>NW_027397077.1:26164890-26526317 GCF_003265705.2 Callorhinus ursinus | reverse complement strand
AAGTTGCATGCTGTCCTGACTGAGCCAGCCAGGTGCCCTGCCATTAAGGTATATTTTGGTAGAAATGTTTGAGACCAAACTTAGTTTCCTAACTAAACATTACCTTAAAAAAAAATTCCAGTTGCTACTTCCATTAAGAATTTAATAGTGGTGTTTGATCGTCTTAGTTAGAATACTAAAAATTCTGGGCATTGCTTGTACATGATAGGAAAGTTACTACTGAAAGATCTTGAGTTAGGGTGCTGATAGTGGGCATAGAAGGCAGGTTTAGAGAGGCAGTACAGAAATTGTAGCAAAGACTGGGTGGATAGGGGGATGCCTGCAGTGGGGGAGGCATGGGATGGAGAAGGGAAAAATAGACTTTGAACGTTGACCTTGCCTGACAGTGGATGGCAGTGTGTGTACCAGAGGTGGGAAACTGGGATGAAGAAAACTTTGCTAGGCAGGGGCTGTAAACTATTGACTTTAGTTTGCGGTACTCTGGATTTGGAAGTGAGGTTGGAAAATCTGTCTAGAAATACAAGGTGATGGTCATAATTTATCTTTTTTAGAAACTCTTTCATACTCTCCTTTTGGCCACATTTATTCAGGGTTGCTTGTACTCCAGTATTTTTTTGTAAAGATTTATTTATTTATTTTAGGGAGAGACAGCGACTTGTGTGTGCACATGCGCTCACAAGTGGTGGGAGGGGCAGAGGAAGAGAATCTTCAAGCAGACTCCCCGCTGAGCGTAGAGCTGGACCTGGGCTCCATCTCGTGATCCATGAGATCATGACCTGAGCTGAAACCAGGAGTCAGACGCTTAACCACTGTGCTACCCAGGCGTCCCTACTCCACTATTTTTCTTTTCTTTTTTTTCTCCACTTTGTTTTTCTATTCTAGATCTCTTTTGGCCAATTAAATATGATTTAAGATTTTTACTTTCATCATAAATGATACCATACTTATACAGTAGAGGGGAAAATCATTTATTCTTTCACTGCTCTGAAACAAGAATATTTTAGTCCATTTCCTAGTCTTTTCTGGATGCAGTATTTAAATAAATAGTTGCAATCACTTGTGCTAATAACTTTGTGTCCTGCTTTCTCTCTGTAACATAAGTGTCTTCATGCTCTCATATTATCCTTATTACAGTTACTTTTATTTGACTGTATAATAGGTCATCTACTCATTGCACAGTTATTTTTGAGGTTCCTTCTATGGGCCAGGGCCTGTATTATGTCCTTGGAATGAGAAAAACCAGTTTCTCACCCGTGTGGGGCTTATTGATTAGTATTTTTCAGGGGGCGCCATTCCTACTTGAGACATAGCAGTTCTTTTCATCTGTGCCATCCCTTTAGCAGGGTGTTTAGCACTCTTGGTGTCCCCCATTGTGACAGCCAACAGTGCTCCCACATGCTCCAGATACCCTACTCCTTGGCTCTCCAGTTGAGGATCACTGTCTTACACCATAATTTGGTTTACTGTTTACCTGCTGGACAGTGCATTAAATGTTGGACATGAAAGTAGATTACCGTTTACTTTTTCTTTCATTTGGTGGTAAAGTGGTTATACATCAGTTGTATCTGTGACTGCCATTTCACTGTAGAAAGAGGCCTTGGGTGATGGGTGATTTTCCATGCTCTACTTTGTTACCTTAGAGTTTTGCTACTCACAATTTTGGGACACAGTTTTGACAATCTGGGAGGAAAGTCAGATACCATCATCTCAACTAAGATCACAAGAGGGATCCCTCCTAGTTGCTTCTTTTCCTCCACGCCTTATCCCATCGACCACCCTGAAAGGTCAAGTGAAGTACACTTTTGGGGAGTATATCTTGGAGAGTGTTTAAAGGCTCATAGTTTAGAACCTTACTTCAAATCTTGGTTCTGACACTTACTGTGCTGCGTTTCCTTGGTTCAAGTTACTTAACGCAATTATACCTCTTTTTATCTTCCTCTATTATATGGTAGTACATACCTCAGAAAGATCTTGTGAGCTTAAATGGGCTACATGGTTAGCTCAAATGAAGACCAATATTTGTCTATGGATGTATAGCAACTGTAAGCACGGGCCCTGGTGCCAGGCTCCGGCTTCAAATCTTGACTCACTTCCTTAGTAACTCTCTGAGCCTTTCATCAGTTGCTTTACTGCTCTGAGCCTTGGTTTTCCCATCTGTGAAATGGGAATGCAAAGAAAACCCTCTCACTGAGTCATCATGAAGACTCAGCAAGGGTGTGCTTTGGTGCAGTGCCTGCCTGTGAGAGCAGGGCCCTGTAAATGGCAGCTAGGGATCTAGTCGTAGCTTAGGGAGTTGGAATAAGGGAGTATATAGACTGCTCTCCCTTCTCTTTTCACTTTCAGGGAGAAAAAAACTAGTAAGTCCAGCTACCTGCTTTTTTTTTTTTTTTTTTTTTAACATATTGATGTTATGTGTTAAAATAATTAAAATTAATAAAATACCTTGCTATGGGTAAAACTGTAAACTTGTGTATCCTTCTTGTTTCTTCTCTGGTCTTGGGCTTCCAGTCAGAGTTGAGGGCCGGTTTCAAAGTCGAATGGCGGGTAGAAGAAGGAGCAGTTCTGCCTCAAGTTTGGCATCTGTTTTTACATCCCTGGGCCCAAATACCATCTATTAAAGCCAGTGGAATCAACGCCCAAAATATTTGGTTGAAGAATGTAATTTTAAGTGAGGCACAGAAAAAAAATGGGAAGGCATTTGATTTGATTTCACATAGAAAAAAAAGATGGGAAGACATTTTCAGACTTCGGCTGAATTCTCTTGGGCCTCCTTGATTTTCCCATTTTTTTTTTTTTTTTACATCAATCACTTTTATCTATTTTGTATTGGGTGTGAACACTTCTGCATACCGTATCTCAAAAGTCCAAATCTTTATTCCCTGTGAAGAATCGTATGCCGCACGTAAATGGCAGAGTTCCAGTAATCTGGAGTCAGAGTCGTTCTGTGGCATTAAAAACAAAGACCCTGACAGAAAAGTATGTCGTCCACAAAATAAGTATTCCATACTTACAACTCCTCCCCCGACAACAATACGACCCTAAAGGCAATGAAGCACACAATACATAATGAAAAACAATAAAACGTAAGTTCTAGCATGTACTCTGAGTGACTCACTGATTTCATAGTAAAATGTAAATGTAATTACATTTGTGCGTCTTCTACCATTAGGCAAACTGGAGGAAGAAGGAAGGGAAAAGTGTACTAATAGGGTTGTAGAACACATTCAGATAAATCCTTAAATTCGGGAGTCACCTGTTGTCATGCTGTGGAGTCTCTCTTGGCCTGGTCAGATGGAACCACTATGAGTCATCAGAACGTGGTTCTTTCATTTTGTTCACTCGGCAACTTTGCAGAGCTGCATGCGTATGCTGAGTTCTTACGATATTTATGATATTGGTGATTCATAAAGTAGCCCAGGAACAAAAACACGTTGAGTCTTTGAGAGTGTGGCTTTAAGGTAGCTTGTCTGATTTTTACCGCCCCACCCCACCCCCATCACTTTCATATTAACTTGTGTGACTGCTGTAAACATCAACCTTGCCTGTTGTTCACTTGGGGTGAAAAGAATGGAAGCATTGCTATGGTTTTGGCTAAAAGTAAGGCCCTGTAGGAGTACCGGGTCCTTTCTGGAAAAGGCTAGTATACCGCAAGCTTTTAGATTAGGGGACTGGGCAATCATTGAT
Organism: Callorhinus ursinus; assembly: GCF_003265705.2. Lineage (NCBI taxonomy): Eukaryota > Metazoa > Chordata > Mammalia > Carnivora > Otariidae > Callorhinus > Callorhinus ursinus. The sequence continues at coordinate 26,522,633 of NW_027397077.1, read as the reverse complement.
GGGTTATAGCATCTTTAGGTCATTTTTGGGTACTGGAGAAAAATATTTAAAATGTGACATACTCTTATCATTGACAAACCTTAGTCACTTTTCCCTACTCTGTTCCTTCATAGCACTCGTCAGAGTTTGTAATTTATATTTTGGGTCTGCGTTTTCCATGTCACTGTTCCCATGCGGGCGGTAAACTCCATGAGAGCACAGACCATGTCAGGTGTTTTGATCACATACCGCCTTGCACACACAATAGTAAATAGTTGCTGAATCAGTGTTTTGTGTGAGCACGTCAACATAAGAATAATAAAAGTGGACACATATTTAATGTTGGGATGTCATAGATCCTTGGTGAGATGCTGCCTGGGAATTCTCCCACTTGATCATTGCCACGGGTAACCAAAAGGTGGTACTCTGATTGCTCCCGTTGGAGAGGTCAGAAACTGAGGCTTAGGCGCAGTAAGGGACCGGCTCATGGTCACACGGCCGTGACCCATGTTTCAAACCTAGTTCTGTCTGCTTTGGCAGTGGAAGCCATGCAGGACAAGCTGACGGGCAGTGCGGTTGCAGTTCTCAAGACCTCCTAGTGAAATCATTCCCAAGGTGTTTGCTCAGCGTATTTGTCTTTGCCGCACTGAGAGGTTTTCCTAAGGAAACCCCATCCGGATGTGATTGTGCTCATTAAGAAAGAGGAATTACTTACAAATAATAATAATGCTAATGGTCACACCAGTTCTCTTCTCTTGTGTATCAGGTCTTTTGCTGAGCCTTTTCTATGTGTTAATTCATTTCATCGTTATAACATCTCTGTAAGGTAGATGCTTTTATTATTCCTGTTCTACAGATTGAGGAAGGTGAGGGGCAGGAAGGTCAATGGAAGGTTAAATGACTTACCCAAGGTTGCACAGCTAGAACGTGGGAGATAACATTTAGGAGCCAGGGACGCAAGATACCCATTTGTCCATCCTACGAATATTTTATTCTTATTAGTCTGCACAATTTTGAAATCAGATGGCAGTAGGAAAGAGAGTGAGAGGGAGAGATTGCCAGGACTGTGGATTTTCAGAGTTCACAGAACACCCCGCATGAGGCCGGTCCTGTCCAGCAGATAGGGTGCTGCCTACAGAGGTTACCTTGCGTTTTACAGGTTTAAGACCCACAGAACCTACAGGCATGTGGGTAAACTAGTATATATCATCTCTGTGCAAAATTCACTGGGGGGAACTGTTAGTTGAGAAAGTTCCAGTGAAAAACCTGGCTGTCAGTCGGTGATGGTCTGCAGCTTTTCTGGTCATTAGCTTCTGGCTTTGAATTTTGGCTTTTACTTCTTTTTCCCCTCATTATATTCTCAGCAAGAGAATAGATACCCTAATAGGATGATCAAAGCCCAGTTGAGATTTCATAATTACCAATTGGTAATTAATCTGAATTTCAGTGCATGCTAAGTCAGCCAGTAGATGTTATTTTCTTCATCATATTCCCGTTTGAATCCCAGGAATGACTCAAGAAATGTACTTCTTTCCTCAATTAAAATGGAGACAATTTTGCCTTTTTTTTTTTTTTTTTTTTTGGTGGGAGGACCAGCTTTACTAGAAGGTGGCTTTGAAGGAGCTGGTGTTCTGGGAAAGAGATTAAACTATAGAATGGTCCTAAATGTGTGTTTTAAATAATGCTGACATATTTTGTTGATGCTGGCTATTTTATTTGATTGCTATCCGTTCTGAAGTCTTCCCTTCCTTTTTCCTCCTTTGAAATCTGTTGGTTACTATGGAAACAGTGTTGTTTTGGGTTTGGGTGGAGCTGTATCCACAAATGCAGTATAAGTCATTTATAAAATGGGTTAATATTTACTCTGGCTGGGCATATATGGGTCCCGATGTAATGATAATCATGATCACACATGCAGAATAAATTTGCCCTTTTATTGTTATTTTCTTAGTCTGTCTAAATGTGTGCAGTTTTGCTTGGAATGCACTGTCATTTCCTCTCTGATTTGGATATTGCCATTTAAAAGCCAACACCCAGCGCTGGTGGAATTGCTCAGAGTTATAAGTGCTCTGCAGGCCTCCGACATCCCTGCCACCAAGTTTTCATTCAGGACAGTGGCTCCTGGGATATCTTTTTGAGTCTTGCTCCAGTGCCCATTTGCCAACTGCTCCTTTTTCTCTTCAAGCAAGTCGTCTCGATAGCTTTGCCTTTGGTAGCGTGGATGTGTCTGGTCCCTCCCCTTTCCCATTTACGCTTGTGTCAGCACTGCATTGCTGGTCTTAGAGACCTCGCATGACTCAGGATGTATTAATGAAAGAAAGTAGGGTGAAAGATGAAAGGACCAATGACTTGTCCAGCCCCGGGTGGAGGGCAAGAAAAGGGTAGGGATTTTGGAAAGTTTCCCGGGATGATCAGCGAACACGATGAAAGGGTGAGCGAATAGGATCTTTGTGGAAAGGTTAAAGGAGTCAGAACCACTTAACATAGAGAGGAGAAGCCCAAGGGTATGTGTACATGTGAGGGGGCGTTCTGTTCAGTCTTTGCACACAGGAACAGTAATTATAAGGAAGGGGTGTTCACCCTTTGGCCTTCTAAACACCTACCATTAGGAAGGCATTAACTCTGGAAGAGCGGTTGAGAGTACTGTGTGACGTGATAACATGCCACGAGTCTTTTAAAGATGGTCAGACTCTGGAGTCGGATGCCACCAAAGAGAAATGTCGGGGCCCCTCACCTTGATGTCATTTAGGCATATTTGAGGTAGGTGATCTGGTGGCTGGTTTGCAGATCCTTTTGGAAGCCAAGCAGTGACTTTCAGTGCAGAGGACCCTACAGAAGCTCATTACAGGCTCCTGAATTCATGTTTATATTGTCTTATTGTGACTGAATTTTTGAAACTCATTTTTTCAAATGTTTTGACAGACATTTTTAACTCTCCCAAAAAGAACACAGTAATATAAAAAAAATTGCTCCTCTGAGGATTAAAAATCCCACATAGTGAGGACTGTTGGATTGGTATCCTGATGTTAAATTTAGTGATGCTGCCTACCTTTATGATGCCTCAAATAGTGTTGGATCTACTTTTCAAAATTCATTCCATTCAGAAGAATATTGGTAGCTCCTGAATAGACTTGGAGGATATTACATTTGGGAGGAACCTTAGGGATTGTCTAGATCAGTGGTTCTGCTGTTCACGGCATGAGCATCAATATCTACCTGGAAACTTTGTTAGGGAGGAGGATTCTTGGGTCTTATCCCAGACCTACATAATCAGAAACTCTGAGGAGGGAGAGATCCAGCAGTCTTTGTTTTAGCAAGCCTTCTGGAATGAGCACAACTGGTCTTGACCACCCCTCATTCACTTAGAACGTTAGTGTAGTAAACGTTTGGCTGATTGATAATCTGTGTTATTTTTGTCGTGGTGACCAATTAACCTGGCCTAGGAGAAAGAAAGGTTTCTTAGCCACAGGCTGCCCCCAACTGTCCTGAAAGATATATATATATATATATATTTTTTTTTTTTTTTTTTTCCTTCAATAGAAGAGCTGCCTTGACACAGCACAGGGCCCACCTTTTGTAAGAGCAGGGGGGAAGAAGTTCCTGTGGTAATGGGCCACCATCTGTCAGTATAATGTATTAAAATCATTTTTATCAGCCATTTCTTTTTTGGGGGAGGTCTTTCATCCATTCATCTACCCACTTGCCTCCCCATGTCCTTCTGTCTGTCCCTCCATGCAACAGTTCTTTGTTGCTACCCCACTTTGTTCCAGGTGCTGTGTAGTGAATGCAGCAGAAGGAAGAGAGCGGCCATCCTCCGAATGTTACTGGTATCTTTTCTTTCCCTCAAATTCATACCATCTGTAGTGCCCAAAGCCCAAGTACCCAGTTCCTCCTTAACATATTTTTTTTTTCCTTTTGTATTTTTGGCCTTGGGCTGTTTAGCTCTATGGCTCACTAAATTCTTCGGCAGTGATATGTGTTTTCTCATTGAAGCTAAGTGTTTATTAAATTGTAAAGACAAACAAAACATATCCATGGTTAAGTATCCCTTGAGAAACACCGAGTCCTCACTCCTTACATTGTGTTTTGTGTTTGGGTTGGTACCTCTCTTGTGAGGAATTATATGGTGCGGAAAAGGAAGATACAGCCTCTTGCCCTGGCAAACCCTTTTATGGCCCTCCAGATGGTGGGTTGTATCTTTATATATTCTCCCAACAGACCCAAGAGTGGGGCTCCAGTACCCACACACACTGCTGACTCAGCATCCCTTCCAGTCCATTGTCTTGTGTCATTTTCTGCACCCCCCCCCCCAAGCTATTTTCTCAATGGAAGAAGAAAGGGAAAAAAATCCACTGAAAACAATCCAATCCTGATCAGATTCGCCTAGCATAATAAACGCTTGTTTGGACATTGCTTGGACTGTCATTTTAGCAAGAATCTTCTGTTTGATTAAATAGCTTCTCTGTTATGTATTGAACAAAATGAAATGTATGTCATAACAGATATAACTAGATGATGACAACTTTTCTTGACTGTGAATTTCATTAGAGATATACATTTGTGTTGTATCCCTTTGAATGACAGAAGTTGACAAATAGCTGAAGAAAGTTGTTTTCTAGAGAAAAGTTAGCAGCTCTCCCTTGATCAGATTTTCGCAGCCCTACAACAAGAATAAGGACCAGCTAGAAAAGCAGGAGAGGTTGGGGGTCGATGAGTGGGGTGAGGGGTGGAGAGAATGTATCGTAGCCACTCTGGGAAGGTCTGGGGGAGGCTGACCGTGAGCTGGCATCTCTGGGCTACAGGTTGGTGTGCAAACTTGTTCATGGTTGTCAGCCTCATAAATGATTACTTTCACCTGCCCAGCATGTTTCTGGGATGGGTTTGCTCATTTACTTAGCCCGTGTGTCCCTGCAATGTGCTGAGTCCTAGACAGTAGGAGTGAAACCAGGCATAGTCCCTGCCCTCATGGAGCGTTCTGCAAATAAATGTAAGATTTCGGTGCCATCTTAAATGATACAGAACAGAGGTCTGTGGGCTCTGCATGCAGGATTGTAGAAGAATATTCAGAGGGTGGGCTTTGGGGGTGGGCTTCTTAGGTCAGAGCACTCACTAACTCTCCTGTCCTGGACAAATCCGTTAAGCACGCTCTGCCTTGATTTTCCCATCTGCCCAGTGGAGAGAATATTAGTATCCACTTCATAGCATTATTAGGAGGCAGATGTGACAATTCTAGGCAGACTTTTTTTTTCAGGTACTTATGTAGAATTACTCATTTGATTAACACGTGATGAAAAAAAAAAACCCCTCTGCCATAGGTACTCTTACCCCCATGTTACAGATAAGGAGAAGGGGAGTTAGCTGGAAAACAACTCACATGAGGTTATATTAGGAGAAAGGAGCAGAGTGGAGATTGGACATCAGGCAGTCTGGCTTTCAGAGTCCCTGCTTGGCAGAAAGTTAGTCCTCTATAAATGCCACTGTATAATACACAGGCGGGAGTCCGGGTCCCCCAAGGGAGTGACTGTTGAGCTGAGATCAGAGAGAGCACTTGCTATCTTTCATTCATTCTCATACTCTGGGGGTGAGAAGGGTAAAGCAGAAGCAAGATTGATTGTTGACACTACCTGTGGAGAAGGGCTATCTTGGAAGGGCCAGGTGGGCAGGGCGTAGCATTGTTTGGTGTCTTGATTTTCCAGTTCTCAAGAGCCCAAGGCATCCTGGCCCTGTTCGGTTCCCCGTGGAGGACAAGATGGAACAGTAGTAACTGGGCCTCTGCTTCGCCTACCCCCTCCCAGGAGAACCTTCGCAGGAAACTTTCAGGGTCCTCCTCCTCTTTAGGGGCTGATAACTTTTGACAGTTGGCCATGAGCCCCATGCTGGGGTGAGCAGGGCATCCCGGGAGGTGCAGATCCCCTGCTCCTGATTCAGACTGCCTCAGTCCTGTGGGCAGTCAACTTGTTTTCTTAAATAACGTACCCATTTTGACAGATTGGTAAGCTGGCCTCCCCAGCCTTTGCAGAAATGTATGCTCGATGCCATTGCTAAGTACTCCCCAGGCAAGATCTCCTTCTGCCAGTTCCTTCCTCCTTGTCATCATCAGTACTTTTCTTATTACAAAATACATGCCTCTGTAGGACACGTTCTTCATTCTAGACTTTTCCCATCCATGTCAGGCGTAGCCAGACAAAGCTTCAAGAAGATGATTAATTAAATAGAGTTGTGGTCAGGGGTCAAGACACAATAACAGCAGTTACCCTTGTGGCCGCTTTTGTGCTTTCATCTGCCAGTGCTTTACTCTAGGCGTCACAAAACATTTTACAGACGGTAACTGAAATTACAGCACCCCCGTGAGGTAGGGATTGTCATCCTCATTTCTCATGGGGACAGAGCCCAGCCTGGGGAAGCTCAGTATCACCAGTCACATGGGGCCTCGCCCGAGTGCGGGATGTGTCCCCATGCCAGCCTTGCTTGAGCAGGCCCTGAAATATCCTGAAACCACAGCCACCTGTTAGCTGTGAGCTTTGGCTTTTGTACCTGTGACCTGCTGGTGGAAATTCCACCCACCCGCCCTGCCATCAGTGGTGAAGTCTGAGAGTGGCAGGCAGAGAGATTTTCTATCAAAGGGGCACAGAGACCAGGAGCCTGGGGTTCAATAAAGCACTGGACTTCGAGGTGCAGGCACCTCTCAGGTGAAAATACAGTTAGTGGATTTATTTGCAGGGGGCGATAGGAGGTGGGTTTATACGTGTGCTGCTGGGGGTGCCAGAGCATTGGAGAACATTTGTGGAGGAGAGCAGCTTGCTGGGTCACCTTGAGCCATAAATACAAGTCACCTGTATATATTTGGAGGTCCTTAATTTGGACCAGATGAAGCCACATCATGTGGAGATTTAAAGCATTGTAGGGCGCCTGGGTGGCTCTGTCGGTAAAGCATCTGCCTTTGGCTCAGGTCATGGTCCCAGAGTCCTGGGATCGAGCCCTGCGTTGGGCTCCCTGCTCAGTGGGGAGTCTGCTTCTCCCTCTGCCCCTCCCCCTGCTCATGTTCTCTCTCTCTCAAATAAATAAATAAAATCTTTAAAAAAAATAAAAGCACATTGTAGGTGGTAGCTGGCTTGAATTTTCCATCGTTGGGTGACTATGGAATACAATGAAACTAAATGGAACTTATTCCGAGTGAAGTCCAGATTTCCAACACAGATGAAATGATTTCCCTCTCACATCTTAACAGATTTTTAACTATGATGCAGAATTTGGTGGAAGACACTGAAATTCCAACTGTACATGAATGGGCTCTCACCTATAATATTTTGTGTTAGCCAAACGGTGACTGGAGCTTACCACACAGGAAACCTTGCCCATGGAATTGGCCTGGCATGAAGACATGATAGTATGAGGCCCTGGTGTGCCTCTGAAAAGCCTAGAGCACTCCTGAAGGCAGGTGGAAGGTGTTGTTTGAAGTGAACCATGTTTTATTTTTCTCGAGAAATTTCTAAGCTGATTCTGTGACAGGGACATCTAAACAGAGTAACCGGATTCTACTGCATGACTGACATAGGTTTACACATTCTTCATTTTTGCGCCCATTTCAAACAAAATGGTAAATAATTTCAATTCCAGGCAAATAACAATCCCATTTTTTCTATCCTGGTGGGTCTTATTTTAATGAGCAATTTGTTTTATCCAGTAGTACATTAGCCAAGTGTTTCCTGATCTTATGCAGCAAGTGTTTACATGTGGTCCCTGTAGGGTCTTCACAACTTTCTGTCTCTGATGAGGACATTATTTAAGGCACACACTGTTATGGGAAGGCCCTCTGAGCGCTCCGGTAGTCTTGATACCTCCCTCTCTCTGAAGGGAGGGTCAGGTGTTTTGCAGAGGGACAAGACCCCGTTTTTAGACGCTCTCCAGGAGACTACCAAGCACTGCCAAGCTCCCTAGGTAGGCATCCTGGGAGGCCGTGACGCCACAGACCTGTGCCTCCCGTCTTTAAGAGTGATGTCACAATATTGCAGCACCTGCAATGTGTCTCTAGTGTCATGTGTGGTTGCAACAAGCGCTTGTCCCTGTGTCATTGGTCGACCTGGGTTTTTAGACGTGATGCTACTTGGACTTTTTACGCAGGATGAGAATAAGTTCACCAGCCCACCTCATTCTAATATGAAGCAGAAGCCATTGTGACTGAAACAGAGAGTTCAGGGTGACTCACTCCGCCATAAATTAGGCTTTGTTCATGGAGTTCCGAAGTGACTGATAACTTTTGGGCACCATTTTCTTTTAGCTGGTACTGGTAAAAGTCAAGAGTGGACCAAGTCTCTTTGAGCCCCAAAGATTACAAGTAAGACCTCCTTCCTCCCCCCCAAAAAGCAAGGTCTGAGCATCGATGTTTAAAGTCACAAATTGCTAGATGAAGCTATTTTGTGCATCTCTTTGTTGTCATTGTACCGGCTGTTTCTCCCTCCTTTAGCTTGTCAGCGTTACTCCCACCAGTCCAAGGCAGTGCCATCAGACGATTGTATGAAAGGAATTTGATTTAATTCCCCGTATCGTTCTTTTAACTAGAGACGGCGTAAAATCAAATTTGGCTAAGCTTACAAGGGTGCCATTTAGAATGATGGATTCTCCCAACTACCAGCATGCAGTGTAAAACTTTTATTTCCCCCTTTCTTTAAGTTACACGTGTCCCTCAGAATGACTGTACTGTTGACAACGTATATTTCAAGCAGGCTAGCAATGCCCTCTGCTGTAATTGAAACTTCCAAAAATGAGCTGTACTCCAACTTTTAAAATATTATTTATGACCTGAAAACCCTCACTCCTCTAGACTAGGTAAATGGCTTGCTAATATCAGGAAGATGGGACCTGATTTATTATTTTAGGATCCACTCACACATTACCTTGCTTCTTAAGTTCTAATGGCCAGGAATGTTGTAAAAAAATGAAGCACATCAGCTTTCATTTCTTATGAAAATGGAAATCAGCTTACCTCCCAGATTAATTATCTAATTCCTCTGAAATCACACGTGTTTCTGTGTGTGTGTGTTTGCTTTTCTTAAAAACACTGGAAAGCGAATGTTTCATTCTAGCAGTACTTGAATTTGGGGGGCTTAAAATAATTTAATTTTGAGTGGGGTACTCATTTGCAATGATGAGATTTTTAAAAAAATCTGTATTACGTGAGGGACAGAGATGAAGAGGGAGATTGTCTTTTGCTGTTCTGTTTGTGACAATTATAAAAATCTTTATTAATTAGCAATAGAAGAAAGCTCTGTTAGAAGAAATAGAGAGATCCCTTCCTGTGTTCCCCTGTAGGAGTAATTTTTACACCTTGTCCGGTATTTAAATACCTCTTAACTGCTAGATGTCCATCTGCATACCCTTCCTGGGTCTCTAAACTAGTGTACGAAGCATGACCTTGTAACTTGCTTTGTTTATACATCTGTCAGGACAATATGTTATCTTTCCTTAGAAATGCAAATGTGCTCCTTGCAATACAGAGCTCTTCAGTCAACAAATAAATCGAGGTAAAGACTGTACCTAATACCCATTTAATTTAAATTCATTTTATAAACATAAAGACGCCTTTTAAGAGAAGCTTTAATTCCTACTAGCACCTTGATTTGTGGTTGCCATGGAGAATCAAATCTGTCATTTGACAAGAAAAGTCACCCATTTATGACAGCACTTTATCTTGTCTCTCCAGGGGAAGAAAATGTCAAAAGTGAGAGCAGAAAAAAAATAAAGCCTTGAAACACCAGAATTTCTTGATTTCATTTTTATTATTCAGCTATCATATCCTTTCTGATAATAGCAACTTGGTGAAAATAAATAATGTTCCTACAGTAAAATCAAATATTTCCTATTGGAATGGACAAGGTTCTTTGTGACTGTCAGTGCTGTGAAGTCTGGCAAGAAATAGTGTTATTAGATAAACCTACGGTGCCCAAATCCCATTTTCTTTTCATTATAGTGTCAAAATAATTATACCTGTGTAATTTGGGTAAGAAATTGCAGAATAAGTAAAATGGTCCATTGCAAGAGATTGCTTTACGCTTGTGTTCCTTACAGGGTGGGGTTTCTACCAGCTGAAGAAATAAATGCTGGGCAAAAAGTATTTTCATTTGAATAATGATGTAGAGTAGGTCTTCCATATTATTTGCTAAATGGGTAGGTAAATGCTGTATTCTCTTACTTTTCCCACATACCCATTTTGTAAATCAGAGTAAAAGAGGTGGACTATTTCACCTGGTCATGAACTGGGATTTTTTTTGTGTTTTCCCAAAGATTTAAAAAAAATATTTCATCTGATCTCATGTTTGTCTGGGCTTTTGAAAATGGAGTTGCACTTTAAGAGATTGAAAATATTTAAGGTTCTGATCCAGATCTGATCCACTGATTCCTTGCAGCTTGCCATGTGCCTGTATAATGTGTGTGTAAGTACTATGTATATGGACACATGTATGTTGGAAAGATATTTGCCTGTCTGCTGCGTTCATAGTTAAACTCTGACTCTTTTTTGAGATTTGCATTGCATTAAACAAAAATGTTGGCGTTCCGCTTTGATAGCACATGAAAATAATCTGGGCTGCATCATTCTCGAGGGGCAATGTTTTTTTTTTTTTTATTGTTGGAGTATTATACAGCTTGATGTGGTTCAGAAATGAAGTAATCTTGTATCGATGAGATAGCATTGTAATACCAAGCCCTTTAGTGAAGATTTAGGATAAATATCTGACTGGTAGGGGAGCTGGTTTCTGGAACAGTTGTGCTTCTAGGAGATTACAAAAATGGAGAGGAAAGAAAGGGCTGAACTCTGATTTTCCTGAAATTGGCGCGTGGTGCTGGAGTTGTAGCCAATGCTGGTTGGGATCTGCTGTGCGGAAGCCTCCAGCCCCATAGTTCCTGTTCTGTGCACCCATGCCGGGGATGGGAAACAGGGCGTGTTTGCTGAAAAGAGGAAAGTGGGGAGACGGAATGACTATGACTTGTGGCGAACAGCCCTACCAATAAATATCAATAAAAAAATGTAATTTACACACATATATTTTGATTGCCTCAGTCGTGCATGTTGGACCAACTGCGTATTTTTACCCAGTGGTCGAGCCATTTCCCTTACTGTTTGTGTGCATGGGAGTTCTCAGTTGTCTAAACGTGAGACGTAATACAGTGAAGTATGCTTTAAAGGGATAGGCTCTAAATACGAATCTGCAGAGGCACTATAGTTCTGAATTAAATGCTGTCTTGTTAATTAACACTCAGTTCTCTGTTTGGTCATCTCCTTTGATAAAGTTGTTACTTGAATTTCATGGAGATGCAAATGAAGATGTGGATAGTACCCCCATCAGGACTCGGATCTCTCCTGTGATCACTGAATATATTTGATGTGTGTACCTGGCAGGATGTGTCCACACTAACTGAGAATAAAATGGCCGTATAGCACCACAATCATAATTTACATAGATGTTCTAGGATTGTGTGTATAGCAATGGTGAGGATTTCCTTGAATACAGTGTGCCTACATGTTATGTGGGGGGCTTTGGGGGGCTTTTACTTTATTAGATTTTTAATTTTTAAGATTATACTTTAATCTTATTAATACAACTTTCTGTGATTTCTGATTTCTATGAATTTGTGAATGCTTTTCTTTCTTTTTTTTGTAAGTTTCCTAGTGAGGATTAGCAAAGACATTTAAGAACGTGGTAAAGATGTGTGAATGATAAACTCTGCCTTCAGCAGCCTGGAATTCTGTTAGCACTCTCAAATACCCATCTTTATATTCTAGTATGAGAATCCGTGTTTGTGTGTTCTGCTTTCTTTGAGGGTAAATGACACATGTCTGAGATAAGTTGCCAGGGCACTCTTTTTCATATGGGGCATTTTCTTTAGCAGTAACCCTATAAACACCCTTTCTTTAAAAATAAAGCTACTGATATTAATATTAGTTGTCGTAGTTTTTTTTTTTTTTTTTTTTACAGAAACAAACAAACCCCAACTTGCTGGTATTCCACGGGTTGATTTTAAGAGGCTTTGCCCTCTTGTTAATAATAAAAATACTTAGCATATTTAGCCCTTGCTATATAGTTGAGTCATTGTGTAATTTTGGTATCTCACAATATCTCTGTGAAGTATATCCCCAGCTTCCAGGGAAGAAATTTATGTTAAAGAAGATACATACGCTTTCATGAGTCCCATGTGTGCGTGGAGTTGCTGGGATTCGAACAGACTGCTTTCACGGCCCCGAAGGGCCGGAGGGGGGGGGTGGGGGGGAAGAGGCCTGAGGGTCAAAGGAACCCTTAAAATAAATTTTAGTCACTGTTGTGATGCTATCAATTCGTATATAACATATCAGTTCAGTACATTGTGAACCAACTCTCATGTCTGAAAAATTAAGAGTTTACAGGAAAAACCAGCACTTTTCTTTGAATGTAGCTTCTTTGCTTCTGCAATAATGAAAGTAACAGAAACCCTTATTTACATTTCAGAAATAGTTTCCTCAAATTTCCTGTTTTGCCAGACTTTTGTGTGTCCCCCTCTCTTTCTCTTTCTTTGTTGTTCCTGCTGCCCACATGTAAAGCAAGAACAGCTAGTTTGTTGATTTCATCAAGAAGTACGTATGCTCCAGGCCTGCTAGGGAAGGGCTGTTGCTACCTCCCAAGTACTGCGGTCATCAAAGCAAGGGCAACTGTTGTTCTTTTCATGGACGGGCATTTTCACAGACGGGCATTTTCACGCCTTTCCCTCAGCTTGCCATGACTTTAGGGCCGTGATTTTTGGAAACGCTTTGTCCAAGTTACTGTACCCAAAGCCTTGCTTCATTGTTTTATTAATGTAGTCAAATTATAGTCATGTCTTAATAACTTAATTGAATGAAAAAACACTTTGGACTGAAAAGTAAAATGGTAATGTTTATTGAACTGTTCTTGCATATCCCTGCAGATCTGCAGTGGTAGATAAAGCGTAAGTGTGTGTAGGGCTCTCCCCGTGTACCCACCCGTAACTATTACTAATGGTGCTTTTCTTTTTTAGGTAAACTGCATCAGGGAGATTGAAACCATTGGAAGTATAACCCCTTAAAATATTTTGACTTTTCATATTAATGAAGAACGTTTGGGTTTTCCTCCCAACTTAAAACTTGGGGGCTCTAAAAGCAAGAAGTGAGGGAGGGACTCAGAAGCAAATGCATCTTGCTTCTTTCTCACAGTGCAATTAGTTCATTCTTTGAAACCCTAACCCATTCAACACTGAAGAGTTTTCATCATTCATTTCATCTAGTTTGTCTCAAAAGCAGTGTTTTCTTAAAATATTTAAGGGGTTTTTATTTAGGACTCCTTTGAGAGCCGGTTTTCAAGTTTTCTTAATTAAAAGGGAAGGGTGTTTAATGACTAAAAGCTAACATGTAGTGGGTTATTTATTGCTACTTGTTAAAATCAGTTGGCTTGGTTCTAGATAAAAAGTGAATATTAGATTTAAGGAGAGTGCTTTTGCTCTGTAGCTGGTTTGTTTATTTCACAGGGGTCTGTACATACAGACGTACTCTGGGTTGTGTCCCTCTGTATTTCAGATGGGGTTGGGGCGGGGTGGGATGTGTGCTCATGCAGACATTTCATTTCCACGCCTGCCTGTCATTTTCTAAGAAGAGTTGAGCACAAAAAGCATGTGTGTTACTGAGAATGCACACATTTCCTTTAAGAAATCAACTATTTGTAAAGAGATGTATATCATTCATAAGAATTCCACAACAGTACCCCTGCCCCATTTACTCTGGAGCATATACAAAGCTATGACATGCTTTTTGAAGTCTCTGCAGATAACACAGTTGCGGTATGTTGATCACTTTAGCAATAGATTGAAACCAGCCCATAAATATAGCCCAGAACAAGATGCACAATTTGAAGTTGTGCCGGGGTTCTTAAACTATAGTGGACCCCACAGCTACCTTAGTGCCAGTGAGTCTGATTCAGCTGATCTGAGAGGGGACCTAGAAATCTGTGGTTTTTGTTTGTTTGTTTGTTTTATTTTTTAATTCTTTAATAAGCTCCTCTGGTGATTCGAATCCAGGTATTCCGTAGGTTCTAGAAGTCAGAGAATCATCCTCACGATCCCACCACTGTTAAGAGCAACTGCATCAAAATGCTTCTAGAGCAGTATTTCTCATTCCTTTGTATGTATAGGAATCAGCTGCGGATTTTGTTAAGAATGCAGATTCTGAGTCTTTAGGTCTGGGGTGGGGCCTGGGACCCTACAGCTTTAGTAAACTCCTAGGTCAGGTCCATGCCGCTTGTTTGGTCCACACCCAGGACACTGAGATGCCATCACTTATATCGCAGAGTATTTGAAAAGGAAGGAAAAAATTTGAGGCAACTCTTTGGGTACTTCTCTCTGTGTGGTTTTCTGCCAAACACCTGTCTCTCTCTGCTTCATCTCCTGCTTTAGGGTATAACCACGCCTGCGAAGAGTAAGGAGTATTTTCACAAGAAGTGAAAATACAGGTGACGTTCCTCACGTCTGTGGAGGCACAAAGGATCTAAATGAGAGCCAACAAGCCAGGCTCTGGTCATCCCGTAGGAGTACAGTTCCCTCCGTTGGATGATTCAGATTCCTCTGAGACACTTTCTCTGACCTCTTCTGTTGCTGCTGTTGTGTAACAAAGCAGAACAAATGCGGCTCTGAACTCCAGGGTCACTGGATTGGGGCATCTTGCAAAATGGAGGTGAGAGAAGAAACAGTCTAGCTCAGGGTTTTGCTGCTACAGTATAAATATTTGCTTTGTAAAGGATTTGACAGCCGAAGAGGTGGTTTGGTGGAGATACCCAAAAGTCACACCCGCTCTGCCTCAGAGTGGCAGCCCCTTTCAAGCTTGATCTCTTCTGTCTTAAGCACGGATACCTGGTTCATAAAGAGTCTCTACTTGAAGACTTTTTTTTTTTTTTTTGGCTATAGAGGGTGGAAGTTGGCTGTGGAAGGTGGAACATCCTAGTAAGGATATTGGCGTCTGAGCTTGGTACATATTCGTGAATTCCCTTTATTCCAGGGCACTTGGGAAGAGGAGTGTGACCATTGGGTTCAGCTCTAAATTTCAGCCACATTTTGGGCCTGCTATTTCTTCCATGAGAATAGGATGCTGGATCCTGAAGGTGACGGGGATCATCTCAGTAACTTTGGACAAGATATCTGGGTTGAAGGGTGGGGGAGGTTGTTTTCCTTTGTTAAAAAGCGAGAGTTAGACTTTTAAGTGAGCTTTATGAGTCCATCGGTATCTGGCCTTCTTTGCTCCTTGTGTTGAAATCCTATTATCAGCCTATCCTTTGATTCAGCTTATGGGGCTGCCCGGATCACACTGTGAATCTGCTTTAGCTGTTAGGATAACCAAGGTAACTGGTTCTCAGAATATCCATTTGCATGTGTCATTCAGCCTGAAGGATGTATCTGATAATTCATGTTTTGAACCAATAACTCCCTTGCCTGGTAGGCAGATAGGAAACTGGGGGTTGATAGGGATGAGATTGGGGGAGGGATCCTGCTTTATTCTTGTTGTCTGTGTTTAGCTAGCTGTTACGTTTATCTCAAAGCTATATATGTGTTCTTATTCTTTCTCTCCGTTCTTAGGAAATGAGGAAGAAGGCACTGTGAGAACATTGACTGAGAACTGGCTTCAACATCACTGAGTGTAATAGGGTCGTAGAATTTGGGTACCGGAAGTAACTTGAGGTAGTCTAGTTCAGGGTGTCAGACTCAATTTGTTAAGGGACCCACCCCGGTGACTTGAAAGAAGTAAGTGGGCTGGTTGGAGAGAGTGGAGAACCAGACAGCATCGCTGTTTCACTCCATTCAGTCCAGGTGTTTCCAGGACTTTGGGCCACATTGATGCCAGAAGACAGAGTAGAGTCTTATTACCAAGAGTGGTCTTTGAATGCTTTGGAGATTTGTTCATTTATCCATGGGGACTCCACCGAGTGAAGGAGGAAGGAAGGGAGGGGAGGGAGACCAGTGTGCGGAATTCATTTCCATTTTCTGGAAACACCAGCTGATTTTCTTAGTAGTGGAAAGCTATACATTTCATTGCAGTTGACTTGGGAAGGAGGCAGGTGCTCCTGCTCTGTGACCATCAAAGAATGACAGATCTTGACCAAGGCAGTGTCCACATTCAAAAATGTGTGCCTGTCCCTCAAAGATCAGCCTTTTCAGATATTAAAATAGAATAAGAGCCTCCTTCGGGTCGGTAAGCCTGAACCTCATCATTTATCCCAGGGAGAATAAAATTATACCTAGAAACTCACCACTACTGTGCCAACTCTGAATTTTCCCTGTCTTGCCTTGCTGGTTCTGTGGATCTGCCTGTGTAATTAAAAAATGAAATATCATGACATGTGTATCAGTCGGTTTTCCAAATGGCTACCTGTAAACGTAACCGCAACCGAATGGATACATTTACATTTGCCCTGTTGGCTTGGGGATTAACTCAGTACTTAAACGCCTGACTATTTAGTTTTGAGACTAATTTGTACATCATGTAAGGAATTTCTGTGTAGGAGAGCTTTTCAGGTTCCCTTTAGAGTTTGCTTTGATGGCAGTATTTCAAAAGATAATGGTGGTAGGTATTAGAAATGGATATAAATTCAACTTTTGGAGGCTCCAAGGGTGTTTAATTTTAGTGACCTCGCAGATAATATTTTTGCAATTGCACATATACTTTACCTTATCGGCACTGACTTTTGCCACAGAGAGGTGTGTGACCACCTGCACAGGAGATTCACGCCTTCATAAATGAGAGAGGTGTAATTCTCTTTTCTTGGAAGGCTGCACCCTAGGAATCCATTGTTTTACTTGTGAATTACCAACCTGAAGGCAGCGTGGAGTTAGCACGTACATTTTTATTTGGGGTTTTGGCAGTTCCTCTTCTAGCTAAAACATTTTTCTTTTTCCCATTTGACAATGGCTTGGTAATTTAACACTTAAGACAAACGAGACTCCCGTTTGTCTTCCTTTATGGTTCTAGTATGTTCTCCTCATTTTCTGTTTGCATTTATAACAGGGGAAGGCCACTTGACATGTTTGTCCCGTGTTGAAAAGAAGACGGGCCAGCCCTAATGCCATTTCACCATCCCTCTGCCTCCCACCAGCTCATCCGGAGCATTTCCAAACTCCTGGCGCTTTAATTACTGTATTGTTCATCAGGTTAAATTGTATTTAATTGGCTTTGTGTTTTGTCTTTTTGTGTCGATGAAAGGAATATTGGGGTGTATTTAAAAAAGCCCATTGAAACGAAGCTCTGTCATTTAAAACATATAAAAATTCTTTAAGATGGCTTTTATTCTGGGTCCCTTTATCTTCCTTCGCAAGCTTTCTGAGAATAAGTAGTGCATGTTGGGGTTTATCTTTGCTTTTATGTGCTCTGGCCACACGCTTAACATTGAGCACGTTTGAGTTGCATTTCATTGGGCTCTCACAATCCTTTTATAAAGGGACTGATCTGTTAACATCACCCTCTTTAGATCTAGCAGACAGGATGTTCCTCCATACAAAGAAGTGCTCCCAGTCTTTCTGGCCGGCGAGTAAGTGAATGATTTCAGGCCTGGTGGGCAATACTTGTGTCCATGCGTAACAGCCCGACCACAGTAGTAGGCAGCTGCATGTAATTTTGAACTCCACTCATTGAACTGTAATAAAACAATATAAGCACTGCTTGGGGGGAAGATTGGATGCAGTTATCCTTGCACAAGGCTCGGGCATATGAAAGCAGTGCTGGCTGACAAGAGGATTTTGAGATTTGATTTTGATTGAATTGCAGAATTGAACAGGCCAGGAATGTCACTGGAAGGCTAAACGCCCGTCGTGCCATAAAGTTTTATTCATGTGAGGCTTTCCAATATCAAGTAGATGGATTATTGGAAAAGGTGTCAAGGGACATGAAATGGAAGTGCCCAAAACATAAAATGTAGGCAGGAGAGAAAAATTACTTCAAGCTTACTATATAATTAGGTCTAAAAAAAAAAAAAAAAATTCCATAAAATTGTTTATTCTCCCGACCCCTCCCCGCCCTTAAAGAAAAAAAAATGACCAGCTCCACACATCACTTGTTTTACTCCTTCAGGAGAAATTGAATTTAATGGTATTTAGACAGGAGCTCCTCTTAGGCTATTCCTTGCTTTTGTTCCACATTTAACACAGTGATAGGCTTTCTTAAAAAGAGAGGCGACGGTGAGCCGAGAGGATCGCCACGCACTAGACATCATGAACTGTTTGTGTTCAGGAAAAGAGAGAGGCACGTGTTCACACATCCTGACACACTGACTTATTTCATAGTTCTGCAGCGCATACGGAATCGTGCCTGCAATTTGCATGGGGACAGCTGATACCAATATTCGGGGGGTATTAGAGAGTGGCACTCATTGATGATGAGCAAGTAGTTCTACGGGGAAGTTACAGAGAAGGGTGGGTGGGGGAGAGCCAAGTTTGTTACATTTTGTCCTGGTTCTTTATCCACGTGCAGCATTTCTGCTCCCATCATTAGAGAAGCACGTCTAAAAATTTCCATCGTGGAGGTAAAGAAACACCTGTAATTTTTCAGTTTTGAATCTGTTTGTTTAAGCATTTCTAACCAAAGTGGTTTCAGTGAAATAATTGAAATCAGGAATATTTCCACTTTGACGCTGGTATGCAGGTGTGATTTTGCTTTGTCCTCCTGCTACCCCTTGTTCTAATGTATTATGTATTTAGAAGCATGTTTATTTGTAAATGAGGCTTTGTGAGGTAAAAACGGAAAACCAGAAAGGAAATTTTGAACACTGAGGGCCTTATGTTTTTAAAGCCCCTTTTCCCTTTAATGCTCAGTTCGAAAGAAATGGCATGCCTTAAGTTACCTTTCTGTTTGTAAAACTTTTATTTACCCCATGTTCCATAAGATCTGTGTTAGAATGCATTTAGTTCTACTTTATTATTATTTAGTTTTTCTAAAAATAAACTCCATGAATATTTATCTAATCAAACAATGACTCATTTACAAGCAGCCCTTGAAGAGAAAAAGGAGTCCTCAATTTGAGTGGTCAGATTGCAGGATCAGTAAGTGGCCCCTTTTCCTTTTATGTTGCATTTCCTCCTGCTTTAGGGTTTAGGCAGAAATGACTGGGATTTTCTGCTGTTAAGGGAGTTAATCCGAATTTGTGTGGGACAAGAGAAGAGGTTGTGTAGGAAATGCTCACAAAGTTGCACAGGGCTGCCTTTGAACTTGGTAAGATTCCAGGAAATTGTCCCTTGCCTAGACTGCTCCCAGCAGTGAAATTCTGGTCTTTAAGGGAGAGATGTGGTAAAATGTTACTCATGAGTTTACATCTTGGTACCTCCTTGCAAGTTACTACCACACATACAGATGCATGAAAGTCACATGGGGCTTCCATGTCCCTTAACCCTGGACTGGGGTGAGGCAGGTGAGGGGTAAAATTTAAGGACGCACTTAATCTCAGGTGCTGACCTTGAGCTGGCCTGATTTTGAGAGTTGAGCACCTCTTTAGAGTTTGTACCCCGGACACCTTGCTTGCTTCCCCTAGCTCTTGGCCATGCTGTAATCCTTATGGAAGGCTCCTTTTGGGCTGCATGTTTGCCATAGAAAAAAATCCTGGATCCGGGTGAAGCACATCTACCTTTTTGCTATTTCTGTAATCTACCCTGTGTTCCTTATCAAAATTAAGAAAATGTGGTTATACAGTATTGTTCAATTACTGTTTCCATGCAGCTTTTCTGAGCTGGCAGGCATTCTGTTTCTGAACCGAAAAGCAGTTTTGCATTAGGTCTGGTCGTAACATGTATTTTTTTTTCTTTGATCCCATGGGAGCTAGGGTTTGACATTGGCTAACAAACTTTGCATGACACACACCTTATTAAGTTGTACAGTTGCGAATGGCCCCCGTTAAAAAGACATGTGCTAGCATCACCACGTTGAAGTTTGCTAAGCAGGTTTGGAAGGATTAATACTTGGCAATTAGTTGGCTCTGAGATTGTGGAAATGGTAATTTGGTGTTCAAAGCAGAGAAGTTAAGTTTGTAATGGACATCTTAACTCAGGACGGTAAAACTGTTGGTAAGAATGGTCTTTGCCTCTGACACTACAACCACCACCTACTAGGTATGGATTTCCTGTTAGGTGCTCTCTTTGAGTTCCTTCCATTTCATTCTCGGGGAAACCTGGTTTAGTAGGTTCCATTATTACCTACTGGTTTACAGATGAGGGAATCGGTGCTTGGAGAAATGAAATCATTTGCCCAAGTTCACGGCTCAAAAACAACAGAGCCTAACCCTTGAGCTCTTAATACCAATTCTCTTAACCACTGCCTAACCCTTCCATTTATTGTCCAGGGACATTATCATAGGTATAGTCTGCCTTTTGGAAGAGGTACCGGGATTTCCCTCTTAAGTATTGCTTCTGTCTTACAAGTCAACAGCCTTACATTTGCAGAACCAGCAAAGCCTGAAGTGTCCACACCATGTGTTTGTAGACTCACTGGAGCAGGATTTTGTACATTGCTTTATGGAAGCCATTCAAAGAGGAGTGTGTAAGGGAAAGAGAGGCAGTGGGAATGCTGAGCTCTGGTCAGGGGAGAATGATCTCTTGCTGGAGCCAGAGGGAACTGTCAGTCACTAAGACTGAAGTCTTAGAGGGAGCCTGTTTCTGTGCTGGGGTTCCCTCCCCAGGGCTGGCAACATTCACGTTCCTTAGCAGGGAAGCGTTTGTATCCCCTCAACCCATGAGGGGTTCCGTGGGGTCTGGCACTGACTGATGTGCGGTGTGTATGAATGAAGCCTCTTTCGTAAAGCTGAAATTGGTTTGAGAAAACTGGAAGAATGAGTCATTTCACGTTCTTCTCTCAGAACATGCCTACACTTGTCTCTGGTTGATTGTAAAGCGTTGAAATTTCTCTGATCCCGAGTAGGACAAAAGGGAAAGAAACGGATATCCACCTTCCCGCATCCTGGTGAGTATGCAGGTTTAATAAAAATGTATTAAAAAGGCTAGATTCTTTTGGAAGAACTCTTAGATCTGTTATAACCTGCATCTTCACAGGTAAAGCACTCTGAGCATGGATGGGCTTCCTTTTAATAACTTTGCTGTTAACATGGGGCCTCATCCACCTTTTTTTTTTTTTTTTTTTTTTTTTAAGTAGTTCCTCTCGATTGCTGTGTGAACTGGAATACAGGTCTTGATGGTTTCACATCTCTGGGAGTGAAATGTGTGGTGGAAAATTGAGCAAATTTGCATTCTACCACCATGGAACCAGGCCCCCCATCTCTTCCCTTTCAGCTGCTCTGATTCCCATTTGGATTTGACTCTCACGGCATGGCATCTGGTTGCCAGTCACTGCCCAGGTACCTCCCTGCCTCAGTTTGTTCAGCTCTAACATGGACATTTTTCTTTGTAAGCTCTTCGGGGAACCCTGTGAACTAATATGGTAATGTTGGATGCAGAGCGCCTGGTCATACGGTGGCTGAATAGAAGCAGCGATGGTTACTGGTGTATGTGTAGATGTAGGAGTAGATCGTGTATTTTTTTGACTTGCACAGTGTTCTAAATAAGATATTTGAACTTACCACTTACGTTCCCTGGGCTTTCCTAGGTAAGGCCCAGATTTCTGGTTTCTTCTGACAAATCAGAAGATGTGGGAACACCAGCCTTTCTCCCATGCTGGGGCCAAGGTGCCCCTTTAGATGGCGCTTGTGAAGCTGTTCTGTTAGGGATGCCTTCCACCACTCCCTGGTGTTTGATTCCCCGCCTAACTGCATTTTCTCTGGCCCCTGTGGGCGTTTGAGTTTGCAACCCTGATAGAGAGTGTGTCCTGAAATGTACGTACTAGTCTACATGAGTGTGTGGACATAATCGGTATTGACAGTTGCTCCCACTGAGAAATGTGCAGCTAGATTTCGGGAAAGTGCCAGTTTTTTTTTTAATCCCTTAAATGATTTAAACTTTCTGGAAGTTGTGCATCCCATATAAACAATGGGATCCATAGAAAAAACATACTCATTGGAGAATTACAAGGCATATAATTTTGTCTTTAAATTCTTACGAGTGAATTGTAAGAACATGACTTCATAGGAACTTCTGAGACATTACAGTGTTTTAATAACACTTCACTGCTATATGTGATGCTTTGTTTTTACTTTTATTAATTTAATTTTTTTTTTCCTGTGTGTGGCAGTGGGTGCCCTGGGCGCCTCAGCTCCACCCTTCTCTGCCTCAGGCAAGCCTCCTGGTTCCCTCCCTCCCCAGGGCAGAGGCTCCAGGGGCATGTCCTGTCTGCAAAGGGTTTACGAGGTTCACCCACTCCTTCATTCTCGAACATGCTTTTTCCCTGCTCATTACCCTCCTTGTTTCCTTTTGGGCTGCCAACAACACATTAGATTATCTCCATCTACAACGCGGGCTGCTACCACCACTGCACGGGCCTGCATTTCCACAGTTACATAAAAAAAAAAAAAAAATCAGCAGTGCCCAAGAGTGGCAGTAGCCTCCTTAGAAGCCGGTCTCGGCAGGGTGGCAGAGCCCCCATTTCTCCATGGGACCCAGGATTCTTGGAGAGGAGAAAAAGCAGTCTTCTGCTCATCCATTCATTCATTCACCTGTTCTTTTCCGTAGGTCTTTATTGAATGCCCATTATGCGCCAGGCAGGGGTGCTATCAATACTGTGAAAGCAAACGTGTGGCCTGGTCCCATTATACAGACCCAAAGGAGAAATGAAGACTGTCGGGAATGCAGCAAAGAAGGGCCTTTATAAAAGGACAAAAAGTCTCTCTCTTTTTTTTTTTTTTGAATGCCATGGAGTTCAAACAACCTTAGAATCTCAGAACTTGAGAAGTTCTCTGAATTGGGCTCATTTTTATATTTCAGAAACTTTGGGAGGCAGTGTATTATGTGGTTGAAATGTAGCAGTCAAGACACTGGGCCTGCCGTTTGCCATGCCAACAGTATGGGTGGCACCTGTTGAGTTGTTCAGTGCACACCCTTCTCAGCTGTTCATGGCAGCCCTGATGCAGACAGAAGTGAGGTAGAGTTCAGCTTTTACCACTTACTGTTCGTGAACCAGCACTTGTTTCTTTGGCTCTCCAAATTTGGTTTTGTCATCTCTAAAGTGGAGTTTACTGTAGCTGCCTCAGAGGTACTGTAGGTGGGGACTAAGGAGAGGAGGCATATTAACGCCCTTTGTGTCGTGTCTCCTACACGGTCGAGAAATGGTCCTCTTTGCTGTAAGGAATGATCTCCTTTTGCCTATCATTCCCAACCCAGCCACATGATGCACTTTGAAAAGGATATCCTTCACATTCGTTTTCTAGAAAATTGAGGTCACTGCTTTGTTTCCTTCTTGAACCCTCTGCCCTGCAGTCCCCATGGCCGCCCCCCCCCCGCCCCCATCCCTTGGGCTGAGTTATAGGAGAGGCATGTACACAGCATCCCTTGCAAGTGTCAGTTGCCTTCTGTCTCCCGCAAGCCTGTTCAATTCGGGCTGCTTATCTGATCCAGGGAAGAAGCTGCACTCCCCAGCCTTGGGGAGGCCAGTTGTGGGCTGGCCCGTAATAATACAATTATGAAAGTTAACAGGAAAAAGTGGGGTCCAGGAGCAATTCCAGGCAGCTGGCTGTCCTGCATTGGAAGCGCCCCACCAGTGAAAACTGCAGCAAGAAGCAAATTAAACCTCCTATCTGCCATCTCCCTCTCTTTTCCCCCTTTCCTGTTTGGACTTGAAAGGCGATTGGAGCCAGGGCCCTGACAGTTGACGGAAGTGCTGCAAGGAGAGAGTATTTATTTACAGTGAGTCGTGGCGATGCTTGTTCAGGATGCGGTTTCTTGCAGGAAGTTCTGTCCCCACCCCCGGGTTTGATCATTTCTCCAAAAAAAAAAAAAAAAAAAAAAAATCCTCGATTGTTTGAGGCCTCCGCTCTGCCCTGGAGCAACACTGTGTAACCCGTCTGTACTTGGAGGGCTTGCCGAGTGCACCCCTTGCAGGAGGGCCTGCAGTGAGACAAGAGGCAACCAGAGGACCCAGCTCCCTCCAGATGTGTTTGGGCACAGCAATAACCATTAGGCATTTAAAATAGGGAAGTAGGCCGAGTCGCATGTACTGTAAGCTGTGGTTGGCGTGGGCCATTGCAGTCGTTAACAACAACCAGTGCCAACTGCGGTGGTTGTACCGGGTGCTTCAGAGAGAGATCCCTTTGAGGTGAAGGCAGAGGCTTCGATGCTTAGGCAGCCAGTATTTGAGTTGTAAGCCAGTCTGGGCTGGGCTGGTGAAGCCCCTCGCAAGGAGGCTGGGTGCCGGGCTGCTGGTCCAAAGTTTGGGGTGCCCTTGGCCTTTGGGGGTCTTGTAGATGGTTGGGGGAGAGAAGAGTGCCAGGGAAGCAGTATTCAGTTGAACAGTTTATTCTGGTATTTTCTTAAGTTATCATACTATAATACCAGGTGATTTTCTCATAAACTGAGAAATATTCTCTGTTCCTTATTAAAACATACACACAAGGTGAGGAAGAATCACAGAAGGATATAAAATGGAAATTAAATCTCCCCTTCCCAGGTTCTCAGCTCACTTCTCTAGTCAGTAAATCACCAGGGACCAGCACCATCAGCATCACCTGGGAACTTGTTAGATACAAGTTCTGGGGCCCCAGGAGGTACCTGCAGAATCAGAGAACCTGGGGTGTGGCCTGGAAATCGGTGTTTCATCTCGTCTTCCAGGTGATTCTGATGCTCGCTAATAAATGAGAACAGCAGGCTTAAGGGAGCGGCTCACGAACTTGAGTGCACCTCAGAATCACCATGAGGGCTGGCTTGTTAAAGCTCCGTACTTGAGCCCCACCCCTAGAGATTCTGATTCAGTAGCTTGCTCCTGGGGCCTGAGAACCTCCTTCCTTAGTTTCTTCCATCATCATCATTGTCATTGTCATCGTCATCGTCATCATCGTTATTATTGTTATTTGCCAAGGTTCCCCACCCACCGTTCCCTTCCCTTCCCTTCAGGAGTTTTCTTATGTAGTGATCTAGGATTCAATAAATCCTGACTTTGGGAGTGGCTGTGATTGTTGTTAAAAATAAATTCAAAACACAGAACCAAAACCATGGAATGGAGGAAGCGTCTCTTATTTGTTGAGGCCCTGGCTCATTTGGTGCATGATGATACCCACAATACAGAGGACCTTGGCACCCACGTCACTTTCCCCAGATGTCCCAAGTGCTCAGCTCATCCTAAGAGACTTGTGACTGATTTAAACAACTAAGGAATTCATCCCTCCTTTTCAGAAACTCTTGTAAGTCTGCCAAAATTACTTGGACCTTCTCAAGATTCAGAGGAAATTGCAAATGTCCTCCTATAGGTGTCTCCCCCAATGTGTTAGTTGATATCTTAACATATTTTTTTTTTTTTTTTGGCTCCTAAAGATCTTTAACCATCTGCAAAAGGTGCTAGTTGGACATGATTTTAAGCCAATCGTCTTTATTTGTAAAATATGGCAGACAAAGGTGACAGGTTTCATTTCCCACCACTTTGAGGCTCTGTTGTCATAGACAAAGTATATACAAAGACAGATAAGACGTATGCAGTCCTTGTGTCAAGGAGGTTGCGTTCTGGTTGACTGATGGCTAAGATAGAGAAGTAGGTGTAGACTAGGACTTACTGCATAGAACTGGTGCAGAAGGAAGGTCAAACTGGAGCGTATGGGAGAGCTTTACAGAAGTGGTGGGCCAAACTTGTGCGAATTCTAGAGGATGGAGATGAGTCACCCCAGGTGGTTCAGGAGGAATCATATTATAATCAACATTACAGGCAGAGCCAGTAGTTAGAGATGTTTCGGGCTCTGCCTCCTGACATACTTCATGTTTGGGAATTCTAAGAGGTTCGGGAGTGACTTTTTTAAGATCGTACTTTTAAAAAATTAATGGAAGTACAAATAACAGACAATATTATATCAGTTTCAGGTGTGTACATCGTGAATCAATAATGATATGCATTACAAAATGCTTACAATAAGCGTAGTCACTGTCTGTCACCATATAAAGGTACTACAGTATTATCGACTTTATTCCCAGTGTTCTACTTTCCATCCCCATGACTTAGGAATTTTAAAACTGGAAGTCGGTTCCTCCTAATCACCCCGTCACTGATTTTGCCCATCCCCCCACCTGTGAGTGACTTCTGAATTGGAAGATTCTGGTGAAGACACTTACTAGTCGGAACTTCGTTGTTAAGGCCCTCTTGATGCAAATAACATTTGGCAGAAGGGACAAACCTTTATAACATATAGAAAAATGGTTTTTCTTGAAACGTTCCCCCTGAATCTCAAAGTTCTTCCATAGTTTGTGTGGGGTTGACAGGCTGCCCTGATGCTGAAGGGGCTTGGGTGGGAATTGCCTGGTTTAACTGTTCCCTGTGACAGCCTTCTCCACAGTGTGTCTTGTTGAACTTGGGTCTCTTGATGTGCCACTCCAGAGTCCTAGAACACTCGGGTTTAGGAAGTAGAGGTAAGAATGCCACTCTGGAGGTCTGCTGAGCTTATTTAAAAAATCCCAGCAGCGGCCTTGACTTTGGACTGCTCCTTGACCTCTCCAAATGTGTTTCCCCGGTAGGCCTAGGGTTGTAGCAGTATCTCTCTTACAATAAAACAGAATGAAGTAATGGGCAGAGAGCGCTTAGCATCACACCTGGCAAATTAGTTCGCTTTACAGGCTGCTCAGAGGCACCTGTAGAAGGAAGAACAAAAGTCACCACAAACCTGGTGTCTGAATTCCAAGGCCGATCTAGCACAGAATTTTCCAACCTGGACACTGTTGACATTGAGGACCAGAAAGTTCTTTGTTGTGAGGGTTGTGCTGTGCCTTGTGGGATGTGTAGCATCATCCCTGCCCCCATCCACTAGACGCCAGTAACATTCCCTCCTGTTCGCTCTGTGACAGGCAAACTGTCTTTAAACATTTGCCACACATCCCCTGGGGGGTCGAGGGTCGGGGGCACAAAATCATCCCTGATCAGAACCATTGATTCTGACCACGCTGTATCAAGGGGCTGTGCCATGATATGCAAAATTATTTACCCTCATGGAGGCACAGCTAAACCAGGTCTCTAATTGAGAACATGGAAAAAGAAAACGGGGAGGGGGGCATCTTACAGAATGGTTTAATGCTGTTGGCCGCAGAGAATGCAGTTCGTTTTTAAAACAACTAGTACTTTACTAAAGTCCTGTCATCTCACAGGAAAGAGGGATTCCTGATGTACACGTGGTCATTTTTAAGGCTTTTCATTTAATACCAGTTTCACTTCAAAATCCAAAGAACAGGGGCTTTGATTTTTTTCAAGATTTTTTTTTCTTCTTTTAAAAAATTTTTAATTGTGTTAAAATACATAAAACATGAAACTTACCATCTTAAACCATTGTAAAGTACACAGCTCAGTAGTGTTAAAAATACTAGTGTTCACACCATTGTGCAATCAGTCTCCACAACTTTTCCATCTTGCAAAATTGAAACGTTCTACCCATTAAATAGTGACGTCCTACACCCCCCCAACCCCAGCCCCTGGCAACCGTCATTCCACTTTCTCCCTATTAATCTGACTACTCCAGATACCTGATAATACGTGGAATCATACAGTATTTATCTCTTTTTAACTTGGCTTATTTCATTTCACATAATGTCCTCAAGGTTCATCTCTGTTGTAGCCTGTGTCACAATTTCCTTCCCTTTAAGGCTGAATAATATTCCATTGTATGTATAGATCACATTTTACTTATCCATTCATCCACAGGGGGACGCTTGGATTACTTCTACCTTTTGGCTCTTAGGAATAATGCTTCTATGAATATGGGTGTACAGATATCTCTTCAAAGCCCTGCTTTCAGTTCTTTTGGTTATATACTCAGAAGTGGAATTGCTAGATTGTGTGGTAATTCTGTATTTTCTTCCTTTTGGCCTTTTTTAGCCAGGGGAAATGGAATCCACTGTCCTCCAATCCCATTCATACCCTTTCTTGAAATTTTTCATTGCCTCGCTGCTGCCCTTGATGGTTTTTCTCACCCCTTCTGTGTGCACACTTGGACACACTAAGATGTCAGGGACCCGTGCAAGGCAATCATTTGCATCTGTGGGCCCATGGTTGCCGGCAGCGTTCAGGCAACTATAAATAACCACACCTTGATCACTTTGTCACCGGGATCCGTACTGCCTGACCAAGCTCTGCGTCCGTGGAAGCGTGTGGCCTGGCCCCCCTCTTTGCCTGTCTGACACCTACATGGACGGTCACATCCCCGTGCAATCGAATGAAGCAGTGAAGAGGAAGATGTGTTGTAAGAAGGGCCTTTTTTCCCCCAGCAGTACTTTGGATGGCATGGTGTAGCTCCTACGTAAGGCTCCATTCATTGCTTCCCTCTGAAGAGCTCTGTATCCCAGCTACCTTCCACGCAGCTCTGTGGTCTTCAGAATTTCCAGCTGGGTGTCACCAGTCGGGGTGTGGAGGGATGGGTGGAACGTGTAATTTACTTATAAATATTCCGGTTCTGCCTTGACATTCTCAGTGTAAGAAA
Source organism: Callorhinus ursinus (assembly GCF_003265705.2). NCBI lineage: Eukaryota > Metazoa > Chordata > Mammalia > Carnivora > Otariidae > Callorhinus > Callorhinus ursinus. The sequence continues at coordinate 26,494,110 of NW_027397077.1, read as the reverse complement.
ACAGGAGAGCAGAAAAGCAGTATGTTGAAAAGCTTGTATCTATGGAGACTGCTTTTTTCTGCCCATTTTTTTTTCCCCAATTAGATAGAAACCTCCCTAAATCTATGTAATTCTGTTGCACAATGGGCCTACCAAGCCTTGTGCCTGAGGACTAGATCTTGGCCATCAATACCCAGGGTGTAAAAGTGAGTCCAAAAGGCCCAAGGGAGGGACAGTCCCAATATTTGGAGATGTAAGTGGAGGGGAGCCTGAAGGAGGTGGCCAGAAGTCGAAATCTCTGCTGTGCTATGCTGTTCAATCCTTCTGTGAGCCAGGGGTTCCTCGCTGATGGCCAGGAAGATGGAGAGTCAGTGGAGATAATGGAATGCACAGGGACTGATGCCACAGCAGGTGATCCTTTAAAGGTGGATAAATAAAGTGGAAATAGGACTAGTCTTGCTGTTTCACATTTTTAAAAGTAATCCAAAAACACCAGTTCTTGCAGGCCAGGGTAGCTTGTATGAAACTAGGTTGCCAGAAAATGAAGACTATGGGGCAACCTCCCTCCCTCCCTCCCTTCCTTCCTTCTTTCCTTCCTTCCTTCAGAAATCGATTTTTGAATAGCCAAGAATCCAGTGCTGAGCAAAGCCAGACATGCTGTCCATAAAGAGTCTTCATGTTACTACATCCCATCTAATTCCTGTGAGTAAATTTGTTGGATGTGTACATTTTCCTGCAGGTAATACATATTTCTGTTATTTTACTTTAATTCCATTATTTTTGTAGAAATGGTAGAGGTAGATTTTAGTGCTGAATCATACAAAAATACATTACTTCTGAAAATAATTCTTTGTCATTTTCCTTTTCTCCTCCTTCTCTTCAGAGGGTCTTGGGAGCTTTCCCCTGGCCCCCTTCCACTCAGCCTCACTTACAGGGCTTTTCACCTGTTGGGAACGGGCTTTTCTTTTTGTCTGTAGGGGACCCTATCCCTTTGGGACAGCTCCTTTTTTCTCTGATTTTTTTTTTTTTTTGGTTTAGGTCTCCTGGGTCCCATCCAGAGGAGTCAGCTCTGATTCCTAGTCTTTTGGGGGCTTTTTTTCTTTTCTCTTTTTTTCTTTCTCTCTCTTTCCCTCTCCCTCTCTCTCTCTCTTTTCCTCCCCTCCCCTCCCCTCCCCTCCCCTTCCCTCCTTTCCCCTCCCCTCCCCTCCCCTCCTGGGGCTTGAACTCATGACCCTGAGGTCAAGGGTTGCATGCTCAACAACTGAGACAGCCAGGTGCCCTGGGGCTTCTTTCTTTTTATTCCAAAGGTATCACAGGACTTTTTCTTTGAGCAAAGGATAATCTCAGACTTGGAAGCTCATGCCCCTCCCCACTTGGGCCTGAGTTTTCTGCTGGGTTGAGAGAGATGACGGCAGGCCATTGCAGAGTTGTATGACAGCCTCTTCCTAGGCGAACATTCAGAGCCCTGCTGTATTGTGTGCTGAGAGCCCACCGTGTTACCCCCTTAAAGAGAGTGCATACATTTTGTTTTCAGAATGATGATACCAAGTTTGTTTCCTATCAGCTTTGTATGTGAAGGCCCATTTCCCCAAATGCCACTAATATAGGATATTCTATGTGAAAATATTTCCTAATTTGATAGGTGAAAAAAATAATGTCTTAATTGGCATTTGTTTTGATGGGTAGTAGGGCTGCAGTTTTTGTTTTCTATGTTTTAGATAGGTCCCAAAGTTACCCAACGTGAGGTTGTTGTAGTAGACATTTTGCATTATTCCTGCATATACATCTCCACCCTGGCTAGTAGAGACTCGGAAACAGAATCTGGTTTCAAGATATTTCTGGTGCATTCTTGTTATCTCTCACTCTTTGAGGACGGGGTCTGGGTTTGGTTCATGACTGCAGTTGGTTCAACACTATTGGGCTGATGAAGTTAATCCCTGAAATTTTTCTGTTCTACTCTTTTTAATATTATAAGAGGTTATGTGAATCGATTCATAGGGGTTTTATGGGAATACGTGGCATTGTAATAGGGGCCATATTTTATGAATCTAAAACTAGGATTTCTGATTTTATGAGAATGAGTCATATTTATGGGACCAATGGATGAGATATTTGAAATGTGGACAGTAGTGTAAAATCCAGAAGATATTACCATCATAAGAGCCAGCGTGTCCTACACTATGATCCTCAGACCATGAGTTCCTCAACATATTAATTTGTTTCATGCAGAAACTATTCTCTGGTTAAAATAAGCTGGGAAGCACTGGTCTGTACCAGGCTGAATCTCTTATTTTATTTTTAACTCTAGGGCTTTTCAGACTTTAGTATAGTAATATGCATTATTGATCTCAGAGGGAACTCTGAACATAGGTAGAGTTTTCCCATTGAAACCTTTTTGGTGGGAATGAGAAATGGGTTGGGGGACAATGCCTTTTGACATATTGAAGAACCCATACCAGGAATACAGTTTGGGAAGTGTTTCATTGGAATAATTATACACTTTTGCAGGGCATGAACTCACACTTTCGGGGGGTGAAAATCCAGAAATGTTTAAGTTGTGGAATAAAAGAGTGCTAATGTATGTGGAGGGTTCTTTCTTTTCCTTTCTGTTTTCTTTATCTTTTGGCCTTAAAGTCTATTACTTTAAGTTCTTAAGAGAGAAAGAGTAACAAAACTGAAAAATTGTTGTGGGCGCGTGTGCACGTACACCCAGGAGATAAACCCTTGCTGTGGAAATGAATATTTACTGCTTCGGAGAATAGTTTTTTTTTTTCCCAGAATGAAAGGTGGTCAAACCAGTCTCATTGCTACATTTTGTTTGATGTTTCTTAGTCTTAAATATCATTTAGTAACATTGATTTATTGACTATTTCGTGGGAGACACTGAGTTGAAGAAGAAGGGCAGGTAGAAGTTTCTTGGATTCAAAAAACTTAACTTCAGCTGAGGAGAGAGAAAAACTGAGAAATGAAGAAAAAAATTGAGGTATTTAATTGTCAATTTAAAAATGGAAGAAATGTCATGAAGCTCAACAGGATGGGTTGGGAATTGGTCACCCCCTGCCTGGCTATAGGAGATTAAAGGAGAGAGACACACAGAGGCAACAGGGGTCTATAAGTCAAGGGGTTTAAGCTCTTTTGGGGTCATGAGCCCCTTTGTGAAACTGAAAAGTTCTTCTCGGTGTTTGTGTAAAACAAAAGCCCACTTTTCTGCCCCCCAGAATTAATAACTTTGATGTTTGGTCATATTCACCTCTCCTCTGTTACCTTTAAGCGATAGAAAATTCACGATGAAAGACGTGTCTTATCCCACAGCTCAGGTCTGGTCCCTCCTCCTCTCATGAAGTTCCGCCGTGACCTCTTTCTGGGGTTGCTGTTTTATGCATGCAGGTGTCCAGAAGGGATATACGGTGCTTTTGCATATATTTCTTTATTTTGTGTAATTGGCATCACGACATGCCAGGGCACTAACAGTTTTCAAGCTGTGGCCTCAGGCACTTCCTGGACCCTGGAAGTGCATTTCTAGACTCGCATTGTAGAGGAAGTTAGGACTTGCACCGAGCTGGGTTCAGAGAGTGCAGTGTGACCTGCAGCGTGCAGGGGTCTCACTAGGGCAGAAGCAGGAGTGAGGGCTCTCCGGAGGCTGTGAGCCTGCCAGGGGCGGAGGTGGGCTTGGGTGGGGAGAGGTGAGTCAGGCCCCCTGGGGCCTTTAGAATCTAGGTCCCAAGCCCTCACTCTTTCCTGAAGGTTCCATTTGGCATTTAACTCATACTTCCTCAGGGTGGCTTATCTTTTTAGACGTATAGGGCCTGCTTCTTCACCTGGACAGTAAGCGCCTTACCAGTCAAAACTCTGATTTTTGATGTTTTTGCCTCTCCTCTTGGGTGCCTTACCCAAGAAACATAATACTTTGTGACTTTTTTTTTTTTTTTTTTTAAGTTGTGTGTAGCAGAAACGTTCATTATGGTGTTAGGTCTTTAAATAATTTTCAGAAACTGAACTTGAGGCATATGAAGATAAACGATGGCAATTGAAGCCAGCCAGGAAGCTGTACCGTGGTTTGGGCATTTTTGGCCTGGCTCTGCGGCTGGTGATAAGCGAGCTCTCCCCCTGCCATCTGGGGAGGGCCAGCAGTGCAGGTGAGTGCAGGCACAGTTTTGGTTACCTGCAGACCAGAGACATTCACACCCATCCAGCCAACCCATCAGGAAAGAGAAAGCTCACGTGGGAGTGCTTGGAGCTGCTCTTCTGAGGGAAGGAGAGGTGGATTCTCGGGGATTCAGAAGACACAGCAGGCTGGGGAAAGCTTATCTCACCAGTGAGGGAAAACTAAAGCCCCAGTCGACATGTTTTATATTCTGTTTGTACAACATGCACGTTTTTAATGTGTTTTTATTTTAGTTTACAGGCCTTTTTTCCCCCTGCACAAGCTGAGATTATTCCAGGTCTCCGCTGCCTGCCCTCTCTCTGATGTGTGATGTCAGATACTGAATGTGTTGGGAAGCCTGGAACATTTTTATTTCTCGTGGTTGACCCCATAAAATTTCCCTGATCGACTGTGTGTGTGCATGACGGTAACAAACATGAGACATTGTTCTCTTCAGATGGACACGTTGGGGAGTTTGTCTCTTTAGAGAAAAAGAGATAAATCAAAAGTCTGGTACCTACTATTTGATTTTATAGTTTTAAAAACAATGCCTAAAGTAGTTGAGCTAGTTGAGCTAGTTAGGCTGACTTTGATATATTTTCTTCAGGGTCCTTGTATACCAACAGTTTATGACTTGACTTTCACCATTTGTGGGGTGAATTGTGACATACAAATCTACTACCATCATCACTGATTTGCTCTGGATTTGTCACAGGGTGGGGGATTAAGGACAAAACAAGTCACTCAGGTCACCAATTTTGTTGTTGTTGTTGTTTTTTAAATACCTAAGGATCCAAAATTATCAGTGCAGGTACAAGATGATCACGGTACTCTGTCCATTAGAATCATTCAAATCCGCCGTCATTTTATCCATCTTAAAGCTCAGACGCTGGTTCATCCTTGGAAACATTGCAAAGAAAAGCTTCTCAGCCAAATCATGTTTAAAAAAACTCTTTTTTTTACATGTTCACATTTCCTGTCAGAGTTGAGTGCTGAACTGCTTTGAAGGCTAGGTTTAGGAGTGCCACACTGAAGCCTGAAAATGAGTATAAATGCTGAGAGTTCTGGTGTTTTGGTAGTGGTGGGGGGGAGGTGAGTTTGTGATGAGGAGCTCAGTGCTGCAGGCATTGGGTGAGCCAGACTCAAAGCCACTTGACACCAGAGCTGGAATGCCGGAGGCAGCCCAGGCCCTGCCCTGTTCGGTGCAGCGTCAGCCCAGGGGGACCCAGTGGAATAGAAGCAGATTATTGGACAGGGAGGGGCAGGAAAAGGAAGCTTCCAAAGGGAGAGAAGAATGGGGGTCATTGGGCCAGGGCCCGGGAGGGGTGCGCCGATTGTGCTCTGAAAAGCAGGGAAGGGCGCAAGGTCAGAAGCTGGCTCAGGGCTGGCAAGGCAGGGACCGGGCAGGGGAACATGCTCAGGGCCGAGCTTGGGAGGAGATGGAAAAACCAACGAGCTGGATGCAGGAAAGGAGTGAGGCGATACAGGGTCTGGGCTGGGCTGCTGTTGTGCACTGAGCACAGAGGTCGAGGGTTGACCCTCTGCGTATCACAATGGGTCCTACTCGCTGCCCCGTAGGAGTTGAAGTTCCTTGAGCAGAATGGTCCAAGTGTCAGCTGAGGATGGCCCTGAAGAAATACGCTGCAGGTCAGTTTTCTACAGCCAGTAGCCTTAGAGAACCGTCTGACTCCGCCTGAGGTTCTCTCGGTTTCTCAGGTGGCTGAGGAGATGCTCCCCAGGTGCCAGTGAGGGACCAGGAGTTACAAGATGGAGGGGTTTAAGTGTAGTCTTTATTTTTTACTCTATGGCTTTGCTTTCCCATGTCACTTACACAGCAAAGTCAGAATGAACACATAGAAAGAAAAATAGGGTCTGGAAGAGGCCAGGTAGTTTGGCTTCTGAATTTGACCCAAAGCCATAGGGTGGCTTTGTGGAAAAATTGGTCTCCATTCCTCCATGTAGGTATGTTTATCACCTATAAAATGAGGACTTGGGACTAAGGAGCTCTTAAGTTTCTATTAACTTTAGCAAATACCTGTGGAAAATGTGTTTGGTCAAACTAACTAACCATCCGAACCAGATAGTAGGGCCATCTGGGACCAGGTGGACCAGGGGTCAAGTCCCTCCTTCGCCACTTACTAGCTTGGTGAAGCCAGCAAGTTACCTTATCCCTCCAAACTTTAGTTTTTCTGTCTTTAAAATGGGCAAGAGTCATCGCATGGATCGACTGCATGAAGCCCGTAGCTTAGCCCAGGGCCTAGCACTGTGTGAGCCCTGAGACACATCAGCTCTGATTAGTGAGCTGGAGTGGAGCTGAGGTCGCCAAGAATATTAACCACCCCGGTACTTCCTGGCTAGCAAGCACAGGCTGGTGCATTGCTTCTTACTCCTCACGGCCTTTGTTTTTCTTGAAACCTTCCTTGATTTCCTATTCAGCCAGCAGAGAAAGGACCCTGAACTCTTTGCTGCTGGTGGAGATTTGTGAGGCTACTCAGCAGCTGGTTTGTTTTTGTCTGTATTGTCTCTGCGTGGCTCATTTGCGTGTCCATCTTCCTCCCCAGACAGCAAGAGTTACTTGCAGTCCAGGGGTGTGTCTCCTGGATCCTCCTCCAGGGTCCTCTCCCTGCATGCTTCCTCCCACCAGGCACCTTCCAAATGTTTTGTGTCAATGAGACTGAAGCACTAGGGGAGAAAGTCTGGGAAGGTGTTTCGTGGAAATGGGGGGGGGGCCTCTTGGCACGGTTTCCATGTTCCCTGGTGGTTGGAGCTGCTGTGCAGCTGGGCCTGTGACCCGAAAGGCAGTCCCCTGTGGACATTCTCGCCCCAGAAATGTGTGGCTACCTCCCCCGCAGCTTAGGGAGCTTGGGTGACAGACAGACACCATAAGGCAGAGTTTTGAGCCTCTCTTCCAAAGTGGCAGAATGCAGTACTTTCTCTCGGTTTCCCTGCAATCTGAGCAGGTAGGTTTATCTTTTAGACCTAAGTCTGAGAGCTTCAAGTACAGAAGACCCCCAGGATGGAAAACTAAAATTAAATATTTCATGTTGCTTTAAGTAAAAGTGAATTAAATAAGGAATCGAATCATTTCTAGGGTGAAGAGCGAAGGCTAGCTCCTGCTGTAAGTGAAGTACTATGCAGATAACTACTCCTCTTTTTTTTTTTTCCCCTTGAACTTGGGATCCCTGTGTATCACAGATAAGCATCAAAACCCAAGATTCAAATCTGTTACTGAATCCATTCCAGAAAAGCGGGGAAAAGCTACCAATTTGTCATCTGTTGTAAAATTTCATAACCTTTCTTTTTTTTGATATTTTTGTACTATTATTCACTCGGCTTGAAATACTGCGCCAGATTTGCGCCTGCTCATTTTACTATGTGTGCATGGCTGTGGTCTTTATTTTATAAGTAAGGACTGTCGGGTTGAGTTAGCAATGCCCAGATCGCTCACGCTGCAAGTCGTTGAGTCAGGCTCTCCGTGGTTTGGGGCTGGCTATTTTTGGGTACGGTCAGGAGAGCCAGTTAAAAACCTGAATTGCCTCATTCCCAGGGTGGTCTTTGTCGGCGTTGTGGTCAGAGGGGCGGGAGGGCCGTTCGAGCAAAGCTCTCGTGTCACTTCCTGGGTGAGATTGGTTGGATGAGGAAGAGGAATCTTCATCTGTCCAAGTTGCCAGTTTTTATAGCTTCCCAGGAGAGCAGAAGCAGCTTGGAAAGATGGTGAATTTTGTTTTTCACTGGATATGCAAATATGTATTGAGGAATGCTGGTAATGGGCTTGTCTTGTGGTTTTGGAATGGGGAGTACACAGCACATAATGTTGTGCTTTCTTGAGTAAAGCGAATGGGAAGGCTGTCCGCCAGGTGAGTCAGATAGGGCACCGCGGAGGTGTTGAGCCGTCTTGAGACAGCAATGATTTTTGAAGACAGCGACTTCCTTGGAAAGTCTTATTTTGAGGGTTTCACCAAATTTCAGCTCAATATTTAGTTAACACAGACGAATCATTACGGAACATGTTAATTCTGTTTTTCCATTTTTATACAATCAGTCTAACATTCCCTTTCAAATACAATACTCTTTCAGGTTTTGCTCCTAAGCAGTTTTCTGACTTTCTATTTCTATTTCAATATTTTCTGCCACCCAGACATCAACAGATGGACAGGGACATTTCAGTACCCCCTCCCACCCCCACCCCCTAAGTTCTCACGACACACACACACACACACACACACACACACACACACACACACACACACACACACAAGTGCTGAGTTCCGCCTGGCTGCCTGCTTCTTGGCACAGGCCTTTGATTCCTGAAATGCTCAGAGCAGACCAAAAAAAAAAAAAAAAATCTTTCTCAGGTGAGCCTGTCCAAGAATGTCTTTTTTTTTTTTCCCCCTTAAAAAATAGTCTCCCGCTGCTCCCGCCCACCCCACCGACGTGGGGAAGGCAGAGTTCATCCAGACTCCTCTGGACTTTATCCTCAGTGTCCCCTTAGAAATGCCATCTCCTGGGTGCGGTGGTCCCCGCCACGGGCGAGCCTGCCAGGGAGCACGCGGACCACACAGAGCATAGGGGCAGCCCATGTGCAGCCGGACCTCACAGCCGCCTTCTGGCCCAGCCCGTGGAGGAGCTCTGATGCCTTCTGGTCAGGTTTGCCGGCTGTAATAACGGAAATAGCAAAAAAACGTCAGCCGACTCCTGTCTGCGTGTCGGCACTAGTCCAGGGAGTTTCAAAGGGATGCTTTATTGATTCTGTAATTGCACAGTAGAATGGACAAGCGGAGCTGAACCTCAGGGCCAGGAAAGCCCCTGCTCCACCAGCAGCTCCGGATGAGCCAGGGTTTGGAAAGAGCTCCCAGAGCAGTTGCAGCTCAAGGTGAAGTGCACTTAACCCTTTCTCTGTGTGCCCCTTCAAGTTTCTTTTGTGTGGATGTGTGTCCAGGCCACATCTCATTGTAGGAATTTCAAATGTTTAATTTCCTTTGAATCTCATGACTTGCCCTATTATTATTTTAGGAGTCTGCCTCTCGAAGGGCTGTTGTTGAACCTTGGGCATGAAAGACAGTTCATACAGGAGCCTCTTTAGAACAATGGCTTCTCAGTTGCAACTTGTCACAAAACAAAAACCATAAAGCAGCCTTCTGAACCAGACTCATCAAGCTACAGTAGCCCATTCTCTGCTAATAAGCTGATTGCTTTCCAGACCTGAAGGAGTGGACCAAGCTGTTTTGCCAAAACAATTGAAAATTAGCTCTGTAAACTTTTCCTGCTGCCATATTTTTCCACTGGCATTTGTATCTGTAGTGTTCCCTTAATTTGGTTAGAGCAGGAAACAGTTGGAACATGACCATTTTTAGAACCAGAAAGGAAATGCAGAGGACTTTACAGGGCGTCTCACTCTGAGATGGGCTAGAGACACCTGACAATTTTCACCATTGCTTCCTCAGGTCTCCCTGATAGCCCCGGTGCTGTGGGAGAGACTGCTCACTCTGTTGCTGCCACGTTCATCTTTCTGAGGGTTCAGGGACTTGGAATGCAGACACATGGTCTCACTTTCCTACCGGAGAAGAGAGGCTGTGCCCCCATCACAGATATTCATCCACTTGATGGAAAGCCATGATACTGATGCCTTCACGTTGGACTTTTCTCTGATTTAAACTCTAGATAGTCTCCCTCTCCCTCATGGTTCTGCTCTTTACCTCAGTGTGTTTCCATACTCTTTACCTCAGTATGTTTCAAGATATTCCTGTTTTGAGCTAATGCTTTTCCTGGATTCCAGGCACTCATTTTCAGGTTCCTGAAAGATCTCTTTACAAAGATTCCCCGCTTACTCCCAGATCTCTTCATAGGCATCCCTGGAATGGAATTTGTCATCTTTTCTCTTGTACCTGCTCATGCTCTTGCATTTCCTCTGTCTGTTAATTCCGGTCACTTAGCCTGGAATCTAGGAGTCCTCTTCATTGTCATGGCATCTCACCCGTCAAATTCCCTTCGCGGCTCAAGTCTGTGACTTGCATCTCTGCTTCTCATCCTGTCTATTCTCTTTGCTGGGTTTTTCCTCTCATTCAAGCCTTTGGTATGTTTTCTGCATATTATTGTGGTAGCCTGCGGCTGAAAATGCTGCCTCCATACGTTTCTGTTGGAACAATCTGAATCATGTCACATATGTTTGTTCTGAACCTTCAGGAGCTCCTTTTATTGACAGAAGAGCCCAGGCTCCTTAGCCAGGCATTCCAGGCCTTCTGTGATCTCCCTGCACACTCCCTCTGCAGCTCAGTTTCTGGTTCTTCTTAATCCCTTCTCCACAACACCACCCCCTCCCACCCAGCTCCCCTCTAACATCACTGACACTTTCCTGTTAGAGTGTCACTTCTCCTCTCACTCTGTGTGCAACTTTTCCCTCCATTCTTCATTTTGTATTCATTTATTAGTTCATGTATTCTGCAGCCACTGACTGACTTCTATCTTTGTGCCAGACCCGGGGCTACATATTAGATCCATGGAGACCATGCAAACAGCCGTGCTTCCTCCCTTTATGGTCTTTCAAGGGGGGAGTCAAATAATAAGTCAAGAAATACATGTGTATAAATGGGATGATTATGTGGGGAAAAAATGTGCTTCTGATGTTTTAAGAGATAGTGAGAGAAGGGAGGTTATTTTCACGTATGTGGTCAGAGAAGGACTTTCCAAGAAGGTGGTATTCAAGTGAAGGTTTGCAGGATGAGATGGAGACCCCTATACACAGGGCTGGGAAAGAATCTTTTTGGCAGGTAGGACAGCATGTGCAAAAGCACTGAGGTAGGGTCCCCATAAGTCTTAAATGAACTGAGAGATTCTGGTCCTTCTTCTGTTGAAGTTTTCATTTTTCTTTTTCTTTCATGGGCCCAACTATGTTCATCCTCTCACCAGAAGTCACTTTGGTTTTCCTTCGTAACACTTGTCTATTTTGCCTCATAGTGAATCTATTGAATGAGTTTCCTCTGAATTCTTTGAGGACAATGACTGTACACTGTACGTTTCCATTTTTCTTACTGATATCTTCCAGGGGGAGAGATGTTCATCTGATGGGACTTACAGATTATTTGGTGAGTTGTTTATTGATGTTCAAATATAATTTGGCAGATGGCTCCCATTTAGCCAACAGTGGAACTTATGTGACTCACTTTGTCCCCTGACTTTTTTACCCAGCCCCTTGGACTTCATAGAATCTTTTCAATCCTTAGACCTACCTGCTTTTCCAGAGTACCTTGTTTTTTTGGCTCATAGGTCAAGACGAGTTGGTGTTAGTTGTTACTATCCTCTTTCAGCTTCCCATGGGATCAGAGAGCTGGCATGATCTGAGGCTCATGCCTTGAGCTTGGAGTTTATGCTGGGTGTTTTTTCCAGTTCTAGGCAGAAACTCAGTTGAGCCAGCGTGTAGGTCAAACCCAGCTAGCCTCCAGGCTATGGTCTTGAACAGGCTGCACTATTGACTGATGTGGTTCAGCAATATGTGGATGGCTGAATGTGGTTGTGATCCTGGAAATCTGTTAAAAGTTTGAAGAAGCCCAATTTAGTGGGCCTTTGTGTTGGATGAATGCCATGGTAGAGTAAGAAATGGAGGCAAACGTTAGAGATACTCATAAATCTCATGTCTTTTTTTGGTTTCTTTTTTTTAAGTGGTTTTGCTGCCTTGCCCAAAAGAAATCTTACTTGGACCCCCATCCCTCAACATTTAAAATAAACAAAAGTTGAATTCTAATGGTTGACCAGGGGCACGAGTTCAAAGCTCTCCTTCGTCTTGTTTTTTTCATTCAGCAGATACTTGGTAAGCACTTATTTTGCCAGGGACTCTGCTTGGAGCTGAGGAGGCAGTTATACACCATCCAGGAAGTTGAGTGACTTACAACTCAGAGCAGCGCGTCTCTCCTCTCCACCTTTCATACTACAGTGGCCCCTTGGAACAGAGTTGAAAAACCACAGTCTGTGCTAACAGTAAAAGGAGCACACCTTGTAGGTGATTATCTGGCATTTACAAGTTAGCATAATCCCAGTCTATTAATAAAAATTCAAATTAGTGCTTTTTATCTTTTCCTCCGTCAACACTTTGAGTATGGCAGCCGCCATATACATTGCTCTCTGCCCAGGGAAGCATCCTACTTTTTTCTCAGTCGCTCCTTACCTCTTATGTTTGACATGTACCTTCCTGTGCGCCCCCCCTTCCCCCCGCACCACCTCCAGCCTGGCAGTTTTCTCATGGGAGTGTTTTGTTTTTCTGCTTGGACCTTTGGTTTTTTGAAGGCAACGGATGTGTCTTCTGCTTTCATCTTACAATAGTGAGCACAGTGTAAGTACTGGTTGCTCAGTGAATCCCAAGGGTCAGTTCTCCAGCTCAGCAGTGACCCCATGCTCAAGGTGTGGTTCTCCTAGGATGTATAAGAAGTGAGTAGAAAAATTGGATTGTGGGTTTTTGTGTGATTTGAAAAACCCCGCTGTTTTTAGATTCCTATTAAGCTATCACTGGAACTTAGCAGCCATTTATGATTCTTAGGCATGATGCTCCCCACTACTATGATATAAGCCCCCCAGCACCCGTGGTATGGAGTGGTCAAAATATCATGAACTCAGAGTCAAGAGAAAGACATTGAAGCCTCTTGTGCCTGGCTGTGGGGCACTGGGCAAGGGGCTTGTCTTGGTTTCTTTTCTCCTTCGTAACATGGTGAGTTGCTGGTGTGGACTGTGAGGGAGATTAGGGAGATACCCCACCCAGTATCTGTGACATAGCCAGAGGTTATATAACAGGGACATTTTCCTTTATTATGACCTGAAAGCCCAAGAGGACGTTTAGGATCTTCCCAGTTAGACCGCAGAGGAGGTGATTCTCTGTGCCCATTTTCCAAGATGGTGGTCGCTTCTTTACTACTTTGGGTCAGACTGCTATTAAAGCATCTCTCAGTCCTGCTCATCATTACTCATTTTAAAAGGTACATGTTCTGGCAGAGAAGTTAACATCTGGTTTTGTGGGTACATTTTCGTAGTCTGCAGGTATATTTAGGGCCACACATGAAATCCTTTGACCCAGGACAAACTGATTGAATGCAACTGAAGACACATGTACCATGGGGAGATGTAACCCTACTTTTCTGCCAGACTTCAGCAGCTTCCATGAGGGAGGAGAGAAGAAGGGCTCTGGCTCTCAGGAAATGTCTGTGACGTACACACAGGGCAGGCCGGGATACCTGTGAGTTGACCCCGTGGGCAGCTGCCCCTGCGGTGCTGGATCCCATCCTCTTGGTGCCCATTTCAGAAACATGTCTAAGCATGCCAGCCGGTGGGAGATGGTCCTCGTGTCAGCAGAAGCTGGTCTGATCCCAGGGGTCCTATAAAGTTGAGCAGTTTGTGAGTAGGGGCAAAGGGCATACTTTTAGGGCTAATGTGTTTTTCCTTGGCAGAATTCCAGGATGAGTCTCTGTCCTTGCCAAAGGAACACCACCTCTGGGCCTGTGACAAGGATGTTCTGAACGTCTGGGTTGGTCTGGGGCGTGGGGGCCAGGGGCCTCCTCCTCACGATTGGATGTATGCTTGGACTTGCCAAAACTCTGGGTGTTTCTCCACTCCCTCATCTGCAAAATGGGGTTAATAAGACTTGGGGAAGGAGAACCCAGAGGAGTTGTGTGGATTCATAAACTTACCCTCAGAAAGCACTTTGAAGATGTGAAACTGAAGGCTTGGAGGTGTTGTAAATGGGCATGACCAGAGGTGCTACCATTTTGCGTCTTTGGTTTGCCTTTTGCCACCAGAGAGTCGAAGGTCTCAGATTCTGGGGCTGGGTGTTGGGTTTCAGGTTGTACTCACCTGGCTCTTGATCAAGTTTTAATTTTTTCTGAGAAAATCATGGCTATTTTCTTAGGTTAGACACCAAGTCTTTTATTGGAATTGTGGCTTACTTTTTTCCCTGTGTGAAAGGAAGGAGAAAGAGAGAGTGAGTGAGGGAGAGAATGAAAATATCTACCTGTAATCTGTATGTGGCTTTTGTTGAAAGGGAGATGACAGAATTTCATGCCTTACGTGGCCAAGAGGGAGGACAGTTGCCTTCTTGTCTCTAAGGGTCAAATCTGGCCACTAGGTCCTTCCCAGAAGTGTGGGAGTTCAACAGCCATACCAGTGAATGGCTTCCACATCTAATGGAAGAACTTCTTGCAACTTGGACAATTATTAATTTTGCTTTTCTTTTCGATTATTTTTCCACACTTCAGATTCGTTTGAAACACGTTTTCAGCCTGGTTTTGGTGGAAACTTGTTTTCAGCTGTGGGCTCTTCTGACCTCACTGGGATGGTGGGAAGAAAAGGTGGAGATGAGGGGGAAGGACCCTACATCCTTGCGGCTCAGAGTGTGGTCCCGCACCAGCAGCATCAGCATCACCTGGGCGCTGGTTATGAATGCCGAATGCTTCCTCCCCCTCCCCCTCAGACACACACCCTGAATCCATCTTTTACCACGATCACCAGGTGGTTCATATCTACCTTAAGGTCTGAGAAGCACTAGGACATTTTAAATTCTATGTATTTTTTTGAATGGCAGTAAAAAGTGGCTGGTGTTGGTGGTTCTAGGTTGAGAAGTTCATGTTTGTGCTGATGCTGTTAGATGCTCCTTTCTTCTGAAGGGTCCACATTATCATTCCTCTAGATTTCCGACTTCCTTTATGTGTTGTCCGTGACTTGTGTTAGAAAGCTGTGAAGTGTGACTGAAACTAGCTGGTGAGCTAATGTTTCCTGTTCCACATCACACCATTAAGATGTCGAAATGTCTGAAAGGAGAAGATGCTCAGTACCCAGATCGCTCGGTGACTACAAACTGCCTTAAGAACTTGGGCCCGGTTGCTTGAAAAGTACAAAAGGAAGCGTCTTGTGAAATGATGAAATAGAAAACCGAGGCCCTGTCAGGAGGGATCAGATTATGACTTGTGCCCCTGAGCTGCTCAGATGGACGTGCTCCATCAGCAGTGCAGAGGCAGCTGGGGTGCTAATCACAGTTGGGTTAACCCTGGTCTGGCTTGATTTAAGGGAATTGTGGTAGTTGGTGACAGTTTTAAGAGGAAGCCTGCCATTTCAGGAGAGGACTTTGGGCAGTGGCTTGGTAACATCATACCCTTGGATGAAAGAAGAGTCAGACCAGCCTCTCTTTGGGCAGGAGATCCTGAGACCAATAATTGCCTCTCGATTTCTAGGGTGAACCATTCATTATGCAGGTGTCTCTGTCCTGAGGCTGGCTGGTGACTGATGTGTGCATATCATGGTTATCCTAAAATAGGATGGACTGCAATTTATTGTCGTGCATTGGGGAGATGGCCCTCAGACAATTTATGCTTCTTGGGAAAAAAAAGAGTCAAATGGTATAAATTCAAAATTATTTAGGAAACACGTGCAGTTTTGGTTGCCTTATTGATTAGAAAGATAACTAGATTGCCGTAGCATAGTGAAAATATTGAAACCATGTGTAGCTTTATTCTTTTTTCTGAAATTATGAACAGGGCATAAATTTACCTGAGGGTAGAGGATGGCATTGCCTAGCTAAATTCACCTCTAATTTGTTTATGTTTTTTATCCTGATGTCAAAATTGCGGAAAATGATATTCATTCACTTTCTGCTGCAGTTCCATTCTTCTTTTGCTTACTCTTATGTGGTTTTCCCCCTAGGAATATGTTGTTCGGAGCTCTTCTTTAGGAAACATCTCACTTTGGTAGTTTTGGTGACGGGTTTCCTTTGGAATGTCTGTCCCTTGCAGATTGGTAGCCACCTTTGTGATAGGAGTAGGCCTAGTCTCATCTCCAGGTCCTCATCTCCTGGTCATCCTAGGGTGAGGCTTTAGGGAATACTGACATTGTAGAGCTGGACAGGAATGTGAAGACTCTCATAGTCCTGTGATTTGATTTGGTGGGCTTGGGGCTCCCCAGATGCTGATTGGGACAGGAGGTGGAAACTCAGATGCGTAGCACCAGGCAGGGAACACTTCTTTATTCATAACTGCCTTTGGTCCCTATCTGCTCTGCTGATCGACCTCCACCTTGGATACGGTCTGGTTTGACATACACGTAAATGTGCGTATGGGTAGATATGTATCAATATATGTACATACACAAGCCCATAACTGTGTATTACATATCTGTATCTGTATATGCGCATACGTTTATATATGTGACCTTATGGACATGTACAGACATATACCTTTATAGACGCGTGTATATACCCCTATGTCTATATGTACGCTTTTTTAAAAGTCATTTTAGGGGGGCGCCTGGGTGGCTCAGTTGTTAATCGTCTGCCTTCGGCTCAGGTCGTGATCCCAGGGTCCTGGGATCAAGCCCCACATCGGGCTCCCTGCTCAGCGGGAAGCCTGCTTCTCCCTCTCCCACTCCCCCTGCTTGTGTTCCCTCTCTTCACTGTCTCTCTCTCTGTCAAATAAATAAAATCTTAAAAAAAATCATTTTGGGGAATATCATGATAAAAACATTTGGGATGCACATATTTAATCCACTGCACAGATGAGGACTCTGAAGCTCATAGCAGAGCAGTGACTTCAGTAGCATGTGGGTAGAATTAGACCCCACGCCTCTGCTTTCCTACCATGTGCTCTAATATGGGTTGACACCTTCTCTGTCACGTCTTCGTGTAGCTACATGATGGCTCGTCAAACTGCACACCCTCGTTTTTGCCATATCTTTATGTACTTGGAATACACTTTACCTACTCTTACTTTAGATTGCTTTTTAAAGATTTATTCATTTGTTTATTTTTAATTAATATTTTTCATAAAAGGACACTTTAGAAGTTTTTCATTATTGGAAAACTAGTATGATGGTGGACCATAAAGGAAAGAAAACTGTCAAAATAAACACCTAGGTATTAAATGTGTGTGTGCGCGTGTGCGTGTGCGTGCATGCATACATATCTCCATTTGTCAGCTAGAACCACCCCAGGTACCACCCATGGTATTTGCATTGTACTTTTGGGAAACACTGAGGTAGACCAGAAACCTCCAAATTAGTTTGCAAATGATGTGGCATATTGAGATGGTCTCTAAAGGTCATTGCCCTTAGTACACTGCTGGTGGGAACTAAAAATGTTGGTGGAGATCCAGTTTCTTTCTTACCTTCTGATAGCAGGTGTTAGGTACAACCTTGAATAAGATCAGTCCAGTCTCACTCAGGACCTACCAGGTTTGGAAACCTCCACTTTTGATTAATCTTTTTCTTCACAGCTCTGCTGCAAGGGTAGAAGCTATTAATTTGGGATATTGTTTTCCCTTTCATTCCCCTTTCCCTTATGTGTTGTTAACTTCTGATTCTTAAATTCTTACATTAACCTTTTAAAAAATATATAACTGGTTTAGTAGATGCTTTCTTAATTTTTCGCAGTGATATTGGCCTCGAGTGAATAACTGGAATAAAATATTAAGATTGTGGTTGCCCCAAATTAATCTTTCGGTTTTGAGTTTATATCCTATCTTTGGATTTTGGGATCTCAGGTGGGCATGATAAAATATTGTGGTTCTGACAGTTAATAATTTTTCTATTAGCTTTTTTGAGTGGAGGAGGAAATTGAACTCTTTTATCACTTCAAAATAATAATAAA
This sequence comes from Callorhinus ursinus, assembly GCF_003265705.2. Taxonomy (NCBI): domain Eukaryota; kingdom Metazoa; phylum Chordata; class Mammalia; order Carnivora; family Otariidae; genus Callorhinus; species Callorhinus ursinus. The sequence continues at coordinate 26,476,378 of NW_027397077.1, read as the reverse complement.
AAAGAACCAGTATCAAATTAGTATATTATGTAAAATGGAAGAAGGGGGAAAAAAAAAAACTATCATTTTCTGTCTCTGCCATTTGAACCCAGTGCCCTAAAATGAATGGTTATAGAGCCCATGTGGGAAAATTCAAGAAAAATGCTGCTTAGCCCTTGCTTTGCTGTGTTTCCTTTTCCTGTGCAGGAGAATATGCAAATTGCTTTTCTGTGGATGCTCTGTCACATCCTTGTAAAGGTTCTGTGGGGATCCATGCATCTTGCTGAGTTGAGCCTTGTGCCAGCTCAGAGAGTTTGATTGTTTTTGCTAATAGAGACAGATTTTGTCATTAGAGATACCCAAGTGTGATGCTGCCTACATTCTTCTTGAGTCTCTGGTCACAGAAATCCCTTTGGCTTTAGGTGCAATTCAGTGGAAACACACACACACACACACGCACACACACACACGCACACGCACACACACACCCTCAAGCACACAGAATTTGACTGTGGAATTGGCAAGGAATAAGTGAGCCAAATTTGGCCTGTAGAAATTAACACTGGCAACTTCGTGAGTAAAAATTACATGAAAAGCACTCATGGGGGAAGGAGGAAGGAAAAAAAAAATCTAGGATAACAGTGCAGCAGACCACGTTTCCTATCCAGTCTGTCTTCTCGGGGCTGTTTGTCTAAACAGCATTGCCATTTTTTCTAAACAGTACTGCTGGTGTCCTCGATCTGTAATATGAAGTGAATCAACTACACAGACCAAATGCTCGTTGAGTTGAGAGTTCCTTTATTTGGCCAAATTAAACCCAACAACCTCAGCTCTGTCCAAACTTGTGCTAGTTTAGGGCCAGCTAAGACGCCTGTCCCCATTTGTAGATCTGCAGAGAAAAATGAAATGATACAGTAGCTGTTTCCTGTTCTTTGGATGAGAAGGAATTTAGCTCCCTGTAAAACTAATCAATTTTTTGTCTCTCAAAAGCTGGAAACATAATACTTAGAAATTGTCTCAGACATGAAAAAAAAATTGTAAGAGACTCCATGTGGTTTTTTGAAAGGTAAGTAGTGATATTAAAGTCTTGTGTGGATGATCCTTTATTCCCTTCTGCCACCTTAGCGTCTGCTCAAGAAGACAGCCCAGAAGCACAGTGCTTATTTTTAGGACAATTTGGAATGGTTTACAGTTTTGGTTTTGGTGCAGGGTCTTACACGTCTTAGTCCACAAGCGCAGATACAGAGATAATTGGAAGTCTAAAATCAATAACGATGGAACATAGCCAGTGTGAAGCAGATGCCGGAATAAACCATCTGTAAATTCCATGGTGGGCGGAGTCGGGGCTCAAAATGTTGATTTGCATCCTGTGGACCACTGGAATAGCCCCAAGGATGCTACGGGTCTGTACCATTTGCCTTTCGAGCTCTCCCCCTTCCAACCCCAACTCTACCTGCTTTCTTATGTATATTTGAAGGATTGCTTTGGATATTTTGTAAGGACCTTCTCTAATTTTTGCATATATTGGGAATTCATTGAATAGGGTTGGACATTTTTTTCTCATAGACTGACTGATCCCATTCCAGTTGGCTCTCCATTCAGCAGCCTGAGTAATCTCTTCAAAATGTAGATATGATCATGTCCGCTTCACCTGTTCAACACCAAGCTGAGGTCCCTTCAGTGGCCTCCCACTACCCTTAGGATAAAGACAGAATTCTGTCACAGGATCTGTACAACCTTTATAGTGTGAATTCTGCTTTCTTCTCATTCTGTGCTACCCCCACCTTTATTTTCTCTTGCACGCACCCTGGTTATGTCTTATTCTGCTCCTTGGTGCCGCAGGGCCTTTGCATGTGTTCCCTCTGCCTGGAGTATGCTTCCATCTCTTCTTCATCTGGTTGCCTCCTACCTGTCCTTCAGCTCACAGCTCGATTGTAACCTGATCAGGGAGTTCTTCCTTGATCTCTCTACTCTGCCAACATCCCTCTTAAACTTTGTTCTGGCCCCATATAACTTTGTGGCATTTATCCCAATCTATCTTTGTTTCTGTATTGATCAATGCCAGTCTTCTCACCATCTCCAGCAGGCTAGAATATAACTTTCTGGGTACTGTTGTATGCTAGTCTATAAGCACAATGCCTGGCACAAAGTAGGTATTTTGTAAATATTTCTTCAGCAAAGGACTGCAGTAGTTGGTCTGTTGTTCCTGTTTGGAAAGATACTGGAGTCTCAACTTTCTCTTATTTTGAGTCCTTTTGAAGTCCTCTTTAAAAACTAACCCAAGTAGTTTACTTGTCAGCTATGTGGTGGCTGTCTAAGTGGTTCACTTTATTTTTTTTTTTAATTGCCTTTGTGTTATAGGGCTGAAGTTCTTTTTTTAGGGGGGTGATTATGTGTTTTGTGGGGTGAAGGGCAGTTTGTGGTCGTGACTATTTTATAGTCAAAGACTCAAATATTGTATACTAAAGGCTGTAATGGAAGCAACAACAACAACTAATTGTTGAGTGTTGTTCTGCTTACACTTTTGATCCCTGATAATGCTCTCACCCTTAATTTGGTATTAGGGCACCATATATGTCCCCATAGCCACGTATAAGCCACCTAACCATCTCTCAACCTTTTCTGTCTATACCTGTGAAATGAGAGAGTCGGGTTACATGATATCTAAGTTCCCTTCTGGCTCTGATATTCTAGGTTTTATATGTATAAATATTGGCTCTCACATCAAAGACCCAGATTGAAAAACGTTTCTATGTCTATATCTTATAAAGCTTACATGATTTCATGGAGGATTTAGATGCTTTTTGTTATCAATATGAGTGAAAGTTATACTCGTAATTTATAGGTTGAAAAATATTATCATACTTTAGGATATTAACTTTCTAAAATCACTGGGATCCTCATTGCCCCATTTTTTTATGAGCCTTTAAATAGGTGATCTGTGAGAAATTAAAAGATTTTCTTGACAAGTCAGTTTTGGCTGCACTTGGTTTCTTTCTGATACACACATGTGCCTTATGAATTTCTAAGAGGTGGGGCATTATATACTTACTGGAATACAGATTCCGTGGAGAGGAATGCTATTCTTTGGAATAAATGTATGTATGTGTGTCTTGGGGGTGGAGGGAAAGGTTCTAGTACAGATGACCTTAAGATATGAATGAGAACTTAATGTTGTGTTTCCAAATACCTGGATTTCTCATAGGGTGTGATTATAGTATACTTTGAGAGTACCTTTTAATTTTTTTAAAATGAACAATAACAAAAAATAGTAAGAAAGTGTTAGGAGAATATAGTGTTCTCAATGAGAGCATGGTATTGGGTTATTAACGTGAAGCCACATGCAGGATTTGAAAAATAAACCACCATGCTATTAGATGGTGCTGATCCATCAGTGACTGCCCTTACAAACTTCCAGGGGATGATTTTAATTATCTTTTTTTTTTTTTTTTTTTTTTTTGGAAGAGGAGGATGGGGCAGAGGGAGAGGGAGGGAAAGAATCTTAAGCAGACTCCACGCCCAGCACGGAGCCTGACATGGGGCTTGCTCTCACTACCCCGAGATCATTACCTGAGCTGAAATCAAGAGTCAGATGCTCAACCGACTGAGCCACCCAGGCGCCCCTTAATTATCCTTTGTATTTCACGTGCTTTGTGATTGTCTTATCATTCCTTACTTCATGGCATTACCGTGGACATATCCAGCCTTTACAGGCAAGGCCACGAAGAAGTACCTTGGAGATCCCAGCCTCCAGGTTCTCCTCGTGATCTGCTTGGTCTTCTTGTGTCCTCCACTTTCGGCCCCCATCAGAGGGCTGGAGCGCTTCCAGAAGGCTCCTTGAGTTGCTGTTCGCATAGTCCTCTTCCCTCCCATTGGTTCCCCTTTTAGTATTGGAAATGAGACCTAAATCTTAACTAGTAAGTCCTTCAGTGGGTCGACAAACGCATCGGTGAAAAGTGGAACGACTGGTCCTACCTAAGGTGATGTGTGGGCATTCCCTCCCTTCTGGGAAGCTGCTAGCCTTCCAGAGCCAGAGGCCGGCACCCAGGTGGATGCTGACCAAGGGCTTGCTGAGGAGGATGGCCCCGAGGTGGTTGCGGAGGCTAACGATGGTGGCCTGTTTTACTAGGGTGCTGGAAACTTCGATGCAATGAATTGTTTCTGACAGCTGGTGCAGATACGAGCCTGGGCTCGGGAAATTCCCATCACTCCCTACTGACACTCAGGGAGGTGATTGGAAATGGTTTTAGAACTCTCTCTGAAAAATAGTTAATCTGTTAGGAAATGATCTGGAGGGCCAGCAGGACTGGCATTTGCTTTGTTCTCAGTTGCCTTTCTCTGTCCTTCGTGGCCAACACTCCCATGGCTGGTTGAACATGTAGCTTCTCGCCGAGCCACCAGTGCTTAGGGAGGGAGGCCTTCCCCGATGGCTTCGGGTATTTCTGTTCTGTCCTGCATTATTTCTAGTTGCCTGCCTTGCATTCCTCTTGTCTTCATCTCCTTATCTTCATCATGGATCTGTTTATTTCTCAAGCAATAAATGCTTATCACTAAAACAAAACAATACACCAAAAAAAGAGAGAGGAGAAAAAAAAAACGAGAAAAAAATGCATATAGGTAACAAGGGAAAAAAAATACCAAAATTGTTACTAGTAACATTTTGTGGTATTTCCTTCCATTGTTTTTTCCAGGCCTGTGAGTGCACACACCCATATATAGTTTCGAAAATGAGCTCATACTGTACATGCAGTTTGGTAGTTTGTCTTTTCTATTTAAAATGTATCTTGGGACTTGCTCTGATATGTGTCAAAAAAACAAACTAGGTGGGTAGAGATCCGTGATAAACCGAGAGGAGCAGCAAGATGGTAATAGGTAGCATCTAGGAGATATGTAAATAAGGTCTACTAAATAATTAGTAAGCGTGCAATATATAAAGAGTGGACTTCTTGCTATATACCATTAATATAGATGTATGTTGTATGTATTGCATGTATGGCAGCACAGCATTGTTTCATAGGAATGTATTGTCATTTACTTAGCCAGCTCCTTATTGCTTGGACGTTGAGGTTATGCGTGTGTTCCTTTGGGGCTGGTATGGGGGTGGGGGCATGTGTATATGTGTTTCAATGAGCTGCATGGCTAGTTGACTACCCCCCCCCCGCCCCCAACCCAATCTCCCTGTGTTTTCAAAGGAATGGAACGGTATGTAGGAATTTGGAGAGCCACTCCTGTACATCAAGAGACAAAAGCACCTTTGAAATTCCTACTTTTAGTTTTACTCTTAGTGTGTAGACAGGTGGCACATTAATTCTCTAGTTGGTTTGCCTATATTAAGCAGAACAATATTTTTAATTAGACAAACATATTTAACCCAAAATGTATTTATTCTCGTCTTTCTTTTTTTTTTTTAATTTATGTACTCTGTGAGTCGGTCGTGGTGGTGCCCAGGTGCCCACACTGAAGGTGGAGGAGGGGTGGGGTCAGCATACAGAGAAGTTCACAAGATAGGAAGGAGTGAGCCCCGTCTCACTTGGGATCACAGCCCTGTGTGAAGGACCCCTGTTGTCTGCCCGTATCCCTTCTTTCTGTTTTTTTACCCTGGGAGAAGGTTTGGGTGTGTCTTTCTGAAGTATTCAGGATGGCATATCCCTCTTGGCTAACGTTCACCTGCAGGTGTGGCGGGACTCTCTTCTGCCCCAGCTGTGGTTACCTTTTGTGTTACATCCCAGTCCTTGGTCTGGCCCACATAGACAGCAGTACCGTGTTGTTTTCCTTCCTTAACAGAGGCAGAGTATTGAGTGCACAGCAGAAAAGGCTTTGGGGCCCCTTTGATCAGCCAGAATGTGTAGTGCGGCAGGCACTCCAACCGCATAAACCCGTCCTCACCCCGCTGTGTAAATCCTGTCATCTTTTTCGCACAAGAGAGTTTGGGAGGTACTTATTTCGAGCACTTGAGGAGTTTTAGGCAAGGCATGTGAGAAACTCAAAGACGTTAAGGAACTTTCCCAAGGGTGCCCGTGCAAGGGCCAAGGCTGGGTATCTCCAGATCCCTCAGGCCATGTTGCCTGTTCCTCTCCGTGAGGGTCCTAAGGATTATGAATAGATTGCCAAACAAGAAAAAAGGGGCCATTTGTCTAGAAAACACAGGTCATTTTGAAGAGTGTAGGAGGAGACAGACACTGCTCTGTTTGGAAGCCCCCACTTAGACCTTCTGTAGCGCTAACAACATTCATTATCATTACTGGGAATTTTGGTCTTTACACATCATTCGCGGTGTTGGGCCTGCTGATGAATGTTACCTCACCTCTCAGCCAGTGAGACAGATAGTGTGGTCTCTGCTGCCCCCTCCCTCTGATCCATTTCTGCGTGAGAGGCGGGAGCTTCTGGAGATGAAGTGACCGGCCCAGGCTCCTAGCTGGTGGTCCTGGTAGCGGTACTGGACCTGAGGCTTTCTTCGCTCAAGCGTTGCTGCTCGTCCGTTCTGTCGCACTGGAGGAAGACCGGACTGTTGATTGCTGCTGTTTAGGGGTCATTCTCCGTCAGAGGCTTGGCCTGCCACCCGCCAACATCAGGTAGTCAGAAATGATGGTAAGCAGGCCTTTCAGCTTCTGTAATCCCAGGACAGGTTCATCTTCCCTGGAGGGAGACTTGGAGCAGATGCACAAAATAGGAATACACACAGATGTCCTTATATTGTGTTGCATCGAATATAACCACCAATACTCAATATAGGTGAACCTAAAAATTATTTTGCATTCATCTGGTACCCCTCAGACGGTGTATGGATTCTGTTCTGCATCTTTGCACACGTTGAACGATGGAGCCCCTAGAACGTGCCCTAAACACCCCCACCTCTCTTGTAAAAGGCTTGCCCATTTGCCTTGTCTGCTACGTGGATGAAGCCCCATGTGTAAAGGATCAGCATAACTCCAGGAGCCTTTCAACATCAGCAGTAGGTGAGAAAATAGACAAATACCAACGCTTCTTAAGAAAAGCCATACAAAAAAATGTTTGCTCTGGGGAAAAAGACACTTATTACTTTTTTTTTTATGCAAAGGACAAAAATGGGATGTGTATTTCAACTTCGAAAAAATAAAGTATCAAGTATAACAAAGCATAGTCTGGTTGAAATCCTGCATTTTTCCATGAGATACTTCTCCAAGAACTCAGAAGCACAAAGGTTTATGGAGAAATTAAAAAAAAATGTATTTACAGCAGTGTTTGACATTCGTTTCCTAATTCCTTTGTGAATATATATGAAACATGGATTATATGTGTGGAGACAATTTTAAAAACATACAAATGCATTTTTGGGTACACAACCACAAGGATGCATCTTTTGGTGACTGAAGAAAGCGCAAGTGTCTCTTTTGAGTAAAGTTAACATCAGGAAATAAAATCTACAGTTGGAAGAGCACACCATAATTTCTTAGAATATGACAAAATTTTGAAACAAAAATAATAATCCACCTGAAATTTAAAAATGCTGTAAGCGACTCAAGATAATGGAAGCCAACTTTTTTTTTACCTTTTTAAAAAGACTGTGGACAGTTAGCTAGGGTAAAAATATCAAAAGATCAGCGGTATCTCAAAATCTCCTTTCTAGTCTTAATTATTTGTCCTTTGTTCTTTTAAAATGGAAAATAACTTATAGGTGCAGTCAGTGAACATCTTATGTGCCAGACACTGTGTTTAAGTCCGTTACTGTATCGTCCCTAAAACTCCCGAGTCGGAGGGCCTGTTGTTGGCCACATTTTATAACCACAGGAGCCAAGACTCAGACAGCTGGAATTCCTTGAGGGGGCCACACGGCTTTTAAAAGGCCCCATTTAAGAGGCACTGGGACTTGAACGCAGGCAGTCTGACCCCAAAGTTAAAGCATCTAACTATTAAGATATATTACTATTATTTGAGGGTTTTGCTTTAATTGTTTTCCCTAAACACTTCAGAATAGTCTGAGATGTCTTTGTTGTGAGGGAAGTAACTCAGACTTAGGTCTCTCTTCATCCAAATAATATGTGAGCCTCAGTGCACTCATACTACTGTAGACAGTCACACGCTTCTGGCGCCGTGCCTACTGAAGCGGACATAAAGGCTGTTGTATTGGCACACTCATTCGTTCATTTGCTTGTTCATTTTTTCACTCAGTAAATAGTTCAGTGGCAGTTACATTCCAGCTACTGTTTCACACACTGGGCAGAGAACAGTGGGTACAGCCACTCCCTGATCTCGTGGTGCTTACATCCTAGTAAGGAAGATGGAACTCAAATATATGGTATGTTTCATGGTAGTGAGTGGTATAGAAAAAATAAATCAGGACAAGGAAGTGGAGAATGTGAGTGGGGGTGTGCTATTTTTACAGGAACTTCAAGGAAGGAAAGGACAGTGAGAATATAGCAAAATTGTGAGACATGAGGGGGGCCTTGAGGATATCTGAGGGAAGAGCATTCAGGAAGAGCAGCAAGTGCAAAGGCCCTGTGGTGAGAGTCTGCTCATTAACAAAAAAAAAAAAGAAAAAAGCCTATTATTCAAATCAGTCTGCCCTTGCATATACCTTCCTGATCAGGGATCTATATTGAATGGCAAGGTGCCAAACAACCTAAACATGGTATTTCCGATTCCAGAGATTTGGTAAATATAAACCCAAAGGTTTATACCTCTTGAGATGCATCCTTTCCTAGCCATCTGAGTGATTTATTTTTAGTAGACTGTCTGTAGCCTTATCCTAGGGATTGGAAATCAAGATCTCTATGTTCTATGGGGCAATGGTTCCAATAAAATTGAGAATCTGGTCCCCCTGCTTCTGGTTACACCCCTAGAGCAAATAAAAAGATTGCCTGTATGATCTGGAAATGAGTAATTGTTGCGTTATGGCAGAGTAAAACCTCATTGAACCCTTTTGATCTCAAATCTAAAAGGTTTCACATTAGTCCGTAAAATATTATTAGATGCTGTGTTCTTAAAATTTACTTGGTAACACCTTTGCAAATTGTTAATATCGATCCATTGGAATTCATATTTTCTTGATGAAAAGTCTCCTGAAATCCACGATTTCCTGCTGGACATTCATAGCAAAATGTATATTTAAAACCCTTGTGAGTGTGCGCATGGTAACGGCTCTGTGGAAGCCTGATTAGCTGGTTTCCAATTTGCCAGATTTCTTTTTTTTTTTTTTAAGTTTTTTTTTTTTAAACCATTCTTTCTTGTTAGGGAGAGTATAAAGGCATCAGAAACCCACTCACAGCATTTCATTTCTGATATCCCTCAATATGGAATAAACAATTAAACTGATTTGAGTATGAATTGTCTCCAAAATATCCCCTTTATGCCTGGCAGCCCTATGCAAAAATTTCCGCCTGTTGCAAATTGAAAGTCTTCAAGTTGCAAACCCCCCTGAAGAACGGTTTTGATAATAGGGCCGTTGTCAGACCCTTAACTCCGCTGCACACTGCTGGGAGCCTCCAGAATAACGTTTAATGTAGTTGTCGGGCAAGGAGTTGTTGGCAGCCATGAGGATCCCTGCTTGAGTGCTCCCTTTCCTGACAGGGAATATAGGGCAGTGATCAAGCAGAGGGTCTCAAAGGAGGTCTTCAATCACCGGGTAACATGAAGAATGGGATATACACAGGCTGCTGGGGAAGCGGGCACAAAGCTCCTGAATTGTAGAGAGACAGATAATTCCTGTTTGAACACCCAGATGACTGGGAACCTATTCCTTATGGATTAAACAGTACCCGAGAGCACCAAGGCTAATAGGAAATGCTGAAATCGAGATTTTTTTTTTTTTGTCTCTAGTTTTGTACTGTTTATGATCTGCCAACAGGAATATTTCATGGCATTAAAGGCATGGCCAGAAAGGAAGATGTATATGTGTATACACACACACACACACACACACACACACACTTCCTCTGTCTTCACAACCCTGATATCACATATGGCCCTTGCGGACGGAGTATTGTGTGTTGTTTAGTCTTGGAACTTCTTTTAAAGATAGGATGTCATTTACAATCTTCAGGCCATATGTTTACTCAGACTTAAGAAACATGGGTTAATCTTTTTCTATTTTGAGGAGTAATAAATTGAAAAGATAATTACATAATATGGTGCATAATGTAACTCTGGCTTGAGCCATATGTGTTTAATTTTAGAGAAACATGCGTGATGACAGGTTATGAAGGATGAAACTATTTTAGTCTTTTTAGGGATTAGAAGCATGATTTTTAAAAAAAAAAAAAATAAGTGTCCCTTTTTCCCACCACCTCGGCGCCCCCCCCCCCAACTTTCCCTGAGAAACAACCGAATACACAAACCCAGTGGAAAAACACCCTACTGAAAGCAGTTTGTTTTTCTGGTGGCCACTGGCAAAGACAATTCAAGTTAGAGGGCATGTTATTTCCAAGCCCTTGTAAAATGAGATGCAGACTTCTGTGTGCTGGAGGGGGTAGGGAATGCTTGGCCATGTCGTTCTAACGTGAGAGCAGTGTGGAGATGCTGTGTTTAGAGTCAGGCAGAAATTTGTCATCTGAGTATCCAATTAGAAAAAACACCAGTTCTCCCTCTCCTTATTGAAAGCGATAGCGTATCTGATATAAAATGTTGTGGCGGGAGAGGTGCGAGAATTTTTCTTTCCTTCCTTCTACAGACATCTATGGACCACCTTTTATAAAGCTCCACCCCCTACACTTGGTACCTAAGATGCAGAGGAGGCTCATATACTGAGACCCACTTTCAGGTGGGTCTTCACAATGTGTCACTTTGTCCCTGATCCTGGCCTGGAGGCAGGATTTTCAGGTGTGGTGGGCAGAACAATGCCCCCTAAACATGTCTACATCCTGATCTTTAGAACCTGGAAATGGGATCTGTCACATGGAAAAGGGGAATTAAGTTTGCAGATGGAGTTGAAGTGGCTCATCACCTGACCTTGAATGTGGGGAGATTATCCTGGATTATCCCAGTGAGCCCAATGTACTCACAGAGTCTTTAAAAGTAAAAGAGAGACTAAAGAGATAAATCCAAAGAGAACAAGAGCCAGACTCTGCCCAGTGTTGCTGCCTTTGAACATGGAGGAAGGGGCCACATGCCAAGGAATGTGGGCTGCCTCTAGAAGCTGAGAAGGGCAAGCAAGGAAACAGATTCTGTCTCAGAGCCTCTGGGAGGAACACGGCCCTTCCAACACCTTGACTTTAGCTCCCATGAAACCCATTTTGGACTTCTGATCTCCAGAACTATAAGACAATAAATGTGTATGTTTTAAGTCACGAAGTTTGTGGTGGTTTGTTCTCGCAGCCATGGGAAACACAAGGGGAGGAGGACCGGGTACCTGGTGTATAGTGAGTAGATCAGTTGTTAGCAACACGGCTGCATATGAGAATCACCTAGAGGGGTTTAAAAATGCTGATCTCTGCATCCTGGAACCCGGAAATTCCGATTTGATGAGTCTAGGGGTGGCCTGAACATGGTCATTTTGTAGGTTCTCCCAGGTGACTTGGATGTGCAACCAAAGAGGTGGAGTGCTGGTTTAGGGCATGAGCTTTGGTGTGGGATAAACCTGGCTTCTGGTTGAGCACCTGTGCGGGCCAGCTAGGCGTGTGAGCAAGTTACTCTCTTAGCTTTGGCTTCCCCATCTGTTATGTGGGGGTACTGTGAACGTCTACCTAGGGTTGTATGATCCTTACGTCTTAAAGGGCATTGTGTCTGTCTCGTGGTGATTGCTTAATGAAGGGTAGCTACTGTTTTGAGTCTTCTTATGGTTGGGATGCACAGAGGTAGATTCCCCAGATGAGATAATATTAGACACAGAGCCTGGCTGATTTCCATGGCTTGTATTCACAACTGCTCTCTGAAGAAGCTTCTATCATTACACCCTTTCCATGGAGGGTCGAGGGGATCAGGAAAGGTGAGCAGCTCTTCCAGTTGCACAGGTAATAGGCCCGGAGTCGGGACTTGAACCTGGGTCTCACTCTGAGTTTGGGGCCATGTCTGCTTGCCCCGTGTAAGGCTTGCAAGGCCGGTGTGTAGGAACGTGGAAGCTGGCAGCTGCATGCTCTCGAGCCCCCTTTGGTGGCATTTCACAAGCCATTGCCAGTGCCAGTCCCCGGGCTGGGGGTGGCATTTTGTACTGGATTCGGTCTCTGCACGATAAAGCATATTGCCCTGTTGCCTGCCGTCACAGAAAAGGAGGTTGAAAGCCATGGGAATGATGATTCTTAACAGTTATAGGCTGTTTGCCGTTTAATCTAATCTCAGGTTCAGTTGATACTATTGATTAGGTTCTTTTCAAAACGGTATGCGGCATATGGGGCTTCTCTGTGTGGGGTAAAATGTTATTCTTTTCCTCCGTGAGTTGAGAAGAAAAGGTGAAAGTATACAATTAATTTGCCTGCACTTTCTCGCAAATTGTATGCTGGATTTCTGTGAAATGCTGTATGGAACAATATCCTAAGCAAATTATTGTTATTTACTGACTTTTGCCTGCATATTTAAGGTCAACAATTATGTTTCCTTTCTGTACTTAATGGCCTTTGTACAACATTTTTAGAAACTTGGTCAGGTGTCACTAAGAAAACCTGTGCTTGGACCCTGTGATTCTTGGGCAACAAGTTAACAATATCAGAAGTAACAACCAAGCCCTGTTTCCAAAGGAAAGAACCCAAGCCATTGGGGCACGCTCCCCTCTCCCTTCCTTTAAGGTAATTAACTAGCTGTAGGCCGTTGCCCTGAATCTCATTTGTTTTAGGCAATATATAATCTTTTGTCATCCTTGCTGTCGGTATCAATGAGAGCGAATAATAAAATTGAATTTGATAACCTTAAATTCTTTTTTCTTCACATTGCATGCCTTTGGATGGCAGTTTTGGCACCTTTGGAATTCTGTCATTCCTTGGGTCCTTTAGAAAAGAAATTCCTCGAAAATGGACGTTTAGATGACACAGAATGGTACATTAGTTTCAGGTGTACAACATAGTAATTAGGCAATCATATACATCGTACAGTGCTCACCAGGGTCAGTGTAGTCACCATCTGGCACCATACAATGTCATTACAGTATTATTACAGTATTATTGACTCTATTCCCTTTCCTGTACTTTTCATCCCATGACTTATTTATTTTATAACTGAAAGTTTGTACCTCTTACTCCCCTTCACTGATTTCGTCTATCCACCACCCCCCTCCCCTCTGGCAACTACCAGTTGATTCTGTACTTATGAGTCTATTTATGTTTCTTTGGGATTTTTTTTGTTAGCTCATTTGTTTCACATTTTAGGTTCCACATATAAGTTAACTTACATGGTATTTGTCTTTTTTCTGTCCGAGTAATATTCCTTTGTGCGTGTGTGTGTATATACACACTACCTCTTGTCTCTCCTTTTATCTGTCAGTGGACACTTGGGTTGCTTCCATAGCTTGGCTACTGTAAATAATGCTGCAGTCAACATAGTGGTGCATAGGTCTTTTTGAATTAGCATTTTTGTCTTCAGGCCAATACCCAGAAATGGAATTACTGGGGTATATGGTATTTCTACTTTTAATCTCTCGAGGAACCTCCATACTGTCTCCCATGGCAGCTGCACCAGCTGACATTCCCACCAATGGTGCATGACAGTCCCCTTTTCTCCACATCCTCTCCACCACTCACTGTTTCTTGTCACTTTCATACTAGCCATCCTGACAGGTGTGAGGCGATCTCTCATTGTGGTTCTGATGTGCATTTCCCTCAGGATGAGTGATGTTCAGTATTTTTGCATGTGCCTCTTGGCCATCTGGGTGTCTTCTTTGGAGAAATGTCTATTCAGGTCCTCTGCCAGTTTTTTTTTAAATTAGAGTATTTGTTTTCTTGGCGTTGAGAGGAAACTCTTTCTATATGTGTATCACATCAGTAGTTCTCTAATCCCAGCCTAGATCCTGAAATAATGCTCTCCTTTTTGTGTTCCTCTTATTTTCATTGCCGTGTAGCGGCCATCAACCTGAAGGCTTTTAGTGGTGAGCTGCATTTTTTTTTTTTTTTTTTTTTAAAGCTGTCTCCGGTTTGGAGGTCCAAGCGGGTTTTTTGTTCTATCAGGGGCTCATAGTCCGTGCCCCGGCTGGAACTGCCAGAAACAGCTTATGGCTAGCCATGTGTGCATATGCTAGGGTTTTGTGAATTTGAAGAGATCCAAGTTCGTTATTCCCAATTTCCAGGAACTTTGGATTATGACATTTCTACCCAGGAAACAGAAGCAAAGAACCAACAAGCCCCCGAAAATAGACTTTCTCTTTTGAGAAACAAAGCTGGCTTTGCTTATCCAATGTCTTATCTAATGAAGAGTATGCTTGGCCAACTGTATATAAAAAGATGACCTGATTGATTGAATGGTTTTCAAATCGTCTTGGGAATAAATTGACGGGATGGAAGAGGCGCTTGAGATGTACAAAAGTTAGAGGAAAGGACAAAGACCCGCTGTCCTCTCCTGTTCCCTCCACTTTGAAGGACAGTTACTGATGTTTTGTCCTCTTTGCTTGTGGTTGTATTTAAAAGGAATACAGCGTTTCAGTTAGAGTCTGGATCCCCTTATATCTACGCTCTTGCCATCCTCAGAAGCAAATGCCATCAGGAGTTGGGGCTACCTCATCCCATTCCATTTTTATACATTTGGTTACACAGAGAACCTGTTTTTGAGAGTGTTTAGTTTATAAGTTTAGCTTCAAACTATATCGTATCCTTACTACTTTGTGTTTTTTTATTCAGCCTTGATTTTGAGAATGGTCAGTGTTCATACGTATAGCTCTAACTTACCTTGCCAAAAGTCTACAAGATACTCTGTCATTGAACCATACCTTGTGCTTATACATTCCAGTGTTGGTGGGCATTTATAATTTTGTTTTTACTGCAGTGAACAACATAGGCATGCCTGAGAGTTTCCTTAAGGACCAAGACATAGAATTACTAGGAGAATGAATTGTACTTACGAAGGTGTACGGCTCCTCAGTTCAGAACTTGCCTCCACAGCAAGTTGAGGAAGATGTTGGTCTGTCTTGTCTTCCCTCAAGAAGTCTACAGTCTGGCGAGGAAGTGGAGGAGGGTAGCTCTGTTCAAGAACTGCTTATTTGAGCCGGACTGCATTGGTGCCTTCAAGAGGAAGTAATGGTCTGCTTAGGGCTCTAGTATCTTGTAGCAGACAGTTCACGACGCATTGTGTCCATTGGTTTCATCTGTTTGAATAGAGAGATCCCGCTACATTGTTTGAATGGCCAGAGCCTCATTTTCTGTTTCAGATAGTGACATGGTTTAGAGAAGGAAGGCATCCACCAATTAATGCAGCAGGAGAGCCCAGCGAGGGTTGTCCCTGCACACAGGCTGGTTTTGAGCTTTCTCTGCCATTCCTTTTGGGGGGCTAAGAGAGCCCCAGAGAGAAATGTTTGAAGCAATAGCACACAAAAATAGAGCAAAAGAAAACAAAAATGGAAGAATAAGAGGGAGGAGGAATTTCTGAGTGAACGAGGCCTCCACTGTTCCTTCTCATCCTGAGGTGTGATATGTAGATCTGTCCCGTGCTTAGGCCTGACAGCTTGTGGGGACCAGATGAATTTTTCAGTCAGCATGAGAAATGCCATCCACACCAACTGATACCCTCCCCTGGCAGCTGCCTCACTATCTTTTATCATTCCTCTTGATCCATCATCCAGAGAATGCTAGAAGGCACGAGAATGTAAGTTCCAAATAGGAATTGGTGCCTGTTTTCTATCTTGGTTTATTTTCAAAAACCTTTTTGAACTTTTGAACTGCTGGTACCCATGGGGCACTGTGCAGGGGAGTTGATAAATAAAGATAATGTTGATGTGAGTACAATTTCTTTCATATGTAACTAGAGAAGCATGTGAGTTCCAGATAAGCTTTTCTTAGAAAAAATAAAATTCTAAATGTCAAAGTTTTTTGAGAGGGGGTATCAAGGACTCCAGTACTAAAAGACATTCTCGGACCTTAGCCCGATGGAGGGAGAATCAAGCGGATAGCATATACTTCAATATGGCTGAAGCCCCTTCTGTTTTCATTGAATTTAGACTTCCCTCCCACTCATGTGTTCTCTTAAAGCCTCTGCTTATTCTAATTTTACTTTCTGTCCTTGTCTGTAATGGTCACTTTCTAATTCCTCCCCCAGTATATTGAAAAATGGGGGTGTCAGTGTCTTAGACAGTCTGTGTCATGGACATGGGAGTTTCTTCTTTTCTTCACAAAACTTCTGGAAAAATAATCCAGCTTTTGTTCTGTCACAAGCATCTTTTGAAATTGGATGCTTTATAGTCAGATAAAAGGAAATGTGAAACACTGATTCTATGTAAATAAATGAAACAGACAAGACCTGTGTCATAAAAACCCGATCCAATTAAATACCTGGTTTTTAGATTGTTTATTAAAATTTTGAAATAAATGGTTTCAGTGCATTTGTGCCTATCCTGGGCTTAATTAACCAGTGGAGGAGTTCAACAAGATTTGCCTCAATATTGAAGATAGAAGTTTTTTTTTTAATTTTTAAAAATTTTTATGAATTCAGCCTCATACCCTCCCAGGAAAGCAATGCACTGCCAAGTGCAAGATGAAACCTAAAAGCTTATCATTTAGAAAAAATGTCCATGTGTGGAAATAATGGTCATAATTGTTAACATTGGATTAATTAGATTTGGCATCAGTATTTTCCATTTTAACTTTTTATCACTGTTGTCTACATCTTAATTATTTTGGGATGAACAGATTGACGGGGAGCATAGTAGGCATTTACTAGATGTTTGTTGTATTAACAAAGGGACATTTTTAAATGACTTGATTCAGAGCTCTTCTCGGGTAGAGATTTCACAATAAAGTGAGGGTTTGTAAGATGTGGGGAGGTCCACGTGGCTGGCTGAGGTCCCACATGACATGATTTTGCTCTTGTTAAAGTTTGAGCACATGGCCTTCTGGGTTTTTTTACTCTTACATGTTTTAGGTTTATGCGTTTCAAAGGTGGGGATACGGGGGACATTTCTTCATGTTCTACCTCAGTAGGCTATAGATTATCATAAACTCCCAAACTCCCACCCCTTTCTTCTCCCCAAGATGCAACTAGTAGCTCAGTCTGGGTAGATCATAGAGCTCTGGTCTGTGCAGAATCAGGCATTTGATTTTTATTGACTTTGGAGGAATGTGTAGGATTTTTTAGAACTTTAGCAATACCCAAATAGTTACTTAACTTGAAACCTGCTGGAATTTCTTATTACTCATCTACATGGTGGGAGGTGGTGGGATACAGGATAAATGGCCCATTGAAAAAAAAGGCTCTCTTGCATAGTTTTTTCTTCAGTACTTGGGGTCCTCCGAGAATGTATTACCTTATGGGTTGACTCCGGTAGGAATGTGTGTATGTACATGTGCACACATCTCTATAATATATGCACCCATCCATGTACACCAGAATGTATTCCCATGTCTGTGTGCACACACATGCACTTATATGGTCGTTACATTTCCTAAACCCCCAGTCACTCGAGTTTCTTTCCTAACACAAAAAGTCACTTCTACAAAAAGTTGAAAAATAAACATTATAATCAGCGAGGCATCACAAATAACTTTTATGTCTAAATCAAGTTATTAAATGCTTTTTTATTTTTAAGTAGATAGGGGAATAAAATAGCTACATAGTTCATAAAGTGGTATGCTGTTAATGCATGCTGTGCCCAAGAATTATGCCAGCTTTTTACACTCATGAAGTAAAAGCGGATTAGAACTGTGATCACTGTATTACCCTAGATTTCTTATTGTGCGTTATATTTCCTTTTTGAGCACCTTTGTCGACTAAATGGCTACTAATGACATAATTACAATTGTTTGTCACCACCATAACGCGTGATTTCCTATCTCATCATGAAGATGTAAGTTAGATAAAAGAGGAGTTTTGGCAGGAAGACAAAGTGCAGTGATTTATTAAAGGCCAGATGTGGTTGTTAAAAGCTTTTCTACAGAAGGCTCAATTGAGTGATGTGAAAAAGGAATGAAATCGCTCTGCACACCCAGCCTGTGGTTCGTGGTGTGAGTGACATAGTGGCTCATGGAAGCATGACAAATGAGCCACATGTTTTATTGTTGTGTACAAATCTTACGTTGGAATTCAAACAGGGTGAGAAAGGTTCGCAATAGTTTACACCAGCAAAGTAGGTGTTTAAAAGAAACTCGTGAGACTCAAGGGCTGGCAGAGATCCTTCCATTTGTTTCGTGCCTCATAGCGAGAACTGAACTCTCTAACACTTCTGTCCAGCACGGTTCAAAAAGAGCGAGGGAGTGAGCGAGAGGTTCATTTGAGAATTCAAAGAGATCAGAAGCGCGTGGAGACAAGATATTACTTACACGCTGTTGACATACATATCACACTTGTGGACTTGACATATATATGCTCAAGATTCGATGGATGCTTCGAAGGAAGAGGCACCGCTTCTGGTTTTAGTATTATTTGCACATGCAAAGCTCTGTTAAAATAATGTTAAGACCCTGGACTGATAGAAGCTGTGAGTGGTTTGAAGAGTGTTCTCGAGCTTTTGGAGGAAGAAGGTGGGGGGAATAAAGAAGAAAGTGGTTATTTCTTAAAGTCATGCTCTGGTCTGAAGGTAGTGATCTGTTTCTTTGTACTTGCTCTCCTCTCCCCCCGCCCCTCCTCTCCCTCTCTTCCTCACCCCCTGCTTCCCCTTTCTCCTTCTTCTTCCTTCACTTCCCTGTAAAATTTTGTATGGAAGAGAGTTACACTGTAGGACGGGGTCTGTGTAGTGTGGAACCCGGCACTGGGCTGGACATAGGAATTTTCCTGTCTCTTCCAGGGTGGACAGAAAAGTGCTTTAAATAGTATAAATGGAAGACTTAGACTTTTTTTTTTTTACATGAACTCGGTGAGGCTAGCGAGAGGTTTGTTCGGGTGTTCATAGCACTGCCCTGTTCCCTCAGTGGAAAGCATAAGGTTCTCTGTCATGGTAGTGCAGACGTGAGAGCTCTTGTACAGTTACCGTACTTGGTGATTACAATTTGTAGTATTTGTCATATTACTTAATGTTACCCGGCCCATAAGTTCCATGCAGGCAGGAATTGTCCTGTCGCATTACCTGACACATCATGTACATTTGGGAAGTATTTGTGGAATGAATCACAAGAACCACTTGGACGGTAGCCTGCATTCAGCATATCACTTGGAGATCACCAGCAAATCCATCCAGATAAAATTTTCCCAAGCTGCAAATACTTGTCTACATAAATAATGGAGCAATTTAGATGGCTTGTTCCCATCCCCCTAATTTAAAGCTTGGAGCCTGAGAATCCAGTTAGATCCAGTCCCTTCCAAATTGATTTTTGTCTCCCAGGCACCCATCATGTAATTCCAGAGACTGCCACTTGATGGCTCGTACCCAACCCTTTGACGCTTGAGAGAATCAAGTCAGAAAAATTCGCACGTGTTCTTTACCCCTTGACTGTCTCTTTCATTTAGAATATACATGTTCTTTATGACTCATGTATTGACCCTTATAAAGAGAGGACTGAAATGGAAATGCAGGGAGTTAAGTTTCAGAGACAAAAAGGACTTAGAACCAGGGCTACCTTCATGGTCGTGAGACCCTTACAGCCACCCTAGGCCCTGTGATCAAAAGGGCCCTACCCTTGCTAGAATGTGCTGCTGTCACCATCTCGAAAGTCTTTTTTTTTCTTCTTTTTTAAAAGATTTATTTATTTATTTGAGAGAGAGAGAGCATGAGTGTGGGGAGGAGCAGAGGGAGAGGGCGAGAGAGAGAAGCAGACTCCCCGCTATGTGCAGAGCCTGACACGGGGCTCAATGCCATTACTCTGAGCTGAAATCAAGAGTTGGAAGCTTAACTGAATGAGCCACCCAAGTGCCCCACCATCTTGAAATTCTTAATAATTTCACACAAGGGGTCCACATTTTCATTTTACTCTGGACCCCACAGCTTATGTTGGCGGCCCTGCCCGTATATATATGTTCTTTCGTTGTCACCACCTGTGACTTTTCAGTTGCTGACTTTCCTTACTCTGCCAGAATCTCTGTTACTTGAAGCCAGATTGCTCAGGCCCTGATCTTACCTGACGAGGGCTCCTAAAGGCTTTATTGAGTGCTTGTTTGAAAGCCTGCCTTCCCTGGACACAAACCAGGGATAAGAGCTTTGGCCTTGACTCAGACTTCTGGGTTCAGATCCTGGCCCTGCAAGGATCATAGTACTTAAACTTTCCAGGATCATTTTCCTCATTTGCAAAAACGACATGATAATAGCATGCTTACCTCCCGATCTTGAGATAAGGGCTAAATGGGATAGTGTATAGAAGAAGCTTCCCAGGTGCCTGGCCCAGGGTGAGCACACAGTCAGGGCTGGGTATTTTTTGCTGTCATCGGGCAGCACCTTTCTGGTGAAACCCCCCCCTCCCCTGCCCTCAAGGAGGCCCCTGCTCTGTGTGGTCAGTGCTCACTGACGTTGCAGGATTGTCACTGTGCTTTGATGCTGTCCTGGGCCGCACTCACGGGTTCTTGAAGCCTGGCGCCAGAGTAAAGGGGAGGCCTTGACTCTGCTCTGCTGACTGCCTCCCTCTCACTGAGACCCTGGTTGCTCCTTCTCCTCTGGGCTTCCTCCTGTGTATGGAATGATTAATTAACATGAGAAGGATTTATATAACCAAACTCAGCGTTCTGTAACCCATTTCTGTTTCCCAATGGTTCAAAGATGTCTCTTACTCCGTGTATCTTTTGCAGGGCATTGAAAACACGTTTTGAAGCAGACAGGTAATTTGTAAATAGAATCCCCTCCCCTATTCATACAGAAAATTTGCAAAACATTGACCATATCAGAGGGACTTGGGTTCTTGGAGAGGGAGGATGTGTTATTGGGGACTGATGTGATGTGGGATGTGAGCCATTCATTTATCTGACAAGTATCTATTAAAGACTTTGTATGCCAGGAGTGTAACTGTTCACAACACCACAAGAACCTTGCTGGTGTGTGGCTGACATTCTAGTTGGGAACAGATACTAAACACAACAAAGAATAGTATCAGAGAAAAGTGCTATGCAGAGAAATAAGACAGGGCGATGGAATAAGACTGCATCTGGGCCACTTTAGAGAAGGTAGCCAGGGAAGGCTTCTCAGAGGAGGTGACGTTTGAGCTGAGCTCTGAATGGCAAGAGGGAGGCAACCAGGAGAAGGGGCGGGAGAAAAGCCTTCCAGGCGTAGGAATAATCAGTGCTCAGACCCTAAGGTGCCACGAGCTTGGTGAATTTGAGGAACAGAAAGAAGACCAGTGTGGCCAGAATTAGGTGTACAAGATAGAGAGGGGAAATTGTTTGGACAAGAGAATTAGTTGGGGCCTGATCTTGGAGTCTGTAGACCATGATTATGTCATCCCTGAATCTGGTTGCTCTATTATTTTCAAGCTAAAAGAGAACCAGGAATCTGTTTAGTCATAAGTTGAGTAGTTGAATCAATTAAGTAGTCTCCAGGTATTAACTAGAAAGAAAATGGGTGATTTTACCTGGATTTATCCATTTCCGTTCTCTAAGAAGTATTATCCAAATGGAGCACTGGAATTGGAGTCCCAAGATAAGTCTCAGCTCTACTGGGACAAGCTATTTAGTTTCCCCAACGAATTGTATCATCATGGATTGATAATACCTTTGACACAAGGTTGGTATAATGTTGAAATGACTTAGGGCTCAAGGTGAACTACTTGGTAAATGCAAAATCGTATGCAGATATTACGTAGCTGTTGTGATTGATAATTCTCAGTTGATAACCTTACCTGCTAAAAATACCTAATTTTTTAAATTATAAAAATGTATTTTTCTATCCATTAAGGAGTTTTTCCTATTACTTGTGGAAAGACCTAGCAGATAAATTGATAACATATATAGTTACCTTATTCAGTAAGTGGTTCCTAGATAACTGGCTCACATTTGACCTTCTTTTTTAAGGTCTGGAATGTGAGAACACATGGCCCTACCTATGGGATTCTGTCTCCTAGATTACTTATCTCTTAGCTGGGCTGACTTTGAAATATGGGAAAGTCCAAAAAGAAGGTTAACTGTTAGTTTTAAGGGCTTGTCTTTAAAGAGGATCACAGTAGTTTTTATAAGACAAAAATTCCGTGTCTTCAAAGATAACTCCTGGTCACTTTGGATTTAGGCTTGTGGAGATGAGTAGTTTACATGTTGTTCTTTGGGAGAAGGTAATTATTGTGAAAATTGGGTCTAGGTAGTTGACGTTTATGGTGCAAGAGTCGGCTTTTGTCTCCATCCACCTCTCAGAACTTCTTGCTCTGTTCAGCAGGACATTGTGTGTCAAGGAATCAGCCACAATAGGGCGCCTGGGTGGCTGAGTCGGTTAGGTGTCTGCCTTCGACTCAGGTCAGGATCCTGGTGTCCTGGGATCGAGCCCCACATCAGGCTCCCTGCTCAGCGGAAAGCCTGCTTCTCCCTCTCCTCCCTGCTCGTGCTCTCTGTCACTGTCTCTCTCAAATAAATAAAATCTTAAAGAAAAAAAAAGGAATCAGCAAGGATAACAGATTCCATTGGTTTGGTTTTCCAAGATTAGTTTCAGGAGCCATGTAAATGGCCCTAGGGAGTCTGAATTTTAAGATCTTACTCTACTCTTTTGATTTCATAGACATCCCTTGGAAAGATGATCTCAGATTACTGGAAGACTTCATTGTTAAGTTTTAGAGAATTTTGCATTCTGCTTAGAAAGTCATTTTCGAGTTTTATTAGAACATTTACTCGCGGTGGTGCTAATTATTTTAAATATGACCCCGGAAATGGGCTATGTCAGCTTGAAAAGACTATTTTTAACAGAATTTGGTTTTAAAGGCAGGTTTTATAGACATTATAGTAATACCATTGTTATCTAATTAGCATCCACTGTGCAAATGTATGTGATATTAGAGAGGCAAGTATACATAAAATTATAAATTGTGACATTTTATGAATTTTTTTTATCATGAGTCTTACACAGTCATCATTACTTAACAGTGTGAAATGTGGCCTTAGACATTACATCATGTAAAGACCAGGAGACAAAAAAAAAAAAAAAAAAAAAAAAACCCGAGGATCAATTTTTGATTATAATAAAGTTTTAGTATGAGGCATTTCTGAATATGTGTCATGAACGTGAGTCATGATTTTCACACCAAACCTGACCTATTATGATTATGTTTCGACTTCAAGGGGTTTTCAGTATTTAAATTCTAAACCTAAATCTAAGGTTTCAAAATGATTCACATTCAAATCTACTTTTATGTTTTATAATTAAATAAGAAAATACTGCTTATATACCTACATTTTTAGTATTCTTGGACATATGATAATTATTTCTTTAATTTCACCGATAAAATAGCCCATTTCTTCATTAGTAAATTACAAGGCTATCTCAATAAAAGAAAAAAAACTAGTGTAAATGTGACTTGCCATCTCAAATCGTCACTCAGTGTGGAATTTCCTTTCGTTCTTTTTGTAAAATGTGAAAGATACTTTCTAGGTAAATTAATCCCTTCCAAGCGGTAAAATCACTTCCTTTTTGGAAAGAGTTATTAGAGTCTTCTTCTTTATAATCTTAAATACCACTTATGTTAGAGTGAACAATACATGGGAAAATTACACCAGTTAAAAAAAGAATGATCGCGACCCAGGCCAAGTACATTGCAATTATGTGTTCATGGAAAAGTGAGCTTTCTACCGGGAAAAGCGTGGCAGAGATGCCCATTAAATTTCCAAAGTTTAAGTATTTTTGTAAATTAGGTTGTTCCTAGTTAAACAGGTGGCTTTAAAGGCTGGTTTCACTGTTGTTTTAATCATAGTTTAGTTACCATGGAGAAATATGCAAGTTAGCATTTATACACAGAAGTGAAATTTATGCTGCATAGATAATAGCCTAAATTTAGCTTGACTTAAGTTTACCACTTCCTTTTTTTTTCAGCAAAAAGAATAATAATATATCACATATATCCATTAACAAGTTAATTTCTTTAAATGCTACTGTTATATTTTTAGAGAATTTCTCTTCTCAGGCATCAACGGACCACTTCTGTCAATGTGGCTTCTTCCAGTGCAGAACATAACAGAACATACTACATGTGATTTGCTCGAACTGTGTCATCCTTAGGTTTAATACAAGACTTAGCCAACTTTAAAATGCATCATGTGGTGCAAAACTAATATTTGGACACTTTGCATCTCGTTGGGTTTCGTCAAGGCCTATTATTTCATACTGAAAATCTTCAAAATATGTCCAGTGGCTAACGGGGCCAATCGGATCACAGACCCTAGCCATAGTTTTGATGACCATTTGGATATATTTTCTCTAAGGGAAATTCTGAGACAGGTCTTCGTCATGCACCGTTTCGATCTTACTGTCCTCTCAGCTGGGTAATAGATTTTTCACCCTGAATTAAGAGGTTCATTTGTGTGGAATCCAGCCACCGGGAGCTGCCTTTCCTGCCATTTGCTTTGCCCGGTACCTCAGAGCGAAGGCTAAGTTTTCAAGGACAAATGTAGTAAAACTGTCTTGATCCAACACGAGGTCCCCCAGCACGGAGAGAGAGCAGCAGATCCCTTTCAACACCAGCTGTTCTCACAGATATAGATTGCTGCAGTGAAATTTTCTTAATATAATTCAGGAAGCTCTAGAGAATTCTCCAAAACAACTGTGCCAACAAGGAAAATGTTGAATTTTTCATCAGCTGCCCAATGCTGAGAGTTAGTGGGCAATCCGTTCATTCATGACCAGATGTTCAGTGTGGTAACGCTCCGCAGTTAACTTGAACCCTGTGGCCTGTTTACCATTGGCTGCAAGGACATTGGCGGCAGCCTGGCATTGGAGAATTGAGGCCCACACAAGCAAAAGCTCGAGGTGTGTGTCTGTGGCTTCCTGGTTTTCACCAGCGACCAGACAAGGTAGGGAGCGTTGACAGAGGGGAAGGACATCACATCAATCATTCTTGAGGCAAGAAGAATTTGCTATAGGATTGTATCTTGGGGGAACAGTTGGCAAATTCTTACACTCTTTTTTTATTTGGGAAGAAAGGCAGTCTTTGTTTAGTTGGACAGATTTTTTTTTTTTTTTTTTAACCTGTGTCTAAACCATTAAAATTTTGTGGTGGGGGCAGTAGGTGTGGGTGGTTAAGACAGTAAGAAAAAGTTTTCTAATTTTAAACGAGGGGAAGTCAATAAAGTTGACTCTTAATACTGACTCCTTACTGGGTCCAATCTGGAATTGGGAGTATGTGATATTTTTGCCCTAGGTAAACTTTCTTATTATAGACGGCGAATATTTAGATCTTCCATTCATACAGAGTCACCATTTCCTCCATATACATGTGTTGCACCCGGGACTTTTTTGTGAGCTGTCTTAAATAACAGTGTTTAGGGAAAAAGGGGGAGTAGATGGAGTAGGGGTTTTCGAAGAAACACTGTGATTTTCTACCTTGGAAAGGATTCTTCCGTAAAATGATTAACTGTGTTTGATTCTGGAATTGCAGCATGCCAGGCACGGGGAGGCAGAATTTCATAACAGATAGCTCAGACGGAGGGCTCTTTTCTTTTCACCACCATGGCATTGCACAATACTTTTTTTTTTTTTTTAATTGTGGTGAAATATACATGACATGAAATCGACCAATTTAACCAACTGCCTGATAATTGTAACTATTATTTCAAAACACTATGGGCAAAGGAAAGAAAAAAAAAAAATCTTTGTTATTTGACCATTTTACATTTGTGGCTTCAATGGTACTATCCCAACAAGAAGTTGGCCTTTGTTTACTTGAAACTAGAACAGAAAGTCATCATGGTGGAAGCGTCTTTTTTTTTTTTTTTTTTGGAGATTTGGGTGGTTTTTTCTTCCTTACTGAATCCTTGACTCCCCCTGGCACATCTCTAGTGACAGCCATCCGTGGGGGCACCCAGGTAACTTGGAGGGTCTTTGGGGCAGAAACCCTTGGACTCATAATATTATTTGCGTTGGCAGAACTTTCTGCCTTTGGTGTACAAGTTGCAGTGAACACTTCCTTTGCATTTCCTGCTTACAGAGAAAGCAGGTTGCATGTCGCCCCGAGATAGGGACATTCCTCATTCCTCCCATTTAAACCTGAACCTCGCCGGCCCTTAGAAGCACACCAAAGGAGTGTGTGTTTTATTTGTCTGGGTGATTTCTTTGAAAAGTCCCTTGGCTTGGGGACTTGGAAAAAGGAGGTTTTGAATTGCAGCAGGCAGGTACTGACTGAGGGCTCTGAGCCGCCGGAGAAGGCACCGGGTTGTTTTCTGGGATGCTGACTTGCTGATAGAAACTCGAGAACCAGTTTACGGTAGCTCTGACACCACTGTTACCTTTCTGCAGTCCCCTCCAGCTGCTGCCCCCAGCCCTTCGGATGCCTCCGCCATGCACACAGTTTGTTCTTGGGTGTGAAAGCAAACAGTATTTGAGTTGGCAGCGACTTCTCTTTCAGTAGAGTTTGCTGCCTCGGCAAGAAACCACAGCAGGAGCTTTTCTGCTGCTGAAGATTTCCACTGGCAGGATGGCCTTTTCCCACATTTCCTTGGTTTAAGGAAACAGATTTTTGAACTT
The DNA here is from genome assembly GCF_003265705.2 of Callorhinus ursinus. Taxonomy (NCBI): domain Eukaryota; kingdom Metazoa; phylum Chordata; class Mammalia; order Carnivora; family Otariidae; genus Callorhinus; species Callorhinus ursinus. The sequence goes on along the minus strand of NW_027397077.1, from coordinate 26,449,794 downwards.
TTTTTTTTTAAAGACAAAATGCCAACATTTAACAGCTGGAGTTAGTATATAATTTATGGTTTTCACTTTATGTTCTTGTGGATGTATAAAAATTAAAAATCCACAATTATTGTTAAATTATGCAAGTTTTTGCAGAAAGGGTGATTAAAAATAGACCCTCTGTTATGAGGAATTCAAGAAAGTCATTGTTACCCAAACAGGTATTCTCAATTATTCTATCTTTAATGGTTTTTAATTGTTATAATTTACTCATATTCTTTTACATCTCTCAGAGGAGATGTTTCTGAAAGCTCTTTGTTTTTCCTTTAAGGAACAAGTAGGAGTTTGTACATTTGAACCTCTTCAGCTTTTAAAAAAAATCGTATTTTTTAATTTTTTTACACGTCAGCGTGTTAATCTTCACTCTAGGTAACCCTTCTTGTCACAGAGGATCTGCCTGGAGAATCTTAACTCTAAGGAACATTCTCAGACCTGCTACCTGTCAGGGGGATAGTCTTTGTCGTGGAAGTTATCCAAGCCTTTGTTACGCCACAGAACCTACCTCTTGAGCAAGCTGCCGTTTTCCTCTTATTTCCTTCCTGTGAAGTTCGTCTCCACACCTTACAGATTTAGCATATATATATTCCTCATTGGCTGGAGGCCTTGGCTGAATTGGTAACTTATCAGAATCAGGAAAGAATGCAGCTAGCCAATAAAAAGTGACTGAATGTTACCTCGAAACAGGTAGTATTTTTGTGCTTTTGTCCTGTCAATACACAGAGACTAGGGGAGTTTTCTGTTGTTATTGTTACTTCTTTTTCTGTTGAGAAAGACTCTGAGACCCTTTATTAACACCCCCAAAAGCCACACTTTTAATGAAAAAGTGGCACTAGAATTTGTGCTTTCTTGGTTTCTCAGAAAATAAAATAGGAAGTGAAAAGGCCATTCTCCTTGGTACAGTGTGTTACTCTAAAGATCATTCGATCTACATGTTAGATTTAGGGTCAGAACATTAGCTGCGATGAATAACAAGGGACAAAATTTTCCTTTTCTTTTCAAGGGTAGTGGCAGTTAATCATTTTTATCTGCCCGCCTTGTAGACTTGATTAGATTTATGACGTATGCCGCATGTTTATGGCATTTTTATTATATGTTGTTAATTTGTTGTAACTGCCACTGCATTTTTTTCTTCTTCCTTTTTCTCCCCAGAGGACTCTTGAAAGCAACTAAGTGTCAACTGTTACCTTTTGCTTTGGGAAGCTTTATTTAATTTTTAATTTTAATAAAAGGCATAATAGCCTACTGGTTGGGGAAAAAAAAGTGCCCACTGTTACAATGTGTATCTTACTTCACTGAAAAAGAAAATTGGCAGTGTGTTCTGTTAAATACTTGTGTTTTTTGTCGTCGATGAAGTGTTGTACACTCAGGCTGGGTTGAGAGAATGCACATTGATAAATCATCTCACCTGAAACCTAGGTGTTGAATGTGCGCTAAACTGTGATTTTCTTTATTACTGGAAAGTCATATATGTAGTTTTCAAATCACTGCTAGGTAAGACAATTGGACATTGAACATTTAAGCTGCTTCAAGAGTCAGGCAGTTGAATGATGCATTTTAGAACAACACACTCTTTTTTAGCTTACTAGCTCTCAGAATGGATATGGAATCTGTTAAATATAGAGGCAATTCTTTAAATAAGGCTGACAGTTAAAATTGGGAAGCAGGAGAATTAGATTGGAAATGATTTATGATGAGTCTACAGGACATTCAAAAAATAAAGTTAGAAAAGGAAATCCACTGGCTGTATTGGCTACATGACAGCAAAAGATTTTTACTTTTCATCCCTTTTGAATTGGCTGGATATATAGGCAATGCATAGAAACAGACTTTCAGGCGGAAAAATTGACGGAATTTTTTTTTTTTTTTTGTTAGTGTATGTTCTGGCAGTGGTTTGGTATTGGCATTATAAGCCTCTGACTATAACCAAGTCGGTTTCTTGTTTTGACAGTTACAAACTTTTTCAATAACAGAGAACCACCCATTCTCTTAAGAGCATTAGACGTTGAAGTAAATAGAAGCTGAACTGAACAGCAGCTTTGTTTTTGTCATGCAGCAGGAACATATGGGTCCTTAATAAATACCATTTGAAGATGACATGGGTGTGGTTATTGAGCTGATAATGTGTAATAATCACAGATGCATATGTCACTTTCAAGAATTGGTATACATTTGTTCACACTCCACTGTAAGGAGTTTATATATATTCTATGGAATAAACAATATGAATTCAAAGAGGCAGATTATGGGCAATATTAAGTCATTTAGGTATGAGCTGGTTTCACTGACAGCCAAAATTTGTTCTCACGATGGCTTACTAAAGCATCTAAAAGGCTTATTTATAACGGGTAAAAAAAGGAGTATACTTTTAGGTATTTTGGGTATAAAATCCTTGATTGTTACAATTGTATCAACATTAACTTAACCAAGACAAGGTGATACGTTTACTAACTAGTAGGTGATCAAGTTATTAAGCCGGTGTTTGACTTTAGTGTTGCAAGAGATGCATGATGCCCAGGAGTGTGCAGGGGATGATCTTTTGATTCCTTCACCTGTACCCCATTCCTTGCTTATGGATCTGATAGCTCAGGGTATGTCTAAATTTGCTGTAAACAATTTTGAGAAGACGTAAGTTCATACTCAGATGCTTTCTTTAGAAATAAAGGGTTTAGAGAAGTGAGATATTTCTTTACCCCCATGGAGAATTTAAGTTACAGCCTCCTGAAGAGGTGAGCTTGAGGTATTTGGGTTAAGGGAAGAAATGTGGTTTTCTGGTTCTTGGGAACAGAATGAATAAGCAACAGAGACCAAAAAGCATGATACTTGAGGAGAACAATGAATAATTCCCTTTGGCTAGGACACAGAGTTCATGAAGAGGAAGAGAGAAAATGAGTTGGAAAGGTAGCTGACATACTACCATGGAGAATTTCAAATTCAGTTCACCAGCAAGTGATTTATTTGGTACCATTATTTACTATTAGTAATGGCAGATAACATTTGCTATGGACAAGGCATCAAGCATAGTGATTTCCAGTTCATTATGTTTTACTCCGTATACGAATTCAACGAAGGGGGTACTATTACTATCCATAGATTACCATACAGGTGAAGAAATTGAGTCGTAGAAAGGATATGTGATCTTTCCAGAGGCACAAAGTGGTGAGATGGAGCCATGATTTACAGTTGGCTCTGTGACTCCAGGACCAGCCTTTTGAAGATTCGGATTACACAGCCAGTGGGCATGACCAGGGTTTTTATGAGCACAGATCTCTCTTGGTCAGAGTGGAGCTCCAGGAAAGTTCATTTGTCATTGTTTCATAGAATATATGGAGAGCCCAAATTAGAGGAAATTGTGATGTTTCTGAAGAGCCGAAACCCGAGTCTTTCAACTCTGGGTAGTTGGAAAGGTTGGAAAGACAGTGATGGGGGGATGTGCACAAAAAACCCCTGAAGTTTTATCCACTGGTCTTGGTGTGAGGGTGATGGGTGATTGGTAGAATCAGTGTTCCCAGCACTTGTTCCCAAGAGAGGAGAGGGACAGGCTGGGAAGCGATGAGCAGAGGTTTGGATACCTTGTTAGGTGCAAGAGTTAATTTCAGACAGAATCTTTCTGGAAGATGATGAAATACACATTGAACATAACCTTGGGAAGGTAGTTGGGCTGGAGATGTGGATTGGAAGCCAAGGGAATAAGTATATATATATATATATAGAGAGAGAGAGAGACTGGTACATTTAGTGAGGGGGGAGAAGAAAGACTGGCTGGAGAAGGAGATCAGGAAATAAGTCAGCCTTATGAGATAAAGAAAAATCTTTCTGCACATTGGAGATGACAGATTTGTAGGCCACGCTTCAGACACATACCTATACATATTCATATTTGTATACATATTCATGTACATATTTATATATGTATTCCTATATACATTCATATGTATCACTGTGTATTTGTATATGTATCATGAGCATGCACTGTTCCCTTAAGCACACATATGTACACTTGGGAGCCTTTCCCACCTCAGCAAGTGGGGAGAGGCTAGGTATCAGTCTGTCCCAGGAGTGGCCGTCTCAGGAGGATTCTGCTCTGTGGTGCTACAACTTGAGGGCAGTAGAGGAAAGAGGGAGTTCCCTTCTAGAGTGTGTGAGGTTCAGCCCAACACATAGAATTTTATACCCCCCCCCCCCCACAAATGCATTCCAACACAGAAGCCTGGCTGCTTTAAATGCTATAGTAAATGCTAAATGATCTATAATAGGATTTTACAGAATTCAGCAAGATTACCATTATGTTGTGAAATATGGGCTAAGAGTGTGGTCAATAAATGTGTTAACTTTTCATTTGGGGTGATATTTTTCTTCTTTGAAAATCCACTCATCTGCTAAAATGCATATGGGAAGCTCGTTGCTTTCATTGCTTTTGCCAGTGGTTGTGGATAAGAATTTTTTTTTTTCTTCCCTGTACCTCTTCTTAATTACTAATAACGGTTAAGAGTTAAGACTTCCAGGTCTTTATTATTTCTTTTTCTGATAACCAAAGAAATGTTATTGCTGAAGGCTGTTTGGTAATACTGATTGGAGAATGAGATAGTGCCCACCCCCCTTTTCAAGTTGCCACAAAGTGATTTCCTTTCAGGGTTCTATAAAATGTCACCCTGGCAAAACTTGCCTCCCACGTTGGTAGAGTTCAGTTTCTACTTCTTGTCTTGATTCCTTACGTTGGACATTTACTAAAGGGTTAGAATGGTTTGTAACACCTTAAAAAGCTGCAGGGCCGCCCACTACTCATACTGCCAGTACTGTGAAATTCATGTGAATCCTTTACAGGTGGTGACACTCATTTTAAGAAAATAGATTTAGCAAAATGGTGCAGGTCTTCACACCGTGTCAATGTTGGGATAGCATTCACGTGTCTCCTGGGAGTCTCTAGTTGGCCATGTTACTGAGAGCTTTGTCATAATGGGCTGAGAAGTCATTAATCAACTGAGGTCACCCTGACTTTTGAGATTCTAATAAAATTGGCTTGAGCCTTTATCTTATTCCCTGTGGGAATTCCAATGAGGATTCCTGGAGACTTCATTTTCATGATTGATTTTGGTTAAAGAACTCTTGATACTCTCTCTTCTCACTACTGTTCTCTTTTCTCCTCTTGGAGTTGGAAGTTAGCTCCTATCCATAATTTCCTTCCACACAACTCGTAGAGGACATTGGAGTTTAGGAAGTTTCAGGAAGTTTGCATCAGAGAAGTCTGGAGTCACATGTTCAACAGCACTGTTCTTAAAATACCTATTTGCCCCCACTAAATTTGAACCACTTTCTCCATAGATCAGTGACCTCCAGAAGCCTAACTTGTCCCTTCTGTTCTCCTCTCTTCCCCCCTGTTTTCTTCTTTCTTCTCACCTCTCTGCTTTCTGTTACCTGCTCATATTTCTTAAAAACACCAGGTTAGCTTTCTCTTTCTGGTCAACATCTCCTTCCGAGCCGGTTCCTGGGGGCCCTGTCTCCCACATTTCAGGCAGCATATCAAGACACTGCTCACTGGTGGAATGGTCATCTTTCAGCTATCCACTTGCATATATACTACCTCATTTTCTTCTCCTTCAAATGGAGCAAAAACTAAGACTACTTTGCATAGAGAGACATGTTAGGGTTTTATTCCAATTTTGGAATAAAAGGCAAAGTCCCCTGGGTGCGCGCAGTACTTTTTTTTTTTTTTTTTTTTTTTTACTTTGTCTTAATCTTTATTCTCCCCCTATTTAAAAAAATAGCACGTGCTTACTAGAAGCCTCACGTTATAGAAGATTGAAAATTCCCCAGAATCCCACCCGCAGAGATGACTACTAGTCTCTTCGGCAAATATTACTCCAGATTTTGGGGGGCACAGAGTAGTAAACAAACAGATCAAGTGGAATTCTACTGCCACCAGAATACATGCTATTCTGCTCCTATGCAAGTTTTCAAACAGTTCTGACAAGTAATTCAACGGACATCAAACTCCATTCTTTTCAACTTCTGAATCTTTCAATCAGCCAAATAGGTTGTGTCTTGATTTGAACTGAGGACTTCGAAGGGCAAGCCCTAAATACCAGCTTTTTTTTTTCCCCCATTGATTTTTATTTTCTTCTTCTAGGCCAACAGTCTCTCTCCTCCAGACCCTGGGGCAAAAACCCAAAATCTCAGCCTCACAGACTCCCTAGTTTATAGGAATATTTGAAGCATTTAATGTGGGTTTTTTTGTTGTTGTTTTGTTTTGTTTTCTTAAATCATCTAATCTTGCTTGTAAAGTTTCCCACTTCGTGTGGCAAGCTTAAAGCAAGTCTTCTATGGTCATGAATTTTCTCCCTTCTCTGGAAATGAAGGATGTTAATGAAATGGTTAAGTGGTGCCTTTTGATGCAGAGCTAGCTGAAAGCATTTTCAGTGAGCCACCTGGAGCCCGCTCATCTCATGTTGCTCTACCATAATCCTGACAGCCGGCCTAGCCATCTTAGAATTAGAGGAGGGACATCAGGCAGTTTCTTGATGTTATCTTGTATCGTTTTCCCAGTGACATGCCTGACCTGGAGTTACAAACACTCTGAAAAATACTCATCAAGCTTGACATGAACACGAATTGGTTACTTTGCACATTCTGATACCCCCATGTAAATGTATAAAAATCTACTCCTCGGTAGAGGAGTGGTTCCCAGTGCCTGGGGTCCCAGAATCCCAGGGCTTTCGGAAATCCAATCCTTGAGTATTTAAGAATTTTAGTTAGGATGGATTTGGTTGTAAGCAACAGAAAGTCCAGATGAGGCAGGCTTAACCAGACTTAATAAAGTCCTTATTAGGAGGTAGACTGCAGGAGACTCGATCCAGTTCTCTCTGCTGTTTTCCACAGTGTTGGTCTATCAGACTGGCCTTATTTGCACTTGTAAGATAGTGCCTGGCAACTGTTCAGTCATAGATTTCCTTGAAATTTCCTTGAACATGGCCAAGAAGGAGAGAGAAATAGGGAGTCTTTTCTTTAAAATTTCAGAAAAATTCTTGAAGCTCAAATTGGAGTGCTTTCCAGCCTGTTAGGCCCACCCCATGGCCAGGGAGGAAGAGGATGTCAATTGACATACCCTAGGTGACTTTTTTTTTTTTTTTTTTTTTTTAACCACTGCAGCCAGGGTGGAGTCAACTTCCCCAGAATGGCCTGACTCCCCATCTGTCAATTGGTCCTGTTTGGGAGGGGGGTTTGGAGGAAAGGACGCTGCATACACAGCTTCGAGTATACACTTCATTGAGCTGTTTTTTAGGTTTCAGAAGACCCAAAGTTAATTCAGTGATTTGCATGAGATAAGACTTATGGGGTTAACCAAACCATCAAGGTTTTTGGCTTTTGGCCATAAATATTTCAATCTGTGAGCTCTGATTGGCAATTTGGTAGATACTCTGTATGAACTAATTAATACTTAACAAAGACGTATGAAAACTTAGTGTCTGTGTGTGTGTGGGAGTGCTTGGAATTTAGTAAAAATAGTCCATCATGGTTTAAAAGAAATGGGAACCTCTTGTCTGAGCCTTCGGAGTCAATAGCAGATAAAACTAATTCTAACCCACCTAAGAAGTGATGACCAGTTGAAATACCATGCTGGAAAAGATGACATTCGGTTGTACTTGTCTTATTTCCAAAGTTTAAAATTCAGCATTTCAGGTCCTTTTTTTTTTTTTTTTTTCTTCAGACATGGTAAGTTTTAAGTTTTACTAGCTTGTTTTAAAAAACAATCATATGGAAAGAAAAAGATGATGAATTTTTAACACTGCTATGATAGTATCTATGACTCAACAATAGAAATTGTTGTTCATGGAAGACCACAGTACAATTCTGTCTGGGGGGGGGGGAAACGTTTACTTGAAAGGCTGCAGACAAGATGCGTATTCAAGAGTAATGAAAGATGAATATTGTAATGGAAGATTGTTGTACCAGAAGACATTTTTTAAAAAAAAGACGATAGCCAAACTGTTGGGGAAACCTTGTTGTGAAAGAAGAAACCCTGTGCATATCGAGCATTGAAGAGGATGTAGTGTTGTCAGTAGTAATGGGAACTTATTCTAAGATGCAGGAAGTCTCTCATGCTCGCTGCACTTTGGAAACGTTCCCATCAGAGTGCAGGAAGCTAAAGGAATCTTCTTCCAGTCATACTGGATAGATTATCAGTGCAAAGAGATCCTTGCTCTGAAGCATTTGTCCTAGACTCCTGCTGAGCCTCTTGGACTTCTGCTCTTGTTTTACCTGACTTACAGCCTTGGTTGTTTTGGACTGACCGTCTCCCCAGTTGCCAGGCTAGGAATTCTTGGCCCGCGCAAGAACCCGCTGCTCCCCTTGATGAGGCTGACCAACCTGATGTTCTTGGGTAGCCTGCCTGACCTTCTGTCCACTAGGGGTCCACATTGCAGACTCCTCTGCCACCTCAGAAGACAGACCCCTGCGTCTGGATTATCTTATTTACATAGTCTTTCGTTTTATATCCCAGCCTCTCCCTGCCTGCACCCATCTCCTCCGTTGATTATTTTTCCACCTTGGCCATTCTCATGTATTCTTCACGTTTTTCTGATTTTGGTCTAAATACCACCTATACTTTGTTTGCTTTTATCTCCCTTGAAGTCCCCTTGCTTGTTAGAATATGTCCATTTAAAAAGGAAATTTGACATCATCTCTTAAAGGAAAAAAACAAACAACCACCAGTATCAGTTACCAGAGCCCGATGGTAACCTAAAATAAATACTATGCAGACCAGAATGATGATATACCCAGGAGTTGGCATCATTTTTCTCTAAAGGACCACGTAGTAAATATTTTTGGCTTCACAGACCATCTGGTTTATGGTGCAACTGCTCACCTCCTGCATTGTAATCCCAAATCGGCAAGAAACAGTACGGAGATAAATGGGCATGGCTGTGTCCCAGGAAAACTGTGGACACAGAACTTTGATTTTCATGTAAATTTTTCACGTGAAATATTACGCTTTGATTTTTTTTCTTGTAATCATTTAAAAATATAAAATCCCTCCTTAACTTACGGCTATTACAAAAATCAACAGCAGGCCAGGTTTGCCTTTGGACCATAATTTGCTGACCTGTGGCAGAAATTCTCTGTATTCTCTTGCCTACTTCTCCCTGGGGTATTGGGCCGGAGAGGTTCTTTCTTTGTTAATGATACACATTAGCATGTATTAGGTGTCAGACCAGGGCTCAGATGAGGCTTTGTCCTTGACATCATGAGAAGGGGATGAAAGGGAATTGGAAAGGGGACTTCTAAGTATGCAGTTCAATGCAGTTTGTTGTCATGTCTGTAGCACCTGAAATCATCAGAATGGTTTAAGTCTAGAACTTTAAGAACTATCGCCTTTGTCCATTTGTTCTACTCAGTTGTCCGAAACCTCACACAGATGACATGAAGATAGAAATTCATATAGCACATAAACGGAGAGATGTAGAGAGTTTTCAACATCCCAGGTAGAAATAACCAAGAGCAGTGATGGGAGAGGAAGAGGTGGAAAAATGCCTATTTTTTATAAAGGAGCATATACCCAAAAGAAGAACTTCTGAGACCAGAAGTTGGCAAAAACTTGCTTATTTTGCCAGTCAGTCCATTACTATCTCTCCTTTTTCTGTAGTGTCACAGTGTATGGTACTGCATAGTATCCATCCCTCTCCCTGTATTAGCTTCTTTGGTATTTGTGTGTCACACTATTCTCTTCCAGAAGTTTCTAACGTTAGTATTCCTTCTCTCCTGGCAAGAAGAACGAGGGCAGTTAGTGATCTGGGATAGTGTCTCTTTATCTAACAGCCTTCTGTCTGTTAGATAAATTTGTGGTGATTCATTCAGTGTTCATCCTCCAAACAGGCTTTTTTTTTGGCGGGGGGGGGGGGGGGAAGGGTGGTTCTTAATTATACTTTATATACAATTTGGGTAAGATTCCTTGAGTTATTTCTTGACAGGATTCTTTATTAGAAGACCAGGACCATTGTGGCTTTATCTCATAACTTGAGATAGAGGTCTGGAGGATACAAGAATTTCACTGTTAACAGCATTTGGATATTTTCTATCCTTTGTGTTATGATAGACAGAAACACCAAATTCTGAGGAAGCATTTACATGGAGCACTCATAAGGTAATAACTATTACTATAACCTAAAAAGTAATCAGTCTTCGTGTTACCAGCACAAAAAAATGACTTTTAATTCAAAACAATCTTCTTAAAACAAAGTTGTTTTTTCAAGTTGCTTTTCTTTCCAGTATCAACATTGAATCAGGAAATCTTATACCAGGAGTATTAGCTGATATGTTCTAAAGTGTGGTAGTATAGTTGTTAAGTAATTACCGAAGTTGGGAAAAGGGATCTGGTTTCAAATTCTGGCTAAGCTACTTAGTAACTTTGTGACCTTGGGAAAGTTATTTAATCTTTTTAAGCCTTTGTTTTCCCATTGAAGATGGAAGTAAAGAAGCACCTACCTCACTGTGGGAATGGAAAGTATCCTAGTTTATCAGGTCCTTTTGGGTTAAATGGAATTTGGCAAAAATAGTTTTGAGCACGGTGCGTGGTATGTAAAAAGTAATGTTCCCTTTATGTGCTATTTATTTACCTAATTAAATAAGAAGTATTTCAAATTATTATTTTGCTGGATGCCCAAGATGGCGCTAAATGCAAGGGGACATTTAGCTCTGGGAGTTACCAGTGCTCTAAACAGCCATCTCACTTTTTTAGCACTTTAGATGTCTCGGTTTGAGGATTTTCTCTTATGTAGAAAAGAAGTACGCATGGAGTTCATATAAGACCAGAATTTGGGTGACTTCACATCAGTGAGTCTCTTAAAGTTGTTTAAACCCAGGAAACATTGACTCACATGTTTTAACACCTTAACATAAGTTCAGTTGCACCTGCTCACCCATTCGCCATTTGTTTTTTCTGCAGTTTTTATTAATTTCAAGAATGAAAAAGGAAGAAGAATCTCTTCTGCCTTTCACTCACTTTTAAGTTTCTTTTGGTAAAAGATGAGTACATATGACGGTTATCATTGTCCTTCCTTCTTTCTGGCCCAGTCACTTTTTTTCTATTTCTTACATCAGCTTCTACATCTGGAGAATGTCTGTGACCGTAGAAGTCATCCTCCAGCCACATGGTTCTTAGATTCGGTCTGTGAGTTGAGAGAGGGCCACAGGGTAAGGCCATCAAAAGGGGCAAGAAGAAAAGGTTAAAAGAAAGTTACAGTTACACCAAGAACCGATTTACGTGAAGTTGGAAGTTGAAGATGGTGGTGGTGTTTTCCTTGGGCCCTCTTTTGTTGGGGCGGGGGGGGAGAACAAATCCTAAGCATAATTGACTATTTAAGCTCAGTTGGGTTCATAGGTTCACAGAGTTTAGGCTGATATTTTTACAAAACGGCTGAACCAGAATTTGGAACCAGGTTTGTGTTTCCCCAACTTGGGTGATTACTTAACTTAAACTACCATTATTTTGGAACATATTAACCAGTATGCCTGGTAATTTTAAGGCACAGATTTTTTTTTTTTTTAAAGATTTTATTTATTTATTTGAGAGAGAATGAGAGAGAGAGCATGAGAGGGGGGAGGGTCAGAGGGAGAAGCAGACTCCCCGCCGAGCAGGGAGTCCGATGCGGGACTCGATCCCAGGACTCCAGGATCATGACCTGAGCCGAAGGCAGTCGATTAACCAACTGAGCCACCCAGGCGCCCCAAGGCACAAATTTTAAAACACGTGTCACAACTGTAAGGACTAAGGTGAAAATATTTCAAATGCTCTCCAGAAATTGATGTAGTGGGACCAAGAGCCATATTTATCCCATTCGAGGGAGAACCCGTTGTTGCAGTACAGTAGTTTTTGGGAACTCAGCCATACCAGTTAGCTGCCCCTGGCCGTAGTTTACTTGTCCATACAATGGAATTCATGTTTGTAAGGATCCCATGACAGAATCAATGTGAAATAGTTTTGTAATGTCTTGTAATATTACACAGCCCATGAGATGTCATCCGATTTAATCTTTGAAATAAGTGCCTCTGGAAATGTCACCTTCCGTAAATTTCACCCAGTGAGCCAGGACACTGGACTTTCTTTTGTTCTTCGGTGGTTCACACAGCATTTGAGAATTGGAAATTTTAGTTTGCAGTCAGTGAATCTGGCATCGGATCCCCAATTCATGTCCCTTGCCCCTCTTTTTCCCCTGTCCCTACCATAAGCAGATTCAGCATCCTGGCATCCTTTCAAACTAGGAGAGTAAAAAAAGGAAGGAAAAAATGCATGCTCATTTTTAAAAAAGATTTTATTATTTCACAGAAAGAGGGGGGTGGGGGGAAGGAGCAGAAGGAGAGGGAGAAGCAGACTCCCTACTGAGCAGGGAGCCCGACATGGGGTTCCATGAGGCTCGATCCCAGGACCCCAGGGTCATGACTTGAGCCGAAGGCAGAAACTTCATCAACTGAGCCACCCAGGTGCTCCCCAAATGCTCATTTTTAAAAGTTCATGCTTTAGTACCACCAGGTACTGTATGTTCTAAGGCTGCTTTTACAAAAGCCTCTTCCCTGTGAGGACCTTCTAGCCTTGTTTGTATCCATAGCCAGTGCAAGTAATTTCTTCATCCTGGTCCTTTTAATGACAATATTATTTCCAAGTGTGAAATCAGAGTATTTTAGTTGGAGAAATGGTTTAATTTCCTCACCATGTTGCAGTCTAGAATGTCTCCTTGTACTTTTTATTCTTTACTTGGGGATACATCCAAGTTCTCAGATATTAGGACTTAAATTTACTATGATAAGCTGAGAATTCACTTGAAGATGCCTTTGAGTTACTTCTCTCTAGATTTTTAAGTCTCCCAAGGTAAGATACACCATACAAAAATGTGAGAGCAAACCCCCAAACAAGTGTATCCATTATTAAATGACACTGAAATCATATACCATTTCTTCCCCGTATAACACTGTTTAGTCTGCTTGAATTCCGGCTGTTTCTTTACTCAGGCCACCTTGTTGTGTCTTCCTCCAAATTTATCTAAGTAGAAGAATTAAGAGAAAAAGCCCTTGGGATTTCCTCCCTGGAGTGAGCTGGGAGCACCCCTCCCTTGTTCCCTACTTCTGCTACCCTGCATAGATGTCAGTGAGCTTTGCTTTTTTTTCTCCCCCCACTGTGAACACATTTAGAGGTAACTGCTTTCGCCTGATCTGGTCACTGTTGGATTCTTTTTCTATCAGTCTTATGGCGAGTCTGGTTTAATTTTGGGGGGCGTTTCGACGTGGCTGGAGTTTTTCAAAAGCAGACTAGCAAGGAGATACATTTTGCTTCAAGTGGAGGACCAAGTAGCCTACTTGTTCAGCATGTTAACCTTTGGTCTGAAGATGACTGGTAGACATGGGCAGAAACACAGCCAACTTTGATAGCACTGTCTCTCTGTTCAAGGAGTACTGGGGGCTTTGCAGTTATTTTATTTGTCTTTGGCGTGTTCCGTGCCTCCGGCTCTTTAAAATTGGCAACTAGATGATGCTACTTTCAGACGATGATACTCGAGAACCTTTGTTACTTGGATAGTTGAACAATCATAATTTTGCAGCATTTTTTTTGCTACTTCCTATAGTTTTAGGGTTCCGATACTCCTTGAGCTCATTTTCTGACAGGTTTTATGGAACAAGAATCCTAAATAAATATGTACAGGAGAGAGTCTTGTCTTAATAGCGTACATACAGAAATACTTCTGTGTTTTAGTGGAAGTTACTCCATTATAACCCTTTATGGATGCTCCCTGCTGAGAAAGCATTCTAGAAATGGATGTCAACCAAGGGAGATTCATTCATTCCATACGTTTTCTAATTTCAAAAAATGTACACCATCAATATTTTTTCTTAATTGAACAGTTTGTTGAACAGACGGGTGCTTTAATTATGGTGGTCTAAATTTACACACATTGCAGTGGTATTTTGCTACATTAATTACCTTACTTGTCAAGAGTAACAGGTAATTACTACATCAACTCACCCTCCTGCAGTACATGGAAACATAACTTTATTTGAGCAGATACAATAAGCCAGAGTAGAGCCACCCTCCACCTTAACTTTCCAGAAAGGATGGAGGTTCCCACGTGTCTGTCTTATAAGGAGCCAGGTAGGGGTAAGCTCTCCTTTTTCTCTGTGTCTGTCCCGCCGAAGATGCAAGCCCAGAAACATTCATAGACTCAGAGACTAGGCGGACTGGACAGACCCTCTGAAATCATTGAATGGCTCAGACATCTTATATATTTCGGAGAGGGGGAGTGACTTTTCTAAGACCACACCGCCAGTAAATTAGCGTCAGAAGCAGAATTGGCACGGATTTCGCCCCACCAGCCTGCTACGAAATTTAGTGCATTTTAATGAATTTTTAAAAATAATTATAGAGAAATCGTTTGGGATGGTATACTTTGAATATTCATTCACTGCGTCTCCCTTGTTTGAACTTTTAACCAGGGCTTTGGCTGAGTTCGGAAGAGTATTTATCCTGTATTCTGTTGAACTGCCAGGTACAACTCCTGTCATTTGGTTTCCTCTCGAGTGTACTCGTGTCAGCTTTTATGACAAGTTGTGTTAAAATTCTACTTTAACATGTTTTTTTGTAAAGGCGTGAACATTTTGGAGCATATAGGATGCCCCTAGCAAAATTATGCAGCGTTACCTCCTCTGGTTGCCATGGCGTAGAAAGAAAGGATCTTGTTAGCTTTTAGGTGTGGTGTGGAATATACACAATGACATAATAGAGGCGGACTCTCTTAAAAGGCTTTGTCCTCTTTTTAGTCAAACACCTGTGACAAAATGACGAACTGTGGTTAACATATACTACTTACAAGTGGTTTTTCGGAGTCATCCAGGGCAGAGGAGCTCAGCTTGCAAAAAACTTGAGTACCTCCACTCCCCCTTGCACCTGGCAGCGGGAGTGGGGTGACATTAAAAAGAAGTTCAAGACGTCGAGGGTTATGGATACAAGTTGCAGAAATGATATGAAATGGCTTATCAGAGACAGGGTGGGCGTCTTGAGGGGTGATTTGAGCTGTACGAGGATCTCTTACACCTCTCCATCCACCTCACCTCCTGATGCCTGAAATGCTGACATAGATGCCTTATTCCAGTAACTTCAGTTTGCCTCATGCATTTCAAGTCACTCTGGGCTCTGCAGCTCATTGTATTATTTATTGCTCAGAGTTACTGGGTTTTACCTTCTCCTTAGTTTCCCCCCCCACACCCCCCGTAAGTGAAGGATAGTATAGGATAATTTGATTTAGTCCTTTATAAGCATCCAGCAAATCTCCTTGAGCACCTACTGTGGGACATTCATTGGCGAGGGGGCTGGGTGCCTCGTAGGGAAGGACACAGAACAGATTCCTGCTTTCATGGAGTTTCCCTTCAAGTAGAGGGGGACAGAGGATGTAAACAGTGAAAGGAACGGGCAGTTATACTTCCCTGTGATGAACATGCATGAAGGAAATCATATACAGCTCATACCTTGGGGGAAGGCCACTTAATCCGATCAGGAATGGCATCAGCCATAAGATCTAGGGGTTGAGAATGATCTCCACATACAACGAGCTGGGGGAAGAACTGTCCACGTAGAAGCAGTGACGAGGACCAAACCCCAGAGCTGGGAACATAGAGCATGGTATGGGAGAGGAAGAGCACCGTGTGGCCAGCTGCCGCCAGCGGGGATGGAGCTGGGTGGGAGAGCCTGGAGAGGTAGGGTGGGAGGGCAGGGTGTGGGAGAGGCTGGAGAGGTGTAAGCTGAGGAGCGTGCAGAAGGGCTGCGTCTTACTCGCAGACTGATGGCAGAGCACTGGAAGAGAGTCACTTCTGAGGCAGGTGTCAGAATGAGCCACATGGGCAGCTGCTGGAGAATAGATTGCAGAGCTCCAAGTATTTCCTATAGAGTTAGACTTCCTTGGGAGAGAGGATAAAGTCCTGGTGCCCTGAGGTTGAGCAAGGTACCTTGGTAGAGGCCACACCAGGGACAGATTCAGCTGGTCCTGGCCTCAGTGAATCAGAAACTCGGGGGTTAGGGCCCGGCAGTCCTGTTAGAACAAGCCTTCTGGGTGATTCTGATGAGGACTCGAGTTTGGATATTGGTGCCAGAAAGGACTTTCCAGTTCTCCAAACTCACTGTTGACATTCTACAGAAGACAAAACCCAGTAAAGGGGTATAGCTAAGTGGTCATCCAGGGCTAACAAGAACCTGGGGCCTTGGACCCTATTCTAGTGCTCTTTCCTCGTGGGTTTATGGAGCTAAAGAATAGACAAAACCCACTTTGTTTTCTGAGGGCCAGTTATGATATTTATAATGGAGGAGGTGGTTGGATTTTTAAGAAGGAGTAAGGCTGTGGTCTCTGAACTGAGGCTGCCTCGTTTCTCTTGTTCCTGTTTTCTCAGGCCATTTAGAAAAGCAGTTTCAGTGTGAATAACCCCTCTCCTTTCTCCCTGTCAGTGGTAGAAAAACAAGTGTTTTGTATTAAGTTACACCATTGAGACACCTAGCAGAGGGTAATAATATTCTTTTATTTCTGAATTACTCAATATATTTGGCCTTGTTTTTGGTTTGGAAGCCCTGTTAGTCCCAGATTATGTTTTTAAAATCATTGAGAAACAGAAGGTTATTTCAGGGCCCAGTGTTTATGCTTGCTCATATGTATTTTGACCTAGAGTGCCATTGGAGAATATTCCTTTGGAGAATCTCCTCACCTTCCACCCAGTCCTGTCTACCTGGCTAAGTCCCGCTTACCTTCATTGTCTTCAGCTTACAGATCATTTTTGCCCTGAAGTCTTTTCTGACCTCATGTGCTTAGGTCAGATTTGTATGGTAAGTTATTCCCATGCATTTATGTTGGTTTCATAGTAGACTGTGGGCCTCATGAAAATGGAAACCTTCCTTATCTCCATTCCAAGCTCTGTTCAGCTTCAAACACAGTGTTTGGCCCACAGTAAGTCCTGAAAAAGTAGCTATCAAGTGAACGCTTTCCCTCTTCATTGACAATTATCTGTGACTCTACTTATCAACAACAGACTTTTGAGAGACGGTGGTGGTGGGTCTTTTCTAAAAGAAGGTTACACAGAATAATAAGGCATGGTCCCATGGGATCGAGATGGGAGACGTGGAGACAAAGCCAACACTAAGTATTTATTTATGATTGTTAATCCTAATGAAGGCTACAACAAAGTGTAAACTTAGGATGTGTTATGCTAGCTTCTGTGTCACAAATTTGAGTGGCTAAACATCATAAAGGTATATGTTGTTCTCCTTCCCCGTCAGTGCCTGTCCCCTGAATGAACCTCCTCCGTCTTGTGCTTGCTACAAGGGACAAGGAGGGGTCTCCACAGTCCTGGGGGAAGAGGAACAGGGAGCACTGTTGATTATTTGGCATGCCTGTAAGCAGTAACGCCTTGCTTCTGCTCACATCCCTTTGACCAGAAATCAGTCTGAGCCAGGGAAATTGGGCAGTGTGATCTGCCTGTGTCCCCAGGAAGAAGAAAATGAAATGGAATTAGTTATCATGTGGTAGTCCTCAGCAATATGTTACTTTGGTTTTAGCCACTGGGGTTTGATCAAAAGGAAGCATAGCACCTTCTGTTTTTGTATCCTGCTCATCAATAAATACCCTTGTTCTCCCAGAGATCAAGAAGAGCGATAGCCCTCAGAGGCCCTTAGTTTTTGCATGTCACAAGGAGAATGTCTTTCATTTAATCCCAACTAAGAGCCCATCTTCCTCTGGGGTTGGGCAGGGCGATTTGTTGATGAGCCAGGCTGTAGCATGCATTCCCTCCACTATCCGATGAAATCCTCTACCGCAAGTGGCAAATTAGTTTGATGACAAACAGGTTGGTTTTCATATGGCAGGGCCTGTCTGTGTGCTGTGATTGAACCTATTTTTCTCTTCTCCTGGAGGTGACAGGTTTGGGGAGAAGAGTTCACCTGTGGTGAGGACTAACTAAACATTTCCCACTTGCCATTTTTAAGGACTCACAGAGGACCCATGGGCAAAGTGTTAGGTCTTAAGGAGAAAACTAAAGTTGCTTTTTATGACTTTAGTTTTTTTGTGTGTGTGTACTAATCTCGGTTTATTTTTGTCCAGAAGATGATTGGGGAAATTTTTCATGATATGCTAAGCAAAGGAAAAATATAATCGTGTTTACTTTATGATGCCCTGTTTTGTTTTGTTTTTAAAGAAAGATGCATTTCTTATCCCATTGTCTTGCTGACCATGGTGGTTCTCAGAAAAGGAGCTAAAATCTTTACTGTCCTCAGTCTCCCTTCCTGCCATCCTTCCAGCTCAGTGAGAAGCTTGGCTGAGCCATTGGAGAGACTCTGCCACAGCTGGATTTTGAGGGCCTTGTAAGGGCCAAGGGAAGGGTTTTGATTTTTACTCTAAGAGTACTGGGGAGCCATTGAAAGTGTACTAGCAGGGAGTGCTTGCCCGGTAGACATGCATGCATATGTTGTGTGTGTGTGTGTGTGTGTGTGTCTCTGTCTGTCTTTCTGTCTGAGAGAGAGATAGATGGAGAGAAGGAAAACAATGAATGATGATCTCATTTGCCATGTGTTTTTTTGGCTGTTGGGAAAGAGCCTCCACAGGAGAGTGAGTGTGAAGACAGAATGGCGCTCTTCTCCCAGCTGACACAAGGGAGAGGTCTCCTCCCTCTTTGTGCACAGAAGTTACTTGTCAATCAGGAGCTTACCATCCCAGCTTCAAAGCAGGCAGCGCTTTGGGGGTAAATATTTATGAAATGCCAAGCTTTGTGATCAAGATGTATTTTGTTTTTAATGAGCAAATGACTCAGAATTATTTTAAGTTATTAAAAGACAAATTGTTATGTGCCATCATGGAAAAAGGAGAGGGGAGAAAGTATAATTTTGTAGCAAGCAGTTTATTGGCAGCTATAATCCAGAAGCACTCAACCTCTTTAAACAAAATTATTTATATTTTTTAAAGGCTTGAAGTATAAAAATTTAATTTATTTGTGGAATCCCATTGGAAAGACTTGTAAAAAAGTAAGGTGGTCTATTCATTTGTTTCAAAGAATGTTAATTGATTGTGTAAGATGCTATAAACACTGTGCTTGGGACATGAGAGAGAACACAAATCTCTCCTCTCAAGATACTTCTGGTCTGAAAACAAGGCAATCAAAAGCCATTAATAAATGAGTATACATGTACAACAAATTTCTTTTTCTTTTTGAAGATCAGATAACTCTTTCAGATTCTATAACCATTATTTTAAATACTGCTTGTTTTAGAATATTGAACATACAAAAATTCTGAAGAAAAGATATCACCTAGGCATATTTCCTCCAGAGCAAAACTGCTAGTTTAACTATTTTTTCCTGTTCGTTATTGACACATATTTTTATGCAGTTGAGAGTCTAGTGTAGATATAATTTTTCTATCTTGCTTATTTCATGTAACATTATAACAGGCATTTGCACATATTTTCCTGTTCCCACTATCATTTTTAATGACTCCAAAATATTCCTTTGTCAGACTGGACTATCATTTACCTGCTCTTGTTCTTTTGTGATTGACATTTAGGTAAAACAGATTCATAAAATTTATCCATTTTATGTCTGAAACCATCTTGTACACTTAACTGTTATAATAACATTAACAGGGGACTGAGATTTTTTTAAAAAGCATCTTTGTGTGTGTCTCTGAATTTTGTCATGCAAAAGAAAAAGTGAACTAAAACCTTGTTACAACTTTACATTCTTAAGAGTAATAAGGGAATGCATTTGATACATTCTCTCTCACATTTTCTATTATTGGACACATAGCTCCTGAAATTGGTTAACAAAGCACATCCTCCAAAACCAGAGAACCTGTTTGATTCTAATTTGGGGAGTCTTCATGCCTAATTTGGAAACTTAGAAGTTGTCATTTCTTGCTCCTAGCACTCATTCTCCTAGTGACATTTAGAGCCTACACATTATTTATTTTGCTTTCTTTTATTATTTTTAGGAAGTCCTTAGTATAAGGTCACTTTAAGGTAATTTGCCTACATTACCTTAATGCAGAGACTTGACTGTGCTGGCTGAGCAAAACCATCAGCTTTTTCTTCTTGTTACAAAAGTACTTGGATTTTGTTCAAAAGGCATGGGATGCCTATAAGTGCTTTGTATGGGCAATGAGCCCATGAGTCAGGCAAAGGTACGTGACTTAGGGCAAAGAATGGGACAGCGGGGTTAGAACTTATGTGGAAACTGAGTGTTGTCATCTACCTATCTCTTGAACCTTGGGCAAAGGAAGGCTGCTCTCTGTCCTGGACATCAGTAATCAGCTCCTGACCATTAGATATCCTGGGTGAAAGTGCTAACCAAAGACTATTTCCCATTATTTTACATAGGAGAAATCATAATGTTATGTGTCAATATGCAACTCCCCAACCCAATCAATTTTCTAGAACAGAAGTTGGCAAAATATGGCCCTTAGGCCCACTACCTGCTTTTGTAAATAAAGTTTTATCAGAACACGATACCCCTTAGTTTACTTATTGCCTGTGATTACTTTCTTTTTTTTTTTTTTTAAAGATTTTATTTATTTATTTGTGAGAGAGAGAATGAGAGACAGAGAGCATGAGAGGGAAGAGGGTCAGAGGGAGAAGCAGACCCCCTGCTGAGCAGGGAGCCCAATGTGGGACTCGATCCCAGGACTCCAGGATCATGACCTGAGCCGAAGGCAGTCGCTTAACCAACTGAGCCACCGAGGCGCCCTGTGATTACTTTCTTACTACAAGGGCATGGTTGAGTAGTTGCAGTAGACAACTTACAGCAACATAGTCTAAAATATTCATTGTCTGGCCCTTTACCAAAAAAGTTTGTCTATCCTTATTCTAAAATATGACTAAAGTATAGCAAAATGCCTTACAAGTATAGTTAACTACCATCACAGTAAGAATGTAAAAATATGTAAAACATTGATTACTAAACAATTAATATGATTTCAGCATAGCAATCTATATATTTTTTGAAATATGGCTTTTTTTTTAATCACCAAGAACATCTGAGACACATCCCCTTTTGTTGCTGGCTTTTCAAAACCTCTACAGAAGTTTCTGACATTTTACCAATTGTACTGTAACTTGACACTTTCCCCTCACACATTTTATTAAAAATGTTCTATTTAATTTTGGAGAATGTCATAGAATTTTTTCTTTTATAAACTAGAGCCAAAAATGTTTGCTTTAGAAATAAGAATTTTCTGTAAAATTTAGATATTAAAAGAGGCATTCAATTAGGAAAATGTCAACTGAATATACATTTGCACTATTTGCTTATATTTCATTTCTTACAGGCTTAGTATTCTCATCCATAAAATGGGAATCAGACCTCCCCGTAGGGCTGTGAAGGTTAAGTAAGGAAAGCTACACCTGATGCATTTTCTATCGTTAGCTTAATTAGAGGGGCAAATAATCACAGCTGGGATTTTTCCAAATCTATAGTGCCTCTGTTTAGGTATGGTGGCCTGGAGATTCAAGTATAACTTTGGAGCCAGGGAGAAAGCAGAAAGGTCTCTTTATTCAGGTAAGAGTTACTGGCAGTTACAGCAAACACTCCTGAATTTCAGAGTCTTAACTTGGTACAGTTTTATTTCTTAGGAAGCTCAGTCTGTTGCTGGCTGGTGAGGACCAGAGGTGGTGGCTCTTTTACTCATTGTGTTTTGGGGACCTTGGCATATTCCATTCCATGACTCCACAGTCTGCCAGAACGGGGAGTTCTCCACTGGACCTCTAGGTGCACAGTCAAGGGAAGAGAGAGGACATTAGTGATGTTCAGGAAAGCCTCAGGGTCGGAATGAAAGTAACATACCCACTTTGATCTATTTCACCGGAACTCGGGCACAAGGCCCCACCTAACGGTGAGGGAAGCTGGGAAATAATATCCCATCTCTGCATCTAGAAAGAAGAAGGGAATTTAATGGGCATCTGGCTGGTCTCTGCCACACACCAGCCATATCTTTTTAGGTTGTTATGGAGGATGAATGCTTACCATAAATAAACTGCACAGATACCAATCATCTGAGAAGCTGTAACAGGTGCCCATGGAAAGAGTATCATTTGGAAACAGTAATGCTCATTTGAGAGAAGTAATCTGTATACTTGTTGAAAATACTTTAAAAAAATTAGTCTGGGATCTGGATCTGCTTCTTACATGTTACATGCCATTTATGTATTTTGGCATTCTAAAGTCGCAGATCTATTGTAAGTTTAGAAATACATACTTAAGAAGTGTTACTTACATGTGATGACCTTTTCATTCCCAAAGTGATGTACAGTGGACTCATACTTACTTTGCTATTCTGTAAGATCAGGAGTCATACATAGTATTGAGTAGAAAATTTCTTATCATGATGCCGGAGAGAACATTTGTTGAAATACTACCACTGTTACTTAATTCAAAGTGTACATTTTACAATGAACCACATCAGGGGTGTTTTCAGTTTTTCAGTACCTCTAGTGGATCTAAGTGTACCTTTTTTTAAAGTTACTCATTTTAAATTATGATTATATGAATATTTTAGGATTATTATCACCATAAAAAGGACAGAATTTATCATACAAAAATGGAAATTTAATTTAAAATAGAAAGAACTTGATTGCAAGGTTTAGTAGACTCGAAATATGATGTATAAGGGGATATTGAAGAACACTTTTGGAAAAAACCCTCAGTAGTAGGGTTTTACAATAGATTTAGGAAAAAAACCTTAGGTTGCAATTAGTGATGTTTGTAAAGATCACATCTGAGATAGTTTCACAAAGATCAAACTTTTCTTATGTTGAAAAAAACCCATTAGAGCAAAGGAACTTTTTGGTCATTCCATTGAGAAATAACTTCAAAAAATTTATTCAGTATTCTAAAGTTAGTGAAATTTCTTTGAGATAGAAGTTTCTCATGACCATTTTGTGATCCAGGGGCCTTGGTCACAAGTCAGGATTGTACATGGACATATGTGGTTGAAAATATTTCTTTTAGTTTTCTTGGTACTCCTGGCATTTCCTGTTACCTGTCACTTTGTCCTTGACGATATTTGAGGCAGAAAACAAGTTGAGTAGACAAAGATAGTTTTCTAATCAGATGTTCCTTATTTTTCCCCAGTGCTTCTTTGTTATATTAGAGTTCACATTTACTATTCATGAAACACACTTTATCAGTGACCATATCAGACAAATGGAAGCTAAGCGCTGGTTAGTATGTTGAAAATAAACACGAGGGTTCTCATTAATGTCGCTGTCTGAATAATTAGTTGAGCATCGTGTACTGAGCAGCAGTGAAAGCAAGCTGCTTCTCACTGGAACGACAGGCTGACAGCCGCGTCTTGGAGTATGGTCATTAGTGTGCCCCACCATCAATGTCATGTTACTGTGTCAAATTAGTTAGTGTCCCCTTAGGAGAGAAGCCGGACCTACAAATCACCCTCCCGCATCCCTGGAAACGGTGTTTGCGAAACCTGCGATCAAGTGTGAGCAAATTATTAACACGGCTCATAAATTAACTAGTTTACAGGCTTATAACATTTTACAAGTAGATAATAAAGGGTAGAAAAGTTTTCCAATTGCTTTGCCCTGATGTTAGGGCTGTGATCTGCCGACTTTTCCTTGAGGAGCCCACGGCTGATAGGTTTTTTTTTTTTTTTAAGAGGAGCAAACACATGGAGTGTCAGAACAAATGTTTGGAAAATGTAGACTTTAAAAGGAAGCAAGTGTAAACCCACTGAAAACAATATCATTAACTTCGTTATCTCATTGCTCTGATAAGTCGATGACAATGGCTCTCTTTCTTGTGGTGGCAGTTTCTCATTAATGAGTTCACCAATTAAGTTTGAACGATTACAGCCTTTGCCAACTGAAATTATCTTTAAAAATATTTTTGATTCATTCTTAGCCTACTCTTAAGCTGCCTTGTTACAGAGGGATGATGCTAGCACAGCATGTTCAATTCGTATAAGAATGAAGATTCTTAAGCCGTAATATGTTTGGCAAACGGTTTACACTTCGTGTAGACAACTCATACCTAGAAAACATAATGTGCACCAATCTGGCCTGAGTTTATCTCTTATCCAGAAGAGGCATTCACTGGGAGCACCACCCCTTAACTCTCTTTTGAGCTCTGGTAGACAGACAACCCACATAGTTTCCGGAGATACGATGTGACTATTCAAATCATAAAACTTCATACATCTCCTTTTCAGTTTCAACTTCTCTGATTAGATTCAGAAAACGTGTCGTTCGTGGATTTTTGTCTGAGTTCATTGTTGAGGGAGACCAGCACACGTGTGCACCGGAGGGCTCAGGCTTTCTACTCATTCTGGAGTTCCGTTTCCCCGTGTGACAGAGTCCCTCCTGCTGTCTGCAGGCCTGCATAGGTAGCATTATCATCCCCAGGATCTAGGCAGAAAAGGCCTGGCCTGCAAAACCTCGCTACTGACTGCTCTTCACAAAATCTTTCTGAAACTGCTTGAGGATGAGTTGACTTAACTGTCAGCAATTTCATCTTACTTGGAATTGGACTTGGTCAGTATCCGACTAATAACCCAACCCCGCCGCGGAAGCTCGCAGCCTGTGCACGTGTGCCCACCCGCAGGCTGCCGCTTCCATAAGAAGGCTGCGTCCCAGCCTCCTCCTGCATTTGAAATGCAGCTGGAAAGAGAGCTGTGAACTGTGGCAAGTGAGATTTTGGGGTTTGGCTGGCAGGGGAGATCGCTTGTCCTTTTTTTTTTTTTTTTTTTTTGAAAAGACCAGGGTGCTTGTGTGCGTGTGTTCCCATGTGCATGTGTGTGCACATACGTGTATTTCCTCTTGTCATTTCTACTAGATGTACTGGGAGAGACCAAAAGACTACAACCCAAAGCGAAATCCTCACTGGGACTCAGGGATCATCTTGCCCTTACTTTTCATACTACGTTGTCTAGCCCAGAGTGTGAGCTAATGAAATGCTGATTCTGTAAGGGAACGGGCAAAAAAGATGCTTAGCTACATGACAGCATACTGAATTTCAAAGTTGTGTGTCCACAAGGAATCCCGGGGCTCATGTGAATGCCTCGCTTTTGAAGCATCGCCATCGGCCCCTCCCATTAACTTCTTCTCTTCTTTCTGCTTTCAGTGTCCCTCCGTGTGTTGCAGTCCTGTGGCATCATGCATGCCCCCAACCAGTGACCCCCAGGCTTTTTATGGCTGTGAGACACGTTAAAAGTTCAGGGTAAGTGGCAAACAATGCGAATATTGTGTCCCACTTGAAAACCACGACCCACCTTTGCAGGTGACCCCGTAGCAGATACAGTAATTCCTCAAAATGCCTCATTATCAAGCAGGACTTCCAAAGCCAGCAGGAATAAGTGTGTCGTCCTCTAAGCTAGCATTATGGCTTTCAGGAATAGGATCTGTAACTGAGATGGTGATCTAATGCAGGGTCTGCAAATTTTGTCTTTGAAACAGCCAGATGATATATATTGTCAGGTTCCTGGGCCCTGGGGTCATGGTTGTGACTTTGTGGTCAACTCTGCTAATGTAGCACAAAATCAGGGACAATATGTAAACAAATGGGTGTGACTGGTCCAGTGAAACTACAAAAAACAGTCAGTGGGCCATATTTGGCCCGAAGGCCATAGTTTGCTGACCCCTAAGCTAAGCATCAAAGAGGGTAAAGAGGATAAAGAAGGTACCTCACTGGGTAGCAGTCTCTCTGATCTCGAGCAAACCATTTATCAAGAAGAAACGAGAATAAAAAAAAAAAAAATACCTGCCCTGACTACCACGCAGGGTGTAGTTTTAAGGATGAAACAGGATATAATGTATACGAAAGCACTTTGAAAATTTTGAAACTCCTTACAAATATAATAGATGGATGGCTCTTTGCACTCATTCTGGGTCGCCTAGTGGAGTCTGCCTTCTTCACCCTTTTAATCATATTGGGCTTTCATGAGCTCATTGAGTGTGGGGGACAGCTCTTTTATTTTCTAAGTAATGTGGTTTTTCTGTATGTTACTTTGCAGTTGATGGACAAGCTGTTGAAATGTCTCTTTAGTATCGAATATGGATGAAGGGATATATGGGTAGATTATGGCAGGCTGAAGATCAAATGCCAATGAAGAACGATTAAATTTCCTTTAATCATCAGATTCTGAAAGTGTTTTAAGATCTTCCACCTTTAATACGGTCCTTAATAAATGATAAGCTTTGGATATCTACAAGTATGTTTGAATTTCACAAGTGTTACATGTCAAAACATAGAGACAGGTTCAGCAAATATGCTTCCTGGGCTAGTGGTAGTAATTAAGAAGGAAAGTCATACTTAAACACATAGCTTGGTGAATAGAGGAGTAATCAGAATCCCAATTCATGAGTTTCCGTATTTTTTTTTCCCCTCAGAAAAAATTGGGTAGTCTTCAGACACGTTTTCATATCACTATATCACTTCAGAATTGTTTTCTAGTAACAGAGATACAGCTATATAAGTTTTAAAAAATGAGTTGCATATTCTCTCTCATGAAGGGTGTTTGGGGTAGAGCAGTTTGTGCTTTCTGTCTTTCTGCTCTGCCTGCCTGTTGAAGTGTTGTTCTGTTTTCAAGGTCACATTATGGCTGCTGGCTTTCCAGCCACTGCTTCTACATCCTGAAGAAAGAGGCAGGAGTGCAAGGAGCAAAAAGAGTAGTCCTCCCAGCTGAGGCAGGCCTCTTTAAAGAATTCTCCCTGCAGTTGTAATGCCTTCTATCTACTTATATCCTTTTAATAACACCTAACATAAGAGCATCTCGGAAGTGTATCCTCAGACTTGAGAAATTTGATGTCCTGACAAATATCACATTCTAGTAGTAAGGAAGAAAAGGTAAATGGTTCCTGAGCCACAGTTTTAATTACTTATACAAAATTACGATATGAATTTTTCTTACATGTTTTCAGTGAATGTCTTCTGTCTTCCATTGACTTGTGTGTATAATCTCTCATTTGAATTTCACATGTTTGAATTTTGGTTTCTTTGATTTTCAGTGGAGATACATAGCTCAGTAAATATTTTAGGACCATAGTATTCTTACTGAGAGTGCCATGGCAAATCTGAGGAATACATTTCTTTCCTAAGGGAACTGTCAACCACAATTTAAGCTCGAGAATTTTCTAATGAATTTTCTCTCCTTCGGATACAAGCTTTTCTCAAAGCTTGAGTACCAGCCCGAGGTCCTAGTGATGTGCAGCCTTATACCCAATTCTGTTCGTGCCAATATGTGCAGGGGACGTTGCTGATGGCTTTGCACTGTCCCCCAGAGACTGGACAATGCTATTCACCCTGCATCTCTGTTATTTGCTGGCCCCTGCATCTCTGCTGAAAACTTAACCTTGGGTAAAGGGGAGCACAAGACCCCTGTCCAATTTTTCTAATTCAGATTGGCTTTGCATTACTCTTGTGAAAATTTCCATCTCATAGAATGAGTAGAATGAGACTTCCCGATGCTTCATTATATCGCATCTGCCTGGACCAGCCTGTGATAGATGCTCATGACTCATGGTAGTTGCTGCATCCATAAACATTACCAAATGCCTGCTGGGGATATGGGGCAGCTGTGTGCTTAAGAGTGTCTGCTTTGAAGTTAGATCAGCCGAGAATCAGATTTCACCTTTTCCGCTTACTGGCTGAGCAACATTGGGCAAGTTACTGAACCTCTCTGGGCTACTGCCTCCTCATCTGGGAGCTGGGGATGGAAACGGGAACTAGCTCCCCGTGAAAAGTTAGTGGGAAGCGATGCTTACAAAGAGCTTAGCATAGCTAAGCTATGCTTAGTGGTTGCTTGCCAGTGGTTAACAGATGCCAGCACTGTGCTACACAGCCCAGGTGATGCAGTAGAAATCCTGGTCTTGGAGGAGTTTTTACTGTCCTGCGTCTGGCTTGTTGGTCATTGTCTCACTCATAGACAAGGTATATTTCACAATCCGTTGCTTCCAACCCAGGATTCTCTTCCAAGTTCAAGTCGAGCCTTGGGAGGCGGCTTTGATGCCCATCTTCAAAGACCCTGCGGCCATGTGTTCTGCTGGATGGCCCCGCTAACAGAACTTAGATCTCTCGGTCCCTTTTTGACCATTTCCCCTGAGAGGTGTGCAGTTCTTTTTTTGTATTCCGTTTTTTTACTTACTCAGACAGTGGGCCTGCCTCACAAGCAAAATTCACTAACTGCTTTCAAGTTGGTATTGCTGATGATAATCTGAAACTCCGTAGGGTTTCACTCATGCAGGCTGATGCTCCATGATGTCGATCTCACCCTGCCTTATCCCGGGCCCTGCCTCTGTGCTGAGTCTGCACAGCAGGCCCCGGTCCCCCACCGATCTTCCTGGTAACAGCCCTCCAGGAACAGTGTCCTTTGCTCACAGAAGCTGCTGCATGAGCATGTCAGAGTTTGTGGCTGTGTCCGCGGAGGGCCCCATCGGCCGTGTGTCCCGAAGATTGACAAGTGGTGGCACTGACTCGATGGTGGCTGTTTGTCAAGCGGCAGTTGACTCTCTGGAAACCGTGTCTCGAAGATGTTGCCCATTCAAGAGACTCTTGGAAGCTTTGGGCTTCTGCTCTGTGGTTTCAAATATTTTATTGAGACACCATTGCCGTGCTCAGATGCCATAAATTCTCTGTTGCCTCTGGGCCGTGGTATTCTCTATCCGGAATGATTTCTCTGCTTCATAGGCTCACTCCCTCATTCCTTACTGCTCAGTTCAAATATCAACTTCTTGGAGAGGTCTTCCCTGAACACCCACACTCAAGATTTCCCTCCTCCTGTCTTCCCCCCACCCCCTGCTCACTGTCCTGCATCCAAGCCTCTTGTTTGTTCTGAATGTACCTGTTTGCCAGGTCTGTGTGATTCAGTGTGACTCCTCAGCACTGGCAGTGGCCAGAGGATGGTAGCTGTGCTCACAGTAGTTATGGACATAGAGCCATTTGGGAATTTCCCTGTGAATTTCTGTATTTTCATGATACCTAAGAGGACTGCATCTGGATGAGAGGGGAAGAGAAGAAATAAAACCACACACATCACCTTTATTATAGGAATAGAATACTGCCCCTGGGTTTTCTCTGGAAAGTTTCCACTCTATACTAAACAAGTCTTTGATACTCTGTGTGTCGCATCCAGAAAGGGTTATACATCATCTTGACCGTGAAGACAGAATCATTTGCCATTTGGGCCAAAAAGGTATTGTGGGTGGTACAGGTTAATTAAGGACTCTGGATTCCAAGATCAAATCCCAGCACTCTCATTCACTGGCTCTTTGTCCTTGGACAAATTACTTTCTCTTCCTCTTTCTGGGCTCTTACTTATCTGAGCCATGGGTAATAGCATAATCTTGCTCATAATATTATTGCAAGGATTAAATGAGATGATACCTATACAGTGCTTTGCACAGACTCTGGAACAGGATAATGATGCTCTTGGTTTAGAAAGAATGGCAAAGGGTTTTGGGAGGTATGCGGGCAAACTCATTGCACTTTCTTGCAGAATTTTTTTAAAAAGATTGGTGAAGATGGTGGAGAGCCTTGATTCCCTATTAATTTGCTCATGTTTTGTGCACTGAATTAACTTTAAAAATTACAAAATGAGCACAAGTAGGATGATCTGTTTTATATTGGTTGTTGACATGTTGACTCTTGGATGTTTATGACCAGTTTTGGATAATACAAATTATAAACCTAAAATGCTGGGAAGATTGTGTTTGGTGCCTGACCTGCATCCACAAAACCTTAGAAATTCAGAGTTCAGGGGCACCTGGGTGGCTCAGTCAGTTAAGCTTATGACTCTTGATTTTAGCTCAGGTCATGATCTCAGGGTCATGAGATAGAGCCCCATATGGGGCTCTGCGCTGGGCATGGAGCCTTGCTTAAGATTCTCTCTCCTTTTCCCTCTCCCTGCTTCCCCTCTCCTTCTCTTAAAAAAAAAAAAAAGAAAGAAAGAAAAAGAAATTTGGAGTTCAGGGTGCTACACTGGCCTAAAGACATGTGGTTGAGGATATGTTTTGTCTGTAAGTTAATCAGAGCTGGTTTGATCTCCTGCCTTATGATAGACTGTGTCTTAAATTTCCTGTAAATCCTCATTTTTAAATGAAGTATACACTTGGTGCATCTGTCCTGAAAATTCACATGCTTCTTTTTGAAAGAAAACTCAAGTCTGCATAGATTGAAAGGAGTTGGATGTTAATATCTTTCATTGTTAGCTCTGATTTCTTCCACCCGCTTAAGGAAGCTTGTCTATTGTTGCTTTGTTGTTTCAGTGAGTGCGTGTTGACGTGTGGTGTTCTTTGTGCATTTGTTGCATGAAAGCTAAAGCAAGTCTCTGTATCCCATAACGTTTTGGAGGCAAAAGATAAAATATATCCCATCACATACTCTTATTTACATAATTTATGGAATGGCTAGGGTTATTGAAGAAATGAAAAGAGCCATTAATTTTATTAACTTCTTATGTAGACCCTCGCAACTTCTAAAACATAAAAGAACATGATTAAAATACAACTTAAGGCATCCAGTTTAGTTCCTGATATTCTTTTTTAGTAAAGAAAAAGCTAAAATTCGGTTTCAGTCAAGGCTAAGGATTCAGGAAAAACTTTGATCAGGCGCATGACAGCCTTCAGAGTGGCTTTCTTACATCTCCCCAAACATGGAACACCCCTGTCTCCAAATATCATTTCAGAAACTAAAACAATAATCACGAAAGGGGAAAACGATCCATGTAAGGCGAGACTTGACAACTTGCCGTTGACATTGGAGGTTTGGCGTGTGGCTCAGCTCTCGTGCTGCTCTCCTCTTAATACCCGGATGCCTGAGTATCAGCGGGAGAGATTAGGCGCTTTCTGAGGGCGTTTTCTCTACTGTTTTGAACTGCTGCTGCCCGTCTGGGTGCGGTTTGGTGTGGCAGTGTCTCCTTGCCAGGGGGGGGTCTGCTTACAATGTGTCGGGAGTTGACTGTCTGACTGCCAACTCTTACAGACCATCCATAAACCTTTCTCGCGGGATGTTCTTACCCAGAGAGGCCGTGCCTCGCCTTTGTCCAGATCTGTCCCAAATCATTCATTAACGGTGACAAAAATCCATTCTTCCAGTCCTTCTTCTTAAACGTGGCAATTTCCTGAAATTCTACTCCTAGAATAAACCATGCTGAGGAACTTCTCCACCATATAGAGATACATACACCTGGAAGAACTTGCACGTGGTGTTTTCACCTATCCCTGCTTGCAGAGTTTCCTCTTTCTCTCTGAAAAAGGAATGAGAGGTAAAAGGTGAATTTTCAAAACTCAGGAAGAACCTCATCTTGAGAACGTCCAACGAACAGCAGTTGTTTGAGAGCATAACGCTAGTTTGTAAGAAGTCAACTCCATACTAGCTACTTTAACTGAGACTTTATTCTGTGCCACCCGTGATTCCAAGCGTGTATGTATTAATTCACAAAAACGTTATGAGAGGGTTTCAGTTCTAAAAGTCTGTTCTACAGATGAGAAAACGGATGCATGGTGAGGTTAAGTGACTCGTGACTCAGAAATCTTTGCTTGTGAGAAGGACAGCTAGGACTTGAACCCAGGCACTGTCCGTCTGGTGCCATGGCTCTTCACCGCTGCACTATATGGTCCTCCCCGTGGAAACCTTTCCCGGGGGTGGTGGTGTGCAGGCGTTGTTTTATTTCCGCGTGCATTTTCCACTCTGGGATTGCTCGTACGAGGCATGTTGAGCCTTTATACGTCACTGCCACCTCACAGGCCCTGTTTGATCTTTCTAGACTTTTCCAAACGCTTTAATTCTTTTTTGCTGGTACAAGAGCTATGGGAAATAAAAGTATGTCCCAAAATGATTAGGAACAAGGACAGCCACTTAATTGGCATTCTTCTAGCTCCAGTTGGATGTGCCTGTTAAGATATTTTCTCTAGATCTTTGAGTCATTTTTCTCTGGTACATTATTCTAATTAACCTCATCTCTCTAGCCCTTGTTTTATTTCTTATTAGCCTCTGACCACCCAACAATTGATTTGTTCCGCTCAGTCACCTGTGTGAAAAAGTGTGGCAAGTGAGAGGGTCTCCTTCCCAAAGCAGCGGGCCTGGGGCCTGGGGTGTGTTGCCAGCAAGGTTCAGAATGTGCCTTTTGTTCTTGGGGTACATTCAGCTGGAAGGCTTTTTATTGACGAGGGTGAAGCTCTGGGATCCTTAGAGGGAACACTGGCTAAAAAGTTAGACGGTCTTTAGTTACTTGGTCAGTAGAATTACAGGTTTGTAGGCTGAATGCCAAGGACTTAGGCCTTCAAAAATAAAAATGTTAGAGTTTTAAAAACATATAGTAAAATAATGGGCTTGAAGACATACGTAAAAGCCAGTTGCAAGGGACCACAAATACAAACATTTTTACTTAAGGAGTTGGAGGTATCAGTGTCTCCTTTTTAACACAACCAGTGGATCATTTTCAACATGTCTGTGTCTTAAGACACTGAGCCCCCCGTTTGTTGGGTCTCTCTGGTTACTTGTGAGGAGCATAGGGACAAAGGGGATTTGATTGGCTCATGATGCTGAAACGTCAGATGGTAGAACTAGCTTCTGGAACATCTGGACCGAGGAGTTCAGATCTTGCTAGTAGGTCTCCTCTCAGGCTCTTGGCTGTGCTGTGTTCTGGGTTGGATTCATTCATGTAGGTGTTTACCAACTTGTGGTATGATAACCATTCAGGAGTCTGTTTTCATAGCAACTCCAGCAGAAAGAAATCTCTTCTTGTGAGTTGTAGTAGCTGTCATAGAATTTGGATCTTCCCGGTTCTGTGATTGGTCCAGGGTGTGCCATGAGCCTGTCACTGCAGCAGTCTCTGGGGCTGGAGCAGGACTGGGCAGGGGGAGGTGTTAAGGTGTACTTGGCCTTAAGTGGGTTACATGCCTCTCTCAGGAGTCATGGATGGCATTCAACTTACACAAGGCAATGGAAAGTGGGTGAAGAGGGTGCTGGTTTCGGAGCAATGGGGCAGAATTCTGGGAAGGTAGACTGTGCATATGTGTCCTATAAGGCACAGTGCTCAAGGCACAGTAAATACATAGGATTATAGGGTTGGAAGGAAAATTTCAATATCACCTAGCCCAGCTATGCATGAATGAATATCATGAAATTTTCCCTATGAAGCTGTCTGCCCAGTTAATTGGCCATCTCTAATGGCAGTCACTACCTCGCAGGTAGGCGTTGCCTCAAAAATACTACTATGCCTGTGTCCCTCCAGGAGCCTGGAGTTCATTCATTGCTGTGTTCCTCCTGTCTGTCCTTCTGGTCAACCATCCATCTACCATCTGTCACTGTTCTAGGTCTTAAAGCAAGATCCTTGATTTCAACATACTTATATCTGCAAGGTAGACAGAAATAATACAATGATATAGGGGCTACAAGAATACTTCTGGATTGTGTGTATGTGATAGAGGAGGAGGGCAGCGGGAGGGAGATTGGAAATCCTCCCAGAAACAGTGAGACCTGGCTGGGTCCCCAAAAATGAAGAGGAGTTTCCAAGCATCCGAGGGAAAAATGGTCAGACTGGTGGATTTACCATCCCTTCTAGGATTAAACTCTATATATGGGCTTAGATTTGAGTTATCTAGGGAAATTGGCTTATGCAGTATCGAAGCCCAGTTAAAGTACATGTCTTCTAGGACATACTGATATGTTAGTGATAGGGAGAGCAAGGTGTGGTGATATGGAAGAATTTTGTACAGGTCACCCCCATGGCATCTTAGAAGTTACCCTGATCTCCTGTCTCCTCCTGAGTATATAATAAATGAATGGATAAAGCTTCCCATGGGTAAAAGGAAATTCTAGAATTCTTAATAACACTTCCCTAAGACTTTTGAAAGGACTGGATATTGTTTGCTTATTCTACACTCTGCTGAGCAAAAAAATATTCTGAACCTCGGTTTTCATATCTGATACCTAAATATAAAAATAGTACTTTCCAAAGAATTAGGTTCATGTAGAGAATAAACATCCTGGTCCCTATAAAACACTGCAAATGGTGCTGGCACCTCATAAGTACTCACTGGATGTTACTCATTATTAGCTGAAGACATCTCAGATTTTCACCTCATAGGTTGTCAAATGCTTTAAAAATAATTATATCACTAACTAATAACCAGTTGATTTAAAAATGTTTTTCTGTGTACCTTGTAATATTTTATTTGCATGTTACTTATTATAAAAATTAAGGATATTAAAGATGGTGAGATTTAGCAAAGAACTTTAACTCCACATGCTTTGAATGCTTCCCTGAATTAATAATTTTCATGTCCATCATATTTTCTCCTTGGCCCACAATTCATCCCATATTTGGATCTTGGCAAATGATGACTTGGTTAATTAGGCAGTCTGTTAACTCTGATTACTAAGTTATAACAGATCAGTGTAGAAGCATCACTGTGCAATTTGGATTAAAAGGCTCTTCATTTTATCAAAACAAATTTACATTTATGGATAAGTATGTTGAAATGCATTAGGTTAAAATGATGCACTTTGTAAGGAAAATTTAAAAGGGGTAAAGTATTATTTCCTTCTACTTTATTTTTTTATTATGACATTTGTCATATTCTCTTTCACCAGGAATATACTTAAAGGCTTGGAATTTTCTTTTAAAGCTTCAAAACGGTAGCTGATTTAATCCCTCTATGATACAGATAATGATGGATGCAGTGCATTTTCATTTATGCATCGGTTAGTGTGGGGGTATGTGCTAACCTTCCAGTTTTGACCACAGTGGCCTCTGATACAGGATTTGATTGTAGAAATGAATTCTTGACAGTCTTGGGGGGGGGGATTGGTGGGTTACATTAAGGCTTGCTCTCTTTCGCAGCCGAAGGCATTCACAGTAAATAGGATTGGGCCTTTGTAGTCCCTTTCCTTCCTTGTCTTCAGCTTCATCATCACTGAGGGCAGTTGAGGTATCAAACTCTTGCTTGCTTTCTCCAGCTCTGCCTCCCTTCTTTCCTTTCTTAGCACATAACCCTTAGCCTCGTGGAAAATGAGAAAACGAACACACTAATTTTCTGAATTCGGCAGGCTCTGAAATTTGTGTTAATTACCCTTCAAGATTTAGCAGATACCAGTAGCATTCGGAAGATAGCACCTCACCCTTCCGCCTTCCCTGCTCTACATGCAGATCCTTGTGTGTGCATACACACTCATGTACACACACACACACACACACACACACACACACACACACACACACAGCACTCAGTACCTGGCACCTAGGAAGTGTTTAAATAGTTAGGTGTTCAAGACTGATGGTGGGCAAAGTTGAAACACTGACAACCTCTCACCCCCTTGGCTCCTAAGCTGCTCTTAGAACTGGTCTAACAGCTGGGACCCTGTTGATTATTATAATCACTAGAAAAAAATGGAGTTGATAAATTTAATATTTATTTTTTCAGTAAGCTTCCTGAAGTCTGACCTTTATGAATTTCCGTGTTCTAGTTCCATGGGAAGGAGAGAGAGCAAAGAGAGAAAATATTTTTGAGGTTCAGTGAACTTAGTATTTTGTTGATCGATCATACTGACATGACCAGAGGGTTAGAAACAGGAAACGTTATTAGTTCTTTAGCTTTATTCATTCTGTGGTAGTGGTTTATGCAAAACTGCCTTTTCTAAATCTAGAAAACCTTGCTGATGTTGTAGGTAGAGAGGTTCGCTTAGCTCAGAATGGAAGTTGGTGTTTTATGAATTTGATTATGTTCTCCTAATTGGGAACATTTAATAATAACCATGGATGACTCTCCTTTTGTGGAGGGGCTTATGGCTGGTTGTTCAGAGGTAAAGTGATGTTTTGAGCTCTAATTTGACAGATTTGAGCGACAGTCAGCCTGAATAATTCAGTTTTCCACTAGTTTCCCTACCCTCCCATTCCTTCCAAAAGAACGAACCAAATAAGGAATTTTTAAAAACCGAAACCATTTTGGAGTATATGAATTCTTATACTCACTTTCAAAAGAGATAGCTTGACAGAGAGATGTACTCTGGGACTTTTATGTGTGAAGTAAATCCATTAGAACATTAATTTGTATTTTTTTTAAATGGGGTTTTACCTACCTAAACGATACGTGTATGATAATCAAGTCTCGCCAGTAGAGCGAGAGAACCCTCTGGGAAGGAACTACCTAAGGAATGAGTTAAGGAGTGACGTTCACGTGTATTTTCAAGCATCCTCTGAGACAGAAATTTCTTTCCCTACACCAGTGGTCCCCAAGAAGTAGAAATGGCAACGTCGAGAAACTTTCTTGATGGCTTTTTAAATAAATAGGCCTGTGGGTAGAAGTGAGCAGACGTATTGGGACGGTTGGATACTATTACTGTGTGGTTTTATTAATTACATTTATTCCTTTAAAATGACCTTGGACGAAAACAACCACCGTTTCTGTGGTCATGGTTAGCAGATGTTTACTGTAATTCTTTGCTCAGTGAAAAAAATGCTTCTTCCACCCAACAAAAACAGCCACGTTTGCTTGGCTGAATCAAAACTTTGGCGCTTGGGTCTTACTTTATATATCATGGCTCCAGTCACACAGCCTTTCCAAGTGTGAGGCTTAGCTCACTCACTCCGACATCTGCAGGAGAGCTTTGCTCACAGTGATCTATTATGTGAGCGCTTAATTCTTATACTGTTTTTGGCGTTCACCCTTCCTCATTGAAACCCGTATTCTCTATGCAAGCCCCTCTTTGTTTTCCTTCTACAAGCACGTCAGCCCCTTCGTCTTAAAAGCTTTCACCTCCGCTTGATGGCCATTTTAGTGAGGATTTTGCTCATAGAAATAAAGTCAAGGTTCGCTTCTTGATAGGAGACTCTGGTTTTGCCTGGGCTACCTCTGAAAGAGAAGGCATGTCCTGGCTTTCCATTTTGTGTTTTGAAAAGTGCCTTTGCGGATGGCATATTAGGCCCACTTAAACACCTCACTGTCTGTCTGTCTCTCTATCGCCAGTTCCTGTTTTTTACAAGCAGTAAGTGATCATGAATGTTTACGTAGTCGCTGCCTGCACTTGCCATTCATGGTTTAATATGTGTCTCAGGAGCAGCTCCCTCATCTGGACTGAGTTTCCAAGCTGAAGAATACCGCTTGCTCTTTAGCCGGGCTGAAAGGAAACGCAACAGCAAAGCTTTGCTTTTCTTGGGAAGCTCCTCCCTCTGGAATGGAGAACTCTGGGTGGCTCTTCTTATTTTGTTTCCATTGCCAAAATAAGCAGGGATCTTGCATAACACCAGGGTAGGAAAAAAAAAGTAATTTTAAGGAAAACATATGTTCATGTTGAAAATGAGGGAGCTAGAATCAGACAGGGGACAGTGACCCATAGAGTTAAAGACATCTTTTTAATTCAGGTGGGACAGCAGGTTTTGGTCATTGTGGTATAGCTTATGAAATAAGTTGCCTTCCTCGTGTCCCCAAGTCTTGGATCCACTTAAAAATAAATCTTGGGAGTGGAAAACCAAGTTCAGTAGGCTAGTTAATTGATACATGTGGTAGTTGGAATGGATCCAGTCCTGTATTTGTTAAATTATTTTCCTATGATCTTAGTTAACACTAAGTGATTTCCTTGGAGATCACTTGGTTTGAGATATCTGCCCTGATCTGAAATCAGAGCTCCAGCTATCAGAATGTGATTGTCATTGTCATTTGGTCTGACTTTAGGAGAATGGAAGAGAGGCTTGCATATTAAAATGAACCGAAGAAAAAAGAATAAAATAAAATAAACCAAAAATGTCTACTCTAGCTGTTTGGTTGATTCGTGGACAATATTATTTGTCCTTTCCTTTGAATGGATTCTAAATAATGTCTGTTGATGGAAACAGAACAGACACTTTTAGTGTTGCACACTGTTTGTGGGTGGCACGTTTTGAAAATGTAGCTAATTTCCTAAAAAGAAGAGAATAGAAAAAAAAAGAACACACACAAAAAAATCCTTGACGTTTCTGATTCATCTATTCTCAAGGTTTAGAAATGTCAAAGCTGGGGGAAAATTCAGCGAAGTTCTTCTTTCCCATTATAAATTGAACACTTGTGTCCTGAAAACATCGCTGTGAAGGAGATAGGGCCCAGAACTTTCTGGGTACTGGCATATGTCTGCAGTGCCAAAGCCAGAGGCATCTTGGATGGGCTCACATAGATAGTTGACGCGAGTGTGTGATAGCCCCTGGATTGGAGAACCCTGATTGTGCCTGGAACTGACTATTTGCATGTGCACCTCTTTCTCGGCTGCACATAAAGCACATCTAAACAGAGGTCTGGCTGGTTAAGACCTATTAGAGAGCATGCCTCTTAAAGAGCGTTGCTTCCCTTGAGCGCTGATACAAGTAGGTTTGGAAAGTGTAGCAGGGTGAATCCAGGCTTGTGTTCAATCTGTGTGATTAAAAATAATCTAATTAATATTTAAAAACATATTAGAAAAAGCCTTACATATATATATTTTAAAAATATACGTATTATATATATATATATATATATTTATTATTTAAAAACCTACCCCACCCTTCCAAAGAAAAGGGAAAGTAAAGCCATTTCAAGTATCAGATTATTCTTGGATGCCGGTTTAAGGTTCAGTTATTTTAGTGCACTCTTTTTTCCTCCAAAGACCTCAGAAGGCATTGTCGGTAATAACTGAGTCATTTTGCTGTTGGATAAATGAAGTTAAAAAAAAAAAAAAAAGGAAGAAAGCAAATCAGGGTATGTCCACATGAAAATGGAATTTTGAGTTGGGTTTTCTTTCAATCCTTATTGTAGGCTACATTTTTATTTTTTTTTAGTATTTTTGTCC
Organism: Callorhinus ursinus; assembly: GCF_003265705.2. Classification (NCBI taxonomy): domain Eukaryota; kingdom Metazoa; phylum Chordata; class Mammalia; order Carnivora; family Otariidae; genus Callorhinus; species Callorhinus ursinus. The sequence goes on along the minus strand of NW_027397077.1, from coordinate 26,410,956 downwards.
TTTGAGATCATTCAAACTATAAATGGTGGCAGATGCCATCTCATTATTAGTGGATAGTAGGAAAGGCCCCAAGGAAAGTGTGAGAGGACCTAGAAATCCCAAAAGCCTCATTTGATAATTATAATGTGACCATTTATTGGGTTCTTCCTGTGTATAAGCTACTATTGTTAAGTAGTATGCTAGCACTATTTTATGGAATCCTTATAAATACTGTGAAGTATAGACGCTCTTATCACCATGTTTTGGACGAGTGAACTGAGGATCAGAGAGGTTAGCTGTGTTAAATTGCCTCGGGTTATGGAGAAAGCAGACGAAACTGAGTAAGGTGTAGAGTCTGGTTAATGGTAATGTACCCACGCCAGTTTTCTGGTCCTATACTATTTTTGCAACTTTCTATAAGTCTACAGTTGTTTCAAAATTAACCTTAAAATGGCAGATTTTACACTTGAATCAAGGTCCGTTTGCTTTTGAAATCCAGATTATTCACTGCTTTGCTTTTTTAGATAGCTTGACCAGCAAGAAGATGATCTCTGCTCCATTATCTTTCTAGGGGCGGTCTGTGTTCACCCAGGTGGGTGGCCTCCTTGATGTGGTTTTAGGAACCAAAATTCATCCTTGCTTCTGTCTTCTTGTCCTTATCACAGGCCTTCCACACTGTCCTCCCTGCCCCTCACCTGTTCAGCTCTTGGTAGAGAGGTTGGTGATCATTTATCTTGAACAGCAATGGTCTGACGGTTGGGAGCAGTTTTGTAATGGGGTTTTGTCATTCCTGGTGTGTACATGGAGATGTGTGTGATATGTATTAAGGAAAATGGTAACAGTAAGCTAAGCATTTACTTGTTGGCAGCATGTAAATAGGATAAGCCATGAGAAGTTTACATTCACAAAGCTAGTTATTTGTGTATCAGAAAAACTACCAGATACAAATTCAGAAATCCAAGTTTTAAAGCTGTGTCTTCTGCTAACTTGTCTCTTTCCTCATTTAGGAAATTACTAAGAAGAGAATCGACCCAAAGGCTTCTGTGCATAAATAACCTGGTATTCTCTATAACACAACTTCAAACTTCTGTCTTTACTGAGTAAAGATGATTGTTGCAGAAGTTGCTCAGTATTATGGCTGGAAAAATCAAGCTCTAGGATATATTGATGGAATTGTGAACTGATTGATTAACTCAAACTAAGACTTTGTTTATTTGAACTCTTTCTTCTTTTTTAGTATGGATGTTTACAGTCACACCTTTCCCTGTGAACACTGCTTTACCTGTGTCTTGTAAGTTTTGACACGTTATTTCTTTATTTTCATTCTTCTCAAAGTATTTCCTGATTTCTTTTGGGCCCACTGATTATTTAGGAGTGTGTTTGATTTCCACATATTTGTGAATTTTCCAAACTTCTTTCTGTTACTGGTTTCTAATTCCATTTCTTTGTAATGGAGAACATACTTTGTGTTGTTTCCATCTTTTAAACTTTTTGAGGTCTGTTTTATGGCTTGGCTTATGGTCACTCCTGGAGAATGTTCCATGTACACTTGAGAAGAGTCTATATTCTGTTGCTGGGTGGAATTTTCTATAGATGTCTGCTAGGTTAATTGGATTCTTCATGTCATTCATGCCTTCTGTTTCCTAACTACTCTTCCGACTAGTTCTATCCATTATTGGTATGAGGTATTGAATTCTCCAGCTATTTTGTTGAATTGTCTGTTCCTCCTTCTTTCCTGTTAGTTTTTGCCTCACGTATTCTGGGGCTCTGTTTTTAGGTAAAGACTTTCTTGATGAGACCAAAAAAGTGCACTCTTGTGTCACCTACCTTCAGGACTTCACTGAGTTTTAGAGTTTAAAAGGAATACCACACTGACGAAAAAGCTTAGCTTTGTAATAGACCTGCTCTCTGACATTGATGGAGGTGTTTAGGCCACATTTACACATGTAAAGAGAAACGGAGGATTGATGGCTTATTTATCCCATGTATTTTATTATTGTAAATGACCAGTAGGGTCCAGTTGAGGCCAAACCAACATTATCTTTAGTAGCAGGTGACTGGGGGCTTTGACCCAGATGTAATTCAGGGTTTCCTCTCTACTCTTCACTTACTCTGCGTAGACATGGACTAACTGAATGCAAACGTGTTCCATGGGGAAAATATGCTTTTGGGGTTTTTTTTTTGTTTTCTTTTTTTAGCAAATAAGAATAAAATGCAATTTTCTCGTTGTTTCTAAATCTATGACTCTACAAGCCCTTTCTGTGTGTAGGCCGTGTGGCAAACTCCAGGTGCATCTGTCATACAGAAATTGCTTTCCCCCCCAAATACAGAAATGTGAAATAAACCAATTTGGGCTCCAGTAGTGTATGCTAGATTTACTTAGTATCTATCGAACATCTCCCTACACTCATTGTATTAGGACTAATCATAGAGTTAGAACTGCCTAGTTTCTGCACAAATGCATATATGGCTTCTACTTAGGCCCTGATACTGCTTGCTGATTGTTTTTGCTAACAATGTTATGGCCAAACATTTAATTTTTTTCTTTTCAGCAGTATTGTAAATTTGTTCTAGACATATGTCAGTTGGAAAAGCAGGGGTGGGGGTAGTACACACACACACAGGCTTGCATACTTATACCTAAAAGATCATTCCTCGCTGAATACATTTGGAAAAGGCGTTTATCTTTGATTTCTCTATTTCTTTTACCATTTTATTATCCTTAACCGTGTTTTGGTGCTCATCAATGAGTGATGTCATAGTTAAGCCACTGCTTTTGAATTCACTAGGAACGAAATGCAGTGTGGTTGAAGAGATTTTGCCTGTATGTTAAAGGCATTTTCTTTTCTTGTCATCTCTCTGAATAGTCCATAGAGTTGATGACTAGTGGAGGAAGCCGCATGGTTCTGTATCTTAACTTTCTCTGAGAAAGGAATTACTATCTTTTGTCATTTTTTTTCAACGTGTGACCTCCCTACCTGCTGGGTTTCCCAACAGCTGTCAGCTAACTACTCCAGCACCATACTGCTACCAGCCTTCCTGGTTCACAAATAGGAAGTAAACAGAAAATCTTGCTAATTTGAGCCCAGTAGGAACCTTAACACTGTAATGAGGGACTAATTTTGAAAGCATAGACGTAGCTCACAAAATTAGAGCCAAATTTTTAAATGATCTTAAATAACTAATTGAGAGTAAGAATGGTACTTAAGGAAGAGGGAGATACTGCCACATTGAGGAGTTACAAAAGCCAGAGAAGGATCTTGATGGAGTCTTCGTAATTATGCAGTCTGACTTGGGCTGCCACCGAGGCTAATCTCAGCGTGGGAATGATAATGTACCTTAGAGGACAGGTCTGTGGTTGAAATGCTCTCGATAGATTTTGACAAATTAAACAGTGGTAAAGATGTTTGGAAGTTGTCCAGGTCCTTACCATTATTTATGTCCGGGAACTAGAAATCAGTGGTTAATTTGCAGTTCTTATAATTTTTATGTTACTCCTGTTGTTGTAAATTTAGCTGTGTGCGGCATCAGCTCAGCGGGATACACTTTATGTTGTCAGCTACCTTTTGACATCATAATAGATTTCAGTTGCCAAATCTTTCTTGATAGAATAAAATGTAAGAGAGAGCTTGTACAGACTCTTTGGATCAGATCCAGATGCATGCAAGTATACGAAGGACTTTCTGAGATTGAAAGGCTCAGACTGGAATAAGAGAGGAGAGGTAGGTCTTGTTGATTTTTGGTTTTCCTCTTTTTCCGACCATGTGTTCATAACCCATTCTGGCATCATTTTCTAGATGGGCTTCTCTTAGCCTGACTCAAAGCTGGGCTGCTTTTTGGTGTGTGGTACCTTGCATGACTACCAAAGTGTAACTTGAATACAGATTTTCCACACCTTTTAACAGTGAATGCACATCTGTTCCCTTTTTATTACACTGGGTCACAGGCTCCTTAGTCTTGTATTTTTCCTCATTGTGTTTTAGCATCCATTACATGTTTTTAACAAAAATATTGATATTCCTCCTGGATAATTAAAGACTCAGTTGGATGGGTTCTTTGTAGTTAAGATGTTTCTTTTCCTCCCTTTTCTCTCGTTTGTTCCGAATGCCTCCTTTATAATTATCCTCTTCCATAGCCCTGACCCTTGACCTACTAACAACTAGAGAGGATTAGTGGACACCCTGCCTTTTTTACACATTACTTCTCTGTGATTCTCTATTTTGACCTCTAAATTATTTCTTTTCAGGCCCTCGCTCTATTATGTAACATATTTTGTAGATCTCCCTTTGATCTCTGTGAACGTCTAGCCTTCCATTTCTCTTAAGTGATTTGCTCCGCTTGAAAACATTTTATGACTCCATTGGCCAACCTTTTATTTTTTGCTTTCATATCCCTCCTTCGAATCTCTTCAAAGGAACTTCCTCCTTCATCCTCACTGTGAGCTCAGCAATAGTACTGAGGTATGATGTGTTTGACCTAAGGATCTCCAGCTCGGGGAAGAAGCGCTCTCTCGTCCTCCTTTTGTGTAATTGGGTTACATATCTTAAGTGCCTTGTTTGGAGTGTCCATTTGGCAGGGACTCTGCTGCCCTATTTTGCCATAGCCTTGTCTGCTCCCAATGTCTAATAAATGTTTAATGATAATTGAAATGATCAGTTATCAATCCATAGTGAAGAAGAGCTTATTAACCTTTTCTAGGCACGAGTACATTGTCCTTGAGATGAGAGTTTCTCATTCCAGTAACTTGAAATCAGATCCATTGGACTCGTGGGGTCCCTGCTACATAATGCCATAAATTGGCTTCATGTTCTTCATCTCTTTTCTGGAAGGTGTATGCCCTTTGCCATTGCTTCAGAGATGAGCCAGTATTCATGTATTTGAGATAAATTCAAATAAATGCACTTGGGTAATGTATTTTGAGGGCATGCACTTTAAAGTAAAATACAATTATAGAAAACCACCCAAACACATGCACACACACAGCTGGTTCTGTTCAACATGTCCTGTTTCTGCACTGTCTGAAAGGTAGCCACTGTCTACTGAGCTCTTGAAAGTTGACTAGGATGGCTGAGAAGCTAAATTTTATTTAGTTCTAATTAATTTACACCCTAATAGGCACAAGAGGCTAGTGATCATTGTATTGGACAACATTCATATACATGTATATATTTATAGGTCACTTGTTTTAAGGCAGATATCTTTGTAACATCTGTTCAAGTCAAGATATGGAATGTTCTCAGCCACCCAGTCATCTCATGTGCCTTATCCCACTAACAGCCCCTTCCAAAAGTAACCAGTACTTTTATTTTTTTTTTTAAAGTAGGCTCCACGCCCAAAGTGGGGCTTGAACTCGAGACCCTGAGATCAAAAGTCACATACTCTCCTGACTGAGCCAGCCTGGTACCCCAGTAACCAGTACATTTAGGAATCACTTCCCTTTGTTTTTTTATTATTTTATTACCTACATGTGCATCCTTAGACACCATAGTATTGCCCCCTCCCTTTTTTAAAATTGATACATCTTTTAAGTTTCTCACTTTATAAGTTTTCCCTCTGTTCTTTTCTTTGTGCTTTACCTTTTGGAGGACACTGGTCATTTGAGCTGTAGAGTTTCCAAGAGTCTGATTTTGCTGATTGCATCCTCAGTTCACGAGTTCCTCTGCCCTCTGTATTTCCTACAGATTGGTGGCTGGATCCAAAGGCTAATGTTTGATCCCTTTGGCAAGACTCTAAGGGGTGTTATGTTCTTTCATTCATTAGGGACAATAATATCTTACTGTCTTTTTTTTTTTTTTTAAGAATTTATTTATTTATTTGACAGAGAGAGACACAGCGAGAGAGGGAACACAAGCAGGGGGAGTGGGAGAGGGAGAAGCAGGCTTCCCGCTGAGCAGGGAGCCTGATGCGGGGCTACATCCCAGAATCCTGGGATCATGACCTGAGCTGAAGGCAGATGCTTAAGGGCTGAGCCACCCAGGCGCCCCTTGTCTTTCTTTTTGTGATGTTAACAGCCATTAGTGCTCACTGCCCAGATCCATTAATTCACTGGAAGTTGCAAAATGGTGATATTTTAATTATGTTTATTAGCTGGAATACGTTTGTAATTTTACTCTTAGCTACTCTCTGGGTAGCCAGTGGAACTGTTCATATAGGACATATAGGATAAATGCTTGCTTCCTTCCCCCCTGTTTGCCAATTTTCAAAATAATGAATAGGTTCCATGTTACTCTCTGAAAGCTGCCAGTAAACTTTAAGAACTTTCTGAACCATGAATTTAAATATTAGTCAATTTCGATCCATTACATTTCTTCTTTTTTATTGAAGAGTGTCCACCTTTGATCCTGGAACTTTACATTAGCTCCTTGGTCTTCCTGAGAAGATGCTACTAGTCTTTGGGAGTTTCTTTGCTCACTGCTATGACAATAACACATTGACTTTGTAAATTTCTTGCCTGAGAACTGAAATAGGCCATCTGTCTAAGAAAACTTAATTTCTTTACTGGATATTTCTGTTTCAAGGCAGTTTTCTTAGTACTAACACTCATTGTTACTGATTTGGTCATTGTATCTTGATCATTGTGTCTAGGTGTCATTAGTTCACATTGATATTTCTGTTTCATATTCAGGATTAGAGGGCTTTTAATTAGCTTCTTAGCTGTTACATGTTTATATCCTTTCTTCCATGCTGAGAATCCTGGTTTTCAGGAATATGGGGTGGTGAGCAATGAGTAATGTATAGAATTTTTGAATCAATATGTTGTACAACTGAAACTAATATGACATTGTATGTCAATTACAGTTCAGTTAAAAAAAAAGAATATGGGGGATGGTAGAATTAGACTATCCCATGATTAAATAATTTGCTTATTTATCCACCTTACACATATTAGTCTCAGAATAGCAATACTAATACTACAGCCTCCAATTATAATTACCAAAAAGAGTTAAACAGCTTCCATATACTATTCCAAATTTCTCTCTGTGATTTTTTTAATGGTTTTTCAAGCTTGTCTTTTCAGAGCAGACAGTTATTTATACTATATTTGCCCCTTTTAACCCGGTTTTAGTCTTCGTTCTGTAGGTAAGTGTATTCATTACTCAACACTAGTCCTTACATCATTGATGTCTCTGTCATTTTGTCTAAAGCTCATTTTCTATTACATTCCTCAGGAAGGGTTCATGGGAACTATATTCTCTGAATTCTTTAATTTTGACAACAGTTTACTGTGCCCTTTATACTTAAAAGGCAGTTTTTGCTGGGTGTAAAATTGTTGGTTCACATTTTTTTAAGTATCTTGACTGTGTTACTCCTTTCTTCTGGCTTGAGTCCTTTTTTTTTTTTTTTTAAAGGATTTCTTTATTCAAGAGCGACAGAGCATGTGTATGAGCAGGGGGAGGGGCAGAGGGAGCGGGAGAGGGAAAGTAGACTCCCTGCTGGGCACAGAGCCCGATAAAGGTCTCGATCTTGGACCCTGAGATCATGGCCTGAGCTGAAATCAAGAGTCGGACGCTTAACTGACTGAGCCACCCAGGTGCCCCTGGCATTAAGTCTTAAATGCAGTGATTTTACTGCAGTATGTTTTGGTGTTGGTCATTTTGGGTCAAAATGCTATAGTATCCAGTGTCCTCTTTTCTTTGTATTACGGTTTTAAGTATTTGGACAGAGCACTTCCTTTGATTTCCTTTTTAGGGATTCCTATTTTCTGTATGTTGGATCTTCTTTACCTGTCTTCAGCATTTGACACTGTCCCTTAAATTCTTTTTATCTTCATTTCTTTTTGATTTTTAGAAATTTCCTCCTTTTTTCTCTTAACTTTTAAAGCATTATTTATCATTTTTCTTTGTTCTTATGTCCTGGTGTATGCCTCATTTTTAAAATGATTTTTTTTAGATTTATTCTTTCTTTCCTCATTTCTCAGTTTTCCTAATTCTGATTTGTGTTATTTTTCACGCCTTTTTTTTTTATCATATACACAATGTCTTTTAGTTCATTTTAAAAATAGGCGGTCATAGTTTTGATCTGCTCTAGGGTATGTCTTTCTGGCATGTGGTTTTGTTTGTATTCTTTTCCTTTTTCTTCCTCATAACTTTGTTTAGCATTTGATTTCAGAATTTTTTTATTGCTCATCTCTCTGTGTGTAAGTAGTTTTTCTAAACTTAGGGAGACTTGACTTCTTAGATAGTTCTTTTGACTTCATAGAACTCCCTCTTCTGGTCTAGTTTCTACTACTGGGTTATTGTCCTGCTTTCTAGAATATCTTGACTCTGTTCCCCTTGCCCACAGTTTTTGGACCTTGTCTTTCTTTCCTTTTGATTTTCTCTCTATTTTTCAATTTTGATTCTATTTCTAGCAGTTGTTCCTGGGTGTGAGGTCCAGTGCTAGAATGGAGTCCCACCAGCTCCATTTTGAGAGGTTGTATGTACTGGACTACTCCAGATTTTTCAGTGTCTTCATGTAAGCCCTATGTACTGACTCCTTATTAGAATGGGAGAAATTCCTCCCAGGTTCAGCTGCTGTTTTAAATTGTCTCATCACACTTTCCATTTAGTACTTTATTGCAATTTGGGGGGTTCTTTTTCTCAGGTCCTTCAATTGCCCTGTTGTTTCCCGCTACTTCTTTCCACACAGATGTTGCTAATCTGCAGGACTTGTGGTTAGTGTTGGCTTTTCCACAACTGTTTGTACTTTTGTGTTTGAGGCAATACCTAGTCACCTAATTCTGTCGTAAATTTGTCCATGGGTTTTTGGTTTTGCTCTCAGATTGTTCTGTTTTTGTGTGAATTGAGAATTGAGAAGATTCAAAAACTATGCTTTTGCCTCTCGCTCTAATTTTTAAAACCATGTTCAATTTATTTAAACTAAAAAAAACAAGTTCACCCATTTCTCCCACCCCCCAACCACATGTCTGGCAAGCAGCAGTCTGTTCTCTGTACCTGTTAGCTTAGTGTACACACACACACACACACACAAACTTTTACACACTGGACCCTTGAACAGTATGGGTTTGAACCATGTGGGTCTGCTTATATGCAATTTTTTTTTGGATAAATACAGTACAGTAGGGGGCGCCTGGGTGGATCAGTCAGTTAAGCATCCGACTCTGGGTTTCGGGTCAGGTAATGATCTCACGGTCGTGGGATCCAGTCCTGCATCAGGCTCTGTGCTCAGTTGGGGAGTCTGCTTGGGATTCTCTCTCTCTCCCTCTCCCTTTGCCCCTCCCCCACTCATGTTCTCCCTCTCTGTCAAATAAACCTTTTTAAAAAAAATACAGTACTGGGGTGCCTGGGTGGCTCAGTCGGTTAAGCGTCTGCCTTCAGCTCAGGTCATAATGGGATCGAGCCCCGCATCAGGCTCCCTGCTCCATGGGGAGTCTGCTTCTCCCTCTCCGTCTGCCTGCCACTCCCCCTGCTTGTGCTGGCTCTCTCTCACAATCTCTCTCTCTCTCTCTCTCAAATAAATAATAAATAAAATCTTAAAAAAATACAGTACTGTAAATGTATTTTCTCTTATGATTTTAATAACATTTTCTTTTCTCTAGCTTACGTTATTATAACAATACAGCATACAGTACATATACAAAATACGTGTCAGTCAACAGTTTTTGTTATTGGTAAGGCTTCAGTCAATAGTAGGCTATTAGTAGTTAGGTTTTTAGGAAGTAAAAAGCAATATGTTTATTTTTGAAGGTGTGGGGCATTAACATCCCCAGCACCAGCATTGCTCAAGGGTCAACTGTGTGTGTATGTATAAAATTTATTTATTTTGAGATTCCATATATAAGAGAGATCATATGGTATTTGTCTTTCTCTGACTTACTTTGCTTAGTATAATGCCCTCGAGGTCCATTCATGTTGTCACAAATGACAAGAATTCATTATTCGTTATGGCTGAGTAATATTCCATTGCGTATATGTACCACAATTTCTTTATCCATTTAACCATCAATGGATATTTAAGTTGTTTCCATTTCTTGGCTATTACAAATAATATAATAAAATGAAATCAACATGGCGTGCATATATCTTTTCAAATTAGTGTTTTCATTTTCTTGAGATAAATAGCCAGAAGTGGAATTACTGGATATTATGGTAGGTCTGTTTTTAATTTATGGAGGAACCTCCCTACTGCTTTCTCTTGCAGCTGCACCAATATACATTCCCATTAACAGTGAACAAGAGTTCCCTTCTTCCACATCCTTAACAACACTGGTTAATTCTAATCTTTTTGATAGTTTTCATTATAACAGATGTGAGGTAATATCTCATTGTAGATTGATTTGCATTTCCCTGATGATTAATGAGGTAGAGCATCTTGTTATGTACCTGTTGGCCATCTGTGTATCTTCTTTAAATTTTTTTTTTTGAAAGGGAGAGAGAGAGGGAGAGAGAGAGAGAGAGAGGAAGGGCAGAGGGAGAGGGACAGAAAATTTCAAGCAGGCTCCATGCCCAGCATGGAGTCGGACACGGGGCTTGATCTCACGACCCTGAGATCCTGACCTGAGCAGACATCAAGAGTCAGATGCTGAACCGACTGAGCCACCCAGGTGCCCCATGCCCATTTTTTAAATTGCATTGTTTGCTTTTTTGCTGTTGATTTTTAGTTCTTTATATATTTTGGATATTAGCGCCTAACAGATACATGATTTGCCAGTACTTTCTTTCATTCAGTAAGTTACCTTTTCTTTTTGTTGGTTCCCTGTGCCAAGCAGAAGCTTTTTAGTTTGATGTAGTCCCATTTAGTTATCTTTGCTTTTGCTAGTTCTGCTTTTGCTGTCAGATTAAAAAAATTATTGCCAAGACCTGTGTCAAGGAGCTTAGTGCCTGTGCTTTCTCCTGGGAGTTCTATGCCTTCAGGTCTTATGTTCAAGTCTTTAACCCATTGGAGTTAATTTTTGTGTAAGATAGTGCTCCAGTTTCATTCCTTTGTATGTCGCTGTCCAGTCTTCCCAACACCATTTATTGAAGAGACTGCCCTTTCCCCATTGTGTAGTCTTAGCTCTTTTGTCATAAATTAATTGACCATATGTTATTCTGGGCTCTCTTCTGTTCCACAGATCTTATGCCAATACTATATACTGCTTTATTTTTTAATTATTATTTTTAGTGGAAACATTTTTTATTTATTATAATTTTGGCAGTGTTTATTTTAATTGAACTATAGTTGACATACCATGTTATATTAATTTTAGGTGGACAACATTGTGACTCAACAAAACTTCGTGTTATGCTGTGCCCACCACAGGTGTAGGTCTTCTCTGTCACTGTACAACACCATTACAATACTATTGTCTGCATTCCCTGTGCTGTACCTTTTATTCCTGTGTCTTAATCATTCCTAACTGGACACCTGTATTTCTCACTTCCCATCACCCGTTTTACCTATTCCCCCACCTCTCCTCTTTGGCAGCCATCTGTTCATTCTCTGTATTTATGGATCTGTTTCTGCTCTTTGTTCATTTCTTTTAATACCATGCTGTTTCAATTACTGTAACTTTGTAATGTAGTTTGAAATCAGGGAGCAAAATGCCTCCAGCTTTGTTGTTCTTCTTCAAGATTGCTTTGGCTATTTATGGTCTTGCCAAGGTTCCATACAAATTTTACAATTGTTTAAATCTGTATATTGCTTTGGGTAGTATGGACATCTTAACAATATCAATTCTTCCAATCCATGAGCGTGGAATATTTTTCCAATTATTTGTGTATTTCTTCTTTCCTTCAATTTCTTCCTTAATGTCTTAAAGTTTTTAATATATGGGTCTGTCACTTCCTTGGATAAATTTATTCCTAGGTATTTTTTTATATAATTATAAATGGGATTGTTATCTTAATTTCTCCTTCTGGGAGTTCACTATTAGTGTGTAGAAACACAACATATCTTTGTGTATTGGTTTTGTATCCTACAGCTTTACTTAATTTGTTTCTTAGGTCTTAACAGTTTTTTCGTGGGTTCTTCAGCATTTTCTCTGTATAATATGTTATCTGCAAATACTGACAGTTTTCCTTCTTCCTTTCTAATTTGGATACGCCTTCCTTTTATTTCTTTTTCTTGCCTAATTGCTCTGGTCAGAACTTCCAATACTATGATAATTTTTTGTCTTGTTTCTGATCATAGAAGAGAAGCTTTCAGCTTTTCACCATTGAATATGATGTTAGCTGTGGGCTTGCTCTATATGGCTTTTATTGTGTTGACTGTATTCCTTCTCTACCTGCTTTGTTGAGAATTTTTACTCTAAATAGATGTTGAATTTTTTCAGATGCTTTCTCTGACTCTATTGAGATGATCATATTTTATCCTTCATTTTGTTAATGTGGTCTATCACACTGATTGATTTGCAGATGTTGAACCATCCTTGCATCCTTAGAATAAATCCCATTTGATCATGTTGTGTGATCCTTTTAATGTATTGTTGAATGCAGTTTGCTAATATTTTATTAAGGACTTTTACATCTGTGTTCATCAGGGATTTTGGCCCGTAATCTTTTCTTGTGGCATCGCTGTCTGGTTTTGGTATCAGGGTAATTCTCCTTATAATATAAGTTTGGAAGAGTTCCCTTCTCTTGTATTTTTTGGAAGAGTTTTAGAAGGATTGGTATTAATTCTTTGAATGTTTGGTTGAATTCACTAGTGAGCCTGTCTGGTCCTAGACTTTTGTTTGTTGGGAGATATTTTGATGACTGATTCAACCTTACTAGTAATCAGTCTGCTCGGATTTTCTGTTTTATCATGTTTCTGTCTAAGTAGCTTGTGTGCTTCTAGGAATTTATCCATTTCTTCTAGATTGTCCAATTTGTTGGCATACTATTGTTCAAAGTAGTCTTTTTTGATCTTTTTGTGTTTCTTATAACACAAAACTTATAACATTTCTTCTTTCATTTCTGATTTTGAGTTGTCTTTTTATCTTGGTGAGTCTATCTAAAGATTCGCCAAAGTTGTTTTTCTTTTCAGAGAATCAGCTCTTAGTTTCATTGATTTTTTTTTTCCCTATTGTTCTAAAATCTCTATTTCTTCTTCAATCTTTGTTATTTCCTCCCTTCTACCAACTTTGGGCTCAGTTGTTTCTTCTGTAATTCCTTGATGTGGAAAGTTAGTCTGAGACTTTTCTTTTTTCTTGAGATAGGCATCTATTGCTATGAACTGCTCTCTTAGAACTGCTTTTGCTGCATCCCATAAATTTTGGTATGTTATAGTTTCATACTCATTTGTCTGGAGGTATTTTTTTATTTTTCTTTTGACTTCTTTCACCCATTTGGTTGTTCAGTAGCATGTTGTTTAATATCCTTTGTTGATAGGTATGTGCTTATAAAACCATTTTGTTAGTCGTTTCTGGCTGTTTTTGTAGTTCCTGACCACTGATCATCTGGGGCAGCCCTGGACTTTGACATTTAATAGGTCTAGGCTTTGTGAATGGAGATCTCAGTGTTTAGCTGGGTCATCATTCCGGCTGTCTAATCCATCACAGCCAGGTGGATTGGTGAGTTCCTATTCCAGCTTATCAGACAGCCCCAGGCTGGTTGCTCAGGTCCAAGAAGCCCAGTCATTCTCAGTATTGAGGTCTGAACTGATCAGTGTAACCATTCCAAACCTGTCCAAGTCTTTTGGTCACTATGGTAGATGCCATAATTAGGAGCAGACAGGGTCATGCGTTTCCTCCTCTCACAACCTCACTGTCATTTTGCCAAGTTGCATTGAAGGCAAGTCTCAGCTAGAATTCTGCCAAGTGGGCAGAGATGTATCAGGAAGTAAGCCCAGAAAAGTCATACAGCTTGTTCCTTGGAGTCCCTCTTGGCTGCCCTCACATACACCAGCAGGCATCATATTAAAAAGGTGTACTATGCGGAACAAGTGATAGATAACATTTTGATGGCAGAGTTGGTCATGTTTCTAAATGAAAGGGAACAGTGTTTTCTCGTAGTATCACAAGAGAGCTGTATCCCAAGGGCAGTTTTGAAGGTTATGAGGCTCCTAGGTGTTGCCACTCGTGATCTTTTCAGCTCATCCTGCATCTTGAACACAACTACTGCACCAGTGAAAATAATTTCAGGTATCTCTAATGCTCATGAACAGACTTTCTGGTGTAGTTTTAGATAACCATATTTGAGGTACTTGTGTGGCCTTCTCTCCTGTATGGAAGGTTGAGGGAATGTCCTGCGGGAGGGATCTCCGATTCAGAAAAATATGTCTGTATCTCACTAAAATAAACATGCATGTGCACTTGATTTGGAAAGAGCTAATTAGCAAAAGAGTGAGAGATTAGAGGTATTTTAAGATTCAGACACACTTTATGATCAGTAAACACGCACATGCATGTATACATACTTACAGAATTGAACTACCCTTTAGATCAGGTTGTTTGCTCTGTTTATAACTTTGTCTAGAAATTGATTGTTGGTCAGATTTCATGGTTTGTGAGTATATATTTAATCACAGTTCAGTTCTGTTGCAGCTGGCCAACTGAGAAGAAAGCAAGTGACCTTTACGTTGTGGCTGGGAAACCTTTTTCAGTACAGTGAGTCTGCCTCGCTTCTGTCCTTGGAGTGATAGCAAGGCTGTCACCACCTCCTTTTCAGCTGTTCCTCCCCATCGATCCATCAAAGTTAGCCCTTCACAAGCATTTCTGAAGGCATCTTTTCTCTTCTCACCTCTTGTTTGGTCTTTACCTGCTTTTGTTCCATATTGCCGTTTGGTTTCCAGTTTGGGGAGACAGCATAGCAAGGTGGTTGAGGTGCACTGGATTCTAAAACGGACAGCAGAATTCAAACCCATGCTGTGTCATTTGTTAGTTTCCTCATCTGTTAAATGGGATTAAGAACAGCCTAGTGCTGAACTTGGTCCACAGTAAGTGTTGCTTTCTCATTATTGCTTCTCTCCCTACTGCTGCAGTTCTTGGTTTGGTTTACCATCTCTTCCTACCCCTTCCTGTAGGTCCCTCCCGATTTAGAGTTCACCCAAACCCTGCTGTAGCAGACAGCCTAGCACGCATCATCTTTCCCAGTCCCCACATCCTTTGTTTTCTTCCTTCTTCCCAGCTACTGGTGGAGTTTAGGGATTTGCTTAAAACTTACCCTAATATTTACCCACCTAAGACATAACAACTGGTGAGCATGACAAGAAAGCTTTTCTCAAGGTAGATACGTTTATGAGGATGCTTTTGTTGGATTTTACTTAGTTTACAAACACATCCTCCCCTCTTGAAGAACTGTTCCTGATTTTGTGTTGGGAGCAGAACGCCGTAAGCTCTGCCATCACGGTTATCACAGAAGGAACTCAAAACCTAGTTGCTACCAGGTGTTTTTTAAGCATCATTGGGAACTTTATTATAATTATTATTGTTGTTTTTCATCTTTGCCTCCTGTAATGCTTTTCCCATGGATTTCCCACCATTGAGTCCAATGTACAGCACAATCCACTTGAATACAGACCCCTCTTATTAGCAGTGCCTTCCCTCTGCACGGAAGCACTGGTTTTAAGATGGTCTAGTAGCAGAAGATCACATTTCATTATGCTTTGAAGACGAGAGTAATGGTATATTCCTTGTACAGTTGGCCTCTTCCTGCTAATGTATGCCAGATTGCTTCATTAAAAAAAAAAAAAAACACAAGGTATAATGATAAGAGAAAGTTTTTTTTCCCCCGTTTGAACACAAGAAATAGAGCAATATTGCTGCTAAATAAAGTATTTTTCTATTTAGAATACACTGAGTAATCTATGGCTGCTATCAGTAGAATATAAATCATCACATTTTTATCTCTAAGTGTTAAAGTCCACACCTGATATTTAGTACACAAAGAACTCATTTATCAGGTGTTCTCCTCTCCATTCCAACTCCACATAGATGTTTTATAGGAATTAATGCATTTTGTAGTTTTCTTTTTTTACAGGCACTCAATGTGAAGGGAGCTTCAGGTCCTTCCTGGTGTTGCCGATCAGGCTTGCTTAGGGTAAAGTGTCATTAGGACTGTCCCAGGAACTTAAGAAAGCTTCTTGTTTGATGCGTGTTTTAGGTTTTTCAGGTTTAAAAGCCACGGCAGAATGGCATGCTTTGTGGCGGAGCGCAGTGTGGTGGCTTCAGGCCTGTCGTGTTTGGTCTGCACGTTTTAGACTAACTTGTGTTGCTTGCCAGCATTTAAATATCACGGGAGTGCACCTAAAACAACCCTGGATCTCGTGAAAAAGTGCAAGAACACTGGGCCACATTCTCAGTTGGCAGCTGTGGCCCGGAGCTGGACTGGGGCTGCTTGCTGTAGCCGGCGGGGGGGGCGGCTAAAGTTTGTCTTTTACTCATCATTGTGACCATCTGCTCCTGTCGGCATTGGAGTTTGCCACCTCTTTAACATTGAAAAGGAAAAACAAAACAAAATTGGTATTCAGAATTAAACAATATGTTGAGTGTGTCTTTTTGATGGCTAACTTTAAGATGAAAGAGAAATGTATATATATATATAAAACTTTTTAAAAGCTGTAATTTATGAAATGTACGTATATAATCTCAGGACTATGTAATATTTCTGGAATATATGTAAATGTAATTTAATGTAAATGAGTACATATATAAATGATAGAAATTAGTATAAATTACATGTATAATTTCTGCTTTTCAGAATGTATTATGTCATAGACTCTTCAAACTGGAGGGACATCTTGGTAGCATCTAGGTCTAGGTCAGCACACTCCTTGGGCTGTTTAGAAATTGAAGGCCAGACCCGGACAGTCAAATGATTTGTTGAATGCCGTGCAGTGAATCCGTGGTAATGTTGGGACAGGGTACCTGTGGCCTGTCGGTGATGCCGGGCAAATGTGGGCATTGGTGTGTGCTGTGGAGTAGATGGGGATAGAGCAGACCTTGGAAAGTGCACGTGTATCTTTTCTATTGTTCTGATAGGTTGAAGTTTAAAGGAAAATATTTTACTCTGTACAGATTCTGCAAGCACTCCTCACAGATCCTCTGTACCCCAGTCTCTGGCCGACTCCTCTAGCAGAATCCAGGCAAACATTTCCTCTGGCCCCCTGGACCTTTCTACCAGATGCTCTGAGGAATGTAGCAGGCAATGCCTGTAAAATTGAGCTAGTTGTCTTTCCTCCCCTCCTTAACCTGCTCAGTTTTCTACATGCTTGATCTTGGTCATTATTGCCATGTGATGGAAGTGGTCATGTTGTGTCCTGTGTTTTCTTCTCTGATTGCTCATATTCTTCGTTTCCAGGCCATATTCTGTCTTAGAAACTTATACCAAAATCAGCATTTTCTTCTCATCCTCCCTGTTCTTTTGTTGGTGAGCCATCACCATTTGTTAGGACCATTGCAGTAGACTCTTACACTTCTTCATTCTAGCTTAATCACACTCCCAGTTCTTTGTCATCTCCACTGGTTTTCAACTCTGGCTGCACTTCTGTCACTTTGGGATTTTAAGACTTAGGTCTGGGCCTGATGCCCAGAAATGGATTTAATTTAGTTAGGGTAAAGGCTCTGGCATCAGCATTTTCAGAAGCTTTCCATAGGAGTTTTCAGGTGCATCTCCAGAGCTGACAACCACCACACGATTGGTTTTCTATAAAACACATTCCATGGGTCACTCTACTGCTTCAGTATCTCTGTTTTGTGAATTAAGTCCTGATTCCTACTTTGGCTTGTGAGGTCTTCATAGTTGGATCCTAACTATTCCTCCAGCCTCATCTCTGGCCACTGCTTCCCCATGCATTCATATGCCAGTCACCAAGAATAGCTTACACTCCCTCCTGGAACTCAGAATGTTTCTTGATGATTCTGTGTCTTTGCCTATGTGGCTTGCTCCATCTAGCTCTCCCTCTTTGCTCTAGAAAAACAAAACTCCCTATCCTTCAAGAAGATCAGCTCCATTGTAAAATCTTTTCTGCTACCAAATTATCATTTATCACAGTATGTTAAAATTTACCTATGTACTCGACTCTCTTGACCCTCTAGACCAGAGCTGTTCAATAAAACTTTGTACAATGATGAAGACATTCTACACTTTCAAATATGGTAGTCCCTGTGGAGCTAGTTAGCCACCCATGGCTCTTGAGCCATGGAAATGTGACTTGTGCAGCTGAGGAAGTGTGTTTTTAGTTTTCATTTAATTTTAATTAGAATATCCACCTGTGACTAATGACTGCTGTTTGGGACAGCACAGACCTTGACTGTGAACTCATTGAGGGCAGGGGCTAGGTCTTACTCTTTGTTTCATTCCATGTGGCCCAGAGTAGTGTTCACTCAGGTTTGCTGTATGACCCAGTGAATGATGGTAGGAGTTGTATCAACACTCATGATCTTCTCTGACTCACATACCATTATACCCACAATAGACAAATGAAAGTCCTCCAATGAGCGTAACACATAAAATCACAGCTGACTGTCACGCAGGTCTCATTACCCGGTTTTACAGATGAAGAAATGGAGGAGTAGTTAAATGACTCTGCCTCGTCATAATGATGAAAAATAAATCTGACTATGTCTGCTAGTTATTTTTAATTGCATTATAAACAGCACAGTTCTTCTGATATTGTTAGTTCTGGGTCTCTGGAAGTATGAACCCCAGAGAGAATGTTCAGTGGCCTTATTTGTTGATTATAGCCCATCTGGGTCTTTTCACATTTCACAGGTTGGCTTTTATCCTTTGGTCACTTACGTGTGGTCATTTCTTGAACCCAGGGCTGTTGTTGGCTGCTACTAGGTTTCTTGTTTTTATACCATTACTAAATCTGCCAAAGATTGGAGGCCGTGAGTTTGACCAATGACAGTTCTTTCTTGTAGGCAGTTTTGAAGACTGCAAAGTTAGAGTTTCTGGAGATGGGATGCATGATCGTATTATTAAAGCTGAAGTTGAGCAGACCACAGGCCCAGGAGAGGGAATGGCATTAAGGTTCATCTAAGACCTTAATGTAAAATTGTCTTATAACCTGAAAGCTTTTTTTGTGCGGAGTCTAAATTAAAGCGCTGTTAGTGGGGGGAGGGTAATTGCATTTTTGGTGGGTAGTGCATCTCAATCCTTACTTATAAGAAGTCTATTTGATTAAATCCTTATAGCTTCCTTGCTCATTCTATTTCCTTTTCACTATATTATCAACAATAAGGTGATTTTACTTTGAGGGAACGTAAGATTTTTTTTTGTTGTTCAAATTATATCCCACTCATTCACATAAATATCAGCCATGATAACCTTTCTTATATCTTCACAGTTGTGAACAAATACCATGCAGATGCAGTCTGCTTCAGCACACCTTGCTGAATGGTTTCACTGGGGGCAGGAACGAAGACTCAGAAGAGTTGAGTTCATGAAGGAACCAAAGAGCTGTTGTCATTAGTTTTGTTTACTAGAATTCAACAACTTTATTTATTCAGGAAGATATATTAGTTGTACATCTGAAACTAATATAATATCGTGTATCATTTATATCTCGTCCAAAAAAAAATAAATGAGGAAGGGAGGAGGAAGAAAAGAGATATATGAAGTGGCTTTAATAGAATGGGCGTACAGGTCACCAGGAGAAACTACTGGTTAGACAGAGCAGTGTAATAAAATGAAATCATTGCTATATTAGGATAAGCATTGCATGCGCATGAAACAAATTACAAGGGCGGACATCTAAAGAGAGATTCGTTTCTCCTTAAGAGGAAGAGGCATTTATGCCTGAGTTATGTGGGACAGGTGAGAATTGCCTAGGTGAGAAGGGGCAGAGGGAGGTGGTAGGCTTGGAGATGAGAGAGTACAGGGCACGCAGTCGTGTCTGCTGGTGGTTGAATGGAAGCCAAGCAGCAGCAGGAGGTGCGGCCAGACGGCCAGACAGCAGCCAACATCAAGAAGGACCCTCTGAGTACCTTCGGACATTTCGACTTGGCTTTCTGGGCCCTAGGATGCTAAGAACTTTTTGAGTAGGGATGGGACATGCACCTGGGGAGCAGGTGACATGAAATATCCACATCAACTTGGGGATACATCCCAGTAGCAAAAATCTGAAGTAGTGTTGAGAAAAGCTGTCTGGGAATTGAAAAAAACTCTGCCACTTGCATTTTTCAAGATGACTTGGTCTTCCCTATGGGTAGGTTTGAGGAGAGCAAGTGCACAGGCAGGAGGGAGCTTTGAGATGGCGGTTGCAGGAGCCCATGGGAGGCTCTCTTGTGTGGGCTCGTGAGTCTCTGTTGGGATGAAGAAAAGAGAATGGGAGGGATGTGGCTGTTGGATGTGGTGACGGAGGCCTCAGAGCTGCCTCCAGAGTCTTTGGCCTCATTTGCTGGGTGGATGGTGGTGATGTTCCCTAAGGGAAGGACCATGTGGGAGAAGTAGTCAGGGGAAAGGAGGATGCTGCAGAAGTTGGTGGATAATGGAGAGCCAGAGTCACGTGAGAAACTCTTAATGTGGGAAGTGTGGGAGAAGAGGAGAGGGTCAGCCCTGCCGGATGAAGCCAACAGACCAAATCAGAAAAGGCTCAACACCGAATGACCTTGGTGACAGGTTTCAGTGCTTCAGTGAGGACGGAAAAAGACGTGGGAGGTGAATAAATGGAGACCAAGAAGGAGGATGGCTCTTTTCAGAAGTCTGTGGAAAGGAAGACAGAGAAGGAGACCTGGGACGAAGAGAAGTTGCTTATTGTGTTCCCTAACAGAGATTTCAAGGCCTCACTAGAATCTTTGGCTTAAACCTTACTCAGAAATTTTAAATCGCACAACTTTAGATAACTCTCTCCCTAGTGGTTAGTTAGCAGCAAGTTAGAGGCTTTTTGGAGGTAAACAGAGCAGGCACATGGAAGCACAGCAGGCTGGATACCACATGGGGGAAATCTGTAAGGAGAAGACCCCCCCACACAAATAACAAGTTTGTCATGGTGGTCGGGAGACTTTGGGTGTCAGGAGTTAGCCCGTGCAGTTGGAAAAGCTCTGGGGCCGTTTTGGGTGCAAAGCATGCCGTGATTATTGGAAGTGTCTGTATTTGACGAAGGTTTCCATCAAAACGTGAGGGCAGAACAGGTTGTGGTGCTAAAGTGGTCAAACGGTTTTCTAGAAAATTCACTTAATGGCAATATCACGGCCCCCGATCCAACCGTAAGAAACCCAGTCACTTTGAAAGGTTTCTACCTTCTTGGCGGACACCATGTAATTCTATCCTTTTTATGAATGTCCTCCTCACCCCTAAATTTGTGTGTGCTTTCCTAATGGAACACGTCTCTACATTCAGTAACCATGTTAATTTATGGTGGATTTTGGAATTGTAAGAAGTGAAAAATGGGGAGGTAATACCACTTCTCTTTGTTTTACTCTAAAGAGGTTTTTACTACTGGGTTCTTGACATCTTCCACCTTAGTTTATCTTTAATTTATCTTTAACTGGAACCATTTTGCCCATTAGCTCTATTCTAATGACCTCTCGAAGTGGTCAGATTTACAGGCAACACATGACAGAGAAAATGCAGAAAATCACCCAGCCTCTCCTGACATTCAACAGCAGCCTACGTCTAAATAGTGGGAAAGTTTATTTGCTTTTTCTGAGGATGTGCTAAGTGATTTTGCAGTTTCAGTGGTATGGCCTTCTAGCACTTAGGCCTGCATTTATTAAATAAATTTGTTCTCTAACTCATTTGTTAAGTGTGTATTATGAAACCTCAAAGCCAATTTCAGTGATTGCAATGTGCAAATATTTTTTAAATTATGTAATTAAATAGGACTTGGCCTGCAAGGTCCACCGAAGTAATTTATTAATTGAATAGCCGGATTTAATTGTATGTTATTTTCGTTTATTCAGGGAAGTGCCTGCATCTGTGGCAGAGATAGGAGGAGCCTCTTCTGCTCCCGTCACTGGGGGTGCAGAGGTCTCTCCAAGAAATCTTTAGCACCCAATTAAATATTAACCCAGAAGGGGGGATTTGTTCTTTCTCTCCTCAAAACTCTGTTTTGATGATCTGAGTCTGAGTCCGGTGACTTTCAAAGGAAAAGGAAAAAAAAAAAAATCTTGCCGGGGAGAATTATTTGTAACTCACTGTGTTTATCACTGTATTATTTAAAAATGAATCACTCTTCTCTCTGCAAGAGGGGCACTGTGTAGGGTTATATAAGGTGTGTGCATACAAAGAGAAGCCCCTTTAATTCAGTGGTAGCTACGTCTAGCCATGGCTAAAGCCGTGCCGTATCTGTTTCCTTAAAATGTCATTTTAAAGGTATTGTGGTTTCAGAGCAGCAGCTGTGACTGAAAAGTATGTAAACTAAGCTGTTCTTGCTCATATCATTTTTATATTCTTATGTCAGACCAGAAGGCTGCTTTAAATTTATTTTTCATTGTGTATTAGTTCTAGAGCCTGTTTTTTTTTTTTTCTTCCTTGGGAACATATGTTCTTTGGGATGCGTGATACTCATGCGCTGAAGAAAATAACAATGGGGCGGGGAGGAAGGTACCAAAACGGTTTCTTATTTGGGTATTGTATTTGGGAGAAGATGAATTAAAAAAATTAACTCTCATGAAGTAGAATTTGGGCGCCTAGCATCTGTGTTTTAGGAAATGAACGAATTCAGCCATACTGTACCAAAGTCACGTGAAAGGCAGTAACTTTTAGAAGCCCAAATTGCTTTCCCAAAAGGAAAATATTTTTTGTTGCTATTAAATATAGTTTATATTGCTACTTCAGAACTTTTTTTTTTCCAGTGGGGCCATTTACGTCAATTCTTAGTTAATATTTCTATATAGAAACGTCTTTGTCTCCAGAGCTCGCCTTTGCAAATTCCCATTTAATATGCGGTTGAGGATAAGTATTTATTCATACCATGTGGTACCCCACACCTGATCAAGTGACTGCATGGCGTCATGTCAGCCAGCAAAATGTTTGAGTGACTTTTGAGTAATGGTGGCATGGAAGGTACAGAAGGTTGACGGAAACAATAATGGGAAATTTTTTTCCTTTCCTATATATTTCAGGATGCATACTGCCTCAACTCTGCGTGGAAATTTGGAACATAGGGTAGAGAAATATTCCTTTTCCTAAAGAGTTGTAAAAGCAGAGTAGAAAGTATGAGCTATTAGAAATTTCCATGGTAGGTATAATTTGATTACATGTGTTGGTAATTTCCCTCAGAGCTCAGGATTTCACTCGGAGTGTTGTTTCACAGTGATATATTTCTTTCTAGCTTTTGAAAACCAATTTAGCCCTAAGAATTTGCCTTAAGATTCCCCTGATTTGCCTCATGACTCCAGACCCACATCCAGGTGCCCCAAGTGAGGGAAGTCACATGGTAGGAAAGGTGGGTCTCTCGTGGGTCCGCTGTTTCGCTTGTCCCAGCCCTTCCGTCTGGTGCTGGACCCCGGGTTGTGGCTTCCTCCAGGCATAGGCTGGCCCTGGGAGTCCTTGCATCGTAGCCTTGGAAAAGGTCTCAGAACATCTGGCGTAATGGTCCAAGTAGACATCAGAGCAGGGGTACTGGCCTTCTGGGAGGGCCAGTAGGCGTAGCGTTGGAGCAGGACACTGTGGACTCCCCGCTGTCCTGGGAAGATCCTGGGAAGCATGGTCATGGCCAAGGGCTTGGGGGTAAAGGCTGTTTTCCAGCCCACACACATATTTCAGTATTTTAACAGCTCGTGGAGGCGACCACAGTGTCGCAGTTGATCATCATTCCTGAGTACTGCTCCTCTCCCAGCAAGGAGACTGAAGTCTGGAGAAGTGGAGGGGCTTTCCAAATTCCTGGTGAGTTGCTAGTGGATCCAGGAGTAGACACACACTCTCTTGCCTTCTAGCAACATGTCCTTTCCACTTCCCTTTGCTCCCTCTTCACTGGGGTGTAGAAATCATCTTTTCACTTATTTCAAAGCAGAGTTGATGAAAAGAAATTTCCTTAGTGGATAAAACCAAGGAAAAAACAAGATGGTGGAGCCCTGAGGTGAATGACTTCATGGAAGAAAGCTAGCTTTGGTTTCTAGCTTCAGGTGCAACAGGCTGGCACAGTTTACGGGACCTTTGTGATTCCCTCCACTCTCTTCCATGTCTCTTTGCTGGTCACAGGACCCTGCTCCAAAATGTCCTTTTGACATGACGGATGTTTCCAGTGGCCACATCCTCTAGCTGTTGCTTTTCCACGTTTGTGGGGAGTCGGAGGCTCCCATTCCTGCTCCCTCTGCACCACCTGTGTGGCCTCAGCCCCACGCTGAGTCTGCTTCCCAGGAGGACGGGGCTTGACTAGACCCCCTCACAGGTCCCTTTCTGTTCTGAAGTGTGTTCATTCTTCTCTTTCACCTGAGATTTTTCCCCATCGAAGCCTTACTCTTTCCTCAGACTTTCTTTCGAAGTCTGAGTCACACAGTCGGTGTAGGAGAAAGCTGATTTTTGGTCGCAGAGACATAAACAGACATCTCACTGAATGTCCATTTTGGGGGTGACCCTCTTTTGTCATCGGTAAAACTTGGTTGAGGAATTTCTGGTAAAATAAACCTACTTCCTATTCTGATTGTGCATTTTTCTCCTCCACTGTCTCCCCCCCCGCCCTCAATTGTCACTGATCAATCTCCACAGTATGACTGGGTGGTGGTTCTGTGGCCTTTTCCCCCACCCCACTGAAGAAGCTCATGAAAGATTGTATGGTGTGGAAAGTGCCTTACCAATTAAATAAAAGCCTGGTTCATATAAAGAGACTTGTTTCTATATGGAAAAAATGACCCTTTTTTTTTTTTTTTTTTTACATGGACCAGGTGTGGATTAGTTCACTGAACCTTTCACCCAGCCATATTCCCGCTTGTAATTCTTCTGAGGCATAGTTCAGCCAAGTCAAAGAAACATGTTATTAAAGGTGAGCTGAAAGGCATTTAAAAAATAAACAAACTGTTTAAGATCCTAAATCAGTAACAGAATCTATATGCACAGACTTGAAAAGTACAAGAAAATGTGTTTCAATACCTTTTGCTTCCACGCTGGATTCTCCTCCTGCCTTCTTTGAATGTGTCCCCCCCCCCCAATTCTTTTTGGTCATTGGCGGGACAAGCAGGTGACTCTGAGCTTGGGTTGTAGCTCTTCTGAACCTAATGACTTACCCTCTACTGAGGTAGGCGAAACTCCGGTCTTACCTCTATGTTTCTCCACCCAGTATGAGGGGGGAGAAAATCAGTACTTCGATTTTATTTTAGCACTGTGTTTTTAAGAAGTTTAAAATCTGATACACATTCTCTCCTTTTTTTTTTTTTTACCTTTGAGCGTGGCAGATCACCAGATCTTATTAACGGCTTGTAGAGATAGCAGAGATGAGGCGTAGGAAGTTTGAGATTTACGTAAGTTGTATTATCCCTGCTTGTGGTAACAGTGGCTATCATTTTTGTGGCATGTGTGCCAGGCCCTTGTGTGAGCACTTACCCCATTAATGCATTTGTTCCTCAAAAGCACATCATGCACTATACTTAGGCCCGTTTTATAGATGAGGACACGGGACAGAGAACTTCAGTAGCTTGCCTGAGGTCGCAAGGCCAGTAAGCGGCAGAGCTGAGTTTTGAACTCAGGCGCTTGTGTCGGCGCCGGTAAGGACTGAACTATCCCAGGTTAAGCTGGACTGTGCAGTACGATATTATATAGTACTTAGCGTTAACTGAGGCAGCCCGAGGAAGCATTAAGAAATAAAGAAATTCATGGTCAGCCTTGGTGCCGTCCCCCGACCCCCTGACATTTTCCCCTAAATAAAAAAAAAAAAAAAAAAAAAAAAAATTTTTTTTTTTTTCTGTTTTCTTTCGGCGGTTTTTACATTCTGGCCTGTTCCCCGGGAGGGACTAGGCAGCCAGTGTTTGCATCCTGTTGTCCCACTTCTTCCTTGATTATCTTAAATTTTCAGTGTGATTATGGAGTTCTGGAAAGCCCTTCTCCCATTTTCAAAGTAATTCCAGAAAATAGGAACAAAGGAGGAGAGGGATTTTGAGGGGTGGGTCTTCCGGGCCCACCCTTTATGAGGTATGCAGCTCCTTTCGAGGGGAACTGGAAGCCCCAGTTCTCCATAGTGGACACAGCACACCTCTCAGAAACTTAAACACATAGCTGAGAGGAGTTACCCCCACCCCCACCCCCGCTGCTCTACACGACAGAAAAGGGAGCGAGTTCAGGCAACAGCTTCATCTAGTGCACTTCTGAGTAGCTTTGCTTCGTTGAAGACCATATGCTGAGCTTGTCAAAGTCATCTGCCCCTTTCAGCCATTCTTGTTTTAGGAACGTTAACTTGCTGTATTGGGGAAGCAGCATCATATGTGAACAGCCAGGCCAGGCTTCTGCCAAATGTCTTAGGTCCTCTATCAAGCCCTGGGGGCATTCAGTGGAGCTTTATTGTCCTAAGGATTAAAGACCCCCTGACATCAGTATTATTAACATAGCATCCAAAAGGTATGAGAAACCTTTCTAGCTAAGGAGCCAGGAGGGCGGGTCCCACCTGGTTCTAAATTACATTGGCGCTTGCGAGTGTGTTTCTAGTGGGTCCTGGAGAGGTGGTGAGGTGTGGAAAAGCCGAGAGATGGGTCAGAGTTGAGTGGAAAAGGGAACTGGGATCTGCCAATGTCAGAGAATTCAGGAAGAGCGGCATGGGAAAGGAAGTGGGATGAAAAGGTGCCAGGAAAAGTTGTCTCATTATCTGGCATTTTTCTGGTGGCCAAAAGTTAAGTTTCTACTTTTGAGTCACTTGCAAGCATGGTGGGCACATAGCTGCCAAGTTTTGCAGTTTAAGGCCCAATAAAACAGGGACATGGGTAATTCTGGGAGACTGTAATTTTCAGGGAAGGATTTTTGGGGGGTTTTCCCACCTGACTGACTATGTGAGTGGGTTCATTCTTGTGTGTCTTTCTCCATGGGTCGACATGCGCACAATGGAGCCCCACAACATTTAACTATGGAGCCACTTGGTTGGGGTGGGGGGGTCTTTTCTATATATACCCAGGTGTAAGCTATGGTGCATAAAACAATAGGAATAGAGCAGCTAGAATGAGATACAGGAATGTTTTTATTCAACTTACATGCTGATTAGTGTTATTCATTCCATATGTACTTATTGACCAACCACCATATGCAGCTACTATTTGGTAACTGGCATACGGCGTTCAAGACGAGGAAGTGCTTGCCTTCATGGGGTTTATATTCTGATAATTTGCCCCACACTGAAGCGCACACAGTCAAGATTAACATGACTGGTTTTATCCATTGCCTAAACTTTCCCAGAAAAACCAAATGAAATCTGTTTAGCTGCAGATTGGAGCCGCCGGGAGCCAGATGTGGCCATGGGAAGAATCTCTTTGAGAGCTTGTCATCTGGCTCCAGCTGTGTTAACCTAGGTCTGGTAGGCAGCCATGAGTTGTGTCTGCCAACTGGTG
This sequence comes from Callorhinus ursinus, assembly GCF_003265705.2. NCBI lineage: Eukaryota > Metazoa > Chordata > Mammalia > Carnivora > Otariidae > Callorhinus > Callorhinus ursinus. The sequence continues at coordinate 26,383,667 of NW_027397077.1, read as the reverse complement.
GCCAGACACTAGAGCAGGCTTAAACAATTAGCGGAATCCCTTGCCCCGTGGCTAGATCCGCTGTGTGTGTCCTAAACTTACCACTGCTGTCCAGACCAGGAGCCTCTGTGGTCTGGGGCAGAAACACCCAGAAGGGAATCAAAAATCAGCTCCTTGAGAAACTAGGCACGGCTTTCTGATCCTGGAGCATGGAGAGGGATGCAGGGGAGGTTCAAAACCAATGTCAGCAAAAAAAAAAAAAAAAAAAACCCAGAAGTAAACCAGACGTGGCCCCCCACATGCACGTCTTGATTCCAACCAAGAGTGCTTGCCTGATACGGACCACCTGCCTCTAACATGCCCCTGCAGAAAAAGCAGAGAGTTGGCCTACAAGAACCTCTCTTTCCCAATTATTATTTTTTGATTGTTGCCGTTTTGTGAGACCCATTTATGATGACCTATGTTGATTTTACCCAGAGATATCCATTTAAAGTCTTAATTCCCACCTTGAAAGCAGTGGGATACCTGCAGATATGCCATAACTTTTCAAATATCTGCCTTCCCAATAAGTACATAAATAAATAAAATGCTTCAGCCTACTTGCGTGTGGAAGATTTATATAAATACCGAAGTTCCTGGTTTAATGTACGAGGCAGGTTCTGCTCTTCTCTGGGAAAATCATGATTTCAGTCATCCGTTGTCCAGCAAGCTTCTGACATCACAGTAGTTGCTCAGTTAATGTTTGCAGAATGAGCCAAATGAGGATGATTTCTGTCAGCATGCTGACTTTCAAGGATGGTGATAAAAAAGAGAGTGAAGTTCTTTCAAGTAATAAGTAGGGGAAACAACCCACAATTTAGAGCAAGATGAACCAAAAAAGTAAAGGTTTAATTGGAATAATTTCAGAATTCATCTTTCAGATGTCCACGTCTAGTGTCTGATTATAACAGAAAACACAAGAGGGTAGAGATTAAAGTTTTCAGGGGGGGCTTCTCCTGAGGCTAAGCATATCTATACCTGTGGGGACATCTTTATCACAGTGAGGTTCAACAAAATAGTTGAAGTGGGGGAAAATTACAAGATACTAGTTTATGGGGGCGCCTGGGTGGCTCAGTTGGTTAAGCGACTGCCTTCGGCTCAGGTCATGATCCCAGGGCCCTGGGTTCGAGCCCCTCATCGGGCTCCCTGCTCAGCGGGAGGCCTGCTTCTCCCTCTCCCACTTCCTCTGCTTGTGTTCCCTCTCACGCTGTGTCTCTCTCTGTCAAATAAATAAATAAATAAAATCTTTAAAAAAAAAAAAGATACTAGTTTATGTGTAAAAAATCAACTTTTGCATTCTCAGTGCATTGTGTAAATTTGCTATGCAGGAAACATAAGTGAAGCCATTTGGTTTTGTGGCATTGGTGTGGGCTGGCTAAGGGGGTGGGGGATAAAGTTGAGGCATTGATACAGTATGAGGAGAGCCAGATGGTTATATTACACATCTTTTGTGTTCTTGTTTGCTTCTTAAAGCAGTTGCAGAATTTTGCCCTTGGCGATATTTTCTTCATGCTTGTATGTTCTGCTATGAATTTACTTTTTTGTCAGAGTACTTTGAAAGAAAAGCCTTGCTCTTAAAAAAAAAATTTTTTTTTAACTTACGTTATAAACTTGTGAAGTCAACAGTGTGTTCATAAAAATATTTTTTAAAATGGTAAGTATGTTAGTAAACAGTGGGAGGAGCAGCTTTTCTTTTTTCTTTAGCACACTGATTTCAATGACATGTCAATTCAGGGAAAGATTTTTGCGAAATTATAAATGTAGAATTAACGATGAATGGATGGATGGAGACAGAATAGATACGTTGCTTTTCCAGTAGTAATGAGTCTTAGCTGATTAGAAATTTTAACTTTTTCTGTTACTTACAGCAGCTTCTCAGGTTGCGGTTTACCTATTGTGTTTTATCAGCAAGCCTGACTTTAAGTGAAGTGAGACTGCTTTGGGATAGGTCCGTGGTTTTAGCCTGGGTGTTTGGTTGGCATTCAGTACAACTGTTTATCACACCATCATTGAATTTTATATTTATTTCCTGCTAAAAGCAAAGTATATTTTGCGATCACCGGTGGCAAGGGATAGTTAAGATGTTCTAACTGCATGTAAGAGATGGTATTTTATCACTGAATGCTTTTAATAAGGAATTGCTTTGGAGTTTTTTTTTCTCCCCCGTTGTGATAGAATGGTTCAGAATAATTTAGTGCCCTTTTCGCAGTCCCAGTTCATCTCTTTTTTTCTTCACTCAAACGAGAGAAGACCACAAACATAAGATCCTTGGGCGTTGGTTTATTCTCTGTTGTGCACAGATTTCCAGTTTTAGTTGGAACCTGCAGTCCCTATGAGAAAACAGGAAACTTACGGTCCTAACCTTACTGAAATCTCTGCCCGCTTTAGTCACAAGTCTGAAGCAACTCCTTCCAATAATGAAGCCATTGTACGCATCATATCTGATCAGTTCTTGAAATGTTTTAGTAAGTCTATCTTACAACATTATAAGAAGATAATCAGCAGCCTTAGAAGGTCCCCATCTGGACTGTAGAGTTCTTTTACTGAAAGATGTTTTGCCTTTTTGAGATAGCTCTCGCGTTTCATCATCTGTTCCGCTGAGATGAAGTGCATATGAAAAGTCAGTGACTCTGAATCCATCTGTTGTTATTATTTTCCACTGATAATTGGCTTGAACAATGAAATGTCTGTGTCTGCAGCCTTTGAAACTGTACACTCTGTTTATTTTCTGGAGGTCTCGCTGCAACTCCCCCCGCCCCCATTTTTTCCCTCCTTCATTCTCTCTCAAGCTTACAGCCAGTGGCGCTTGCGTGAGGATGACATCTTTGACTCTGTGCATCAGTATGTGTCACTCAGCATCTAAAGCTTGCGTACGGATTTTTGTCACAATCCCTGTGTCTGTGCCGTTCGCTCCAGGATCCAGCCCTCTTGCCACAAGAAGCTTAGCTGGGCCACAATGCATGGATCCCTTACCTGGCTTGTCGTCTTTATTTCACTTTCCTCATTAAAATATTAATTTCGAGTACAGTATCTAATACCTATGGAATTAGATACTACCTCTAATTGTATAATATATTCAGTTGCATCCAGGTTTGCACGATACAGAGCATTAATATTGGATTCCACTAACAGCACTTCCATTAGCTTGCTCAACCAGTATGAGATATAGATGAGCTAGGAAGCATAACTACCCGCCAGAACTGCCAAAACAGTCATTAGAAGCTCCATTGGGATGGACAAAGGCTTTTTCACAGTGATATACTGATTAAATTTTGTTCTATGGTTTATTTGCATCAAGGTTAGATCACTATCGTCTGTGGAAGGAGGTTATCTAACACCTTATTTGGAAGGTCATTTCAAGACAAAATAGTGAATAGAATAGGCATCTTTAGTTTCTCTGGGAACCCCTCTTAGGGAGAACCTGTGTTTTATTCGTTGGAGGGGGTTTTGGGAATCTTTAAAACTATTTTTTTTCTCTTTTCTCCAAGTTATGCCATAATATATGTTTGAGATGGGGTTTTTCTGCTTGTTAGTGATTTTTTAAAAAAATTTTTCAGTAATATTCATTTGCTTTTGCAGTAGAATGATATAGCCAGAGAGCAGTGTTGTGTTAATAAAATAGAACTTGCTTTTGAAATAGAAAGCTGCCTTATTTCCCTTGGCTAGCATAATTGCACTACATTCTCCGAGGCTGTGAAGGATATGTGACCTACCCTTTTTGGTCCAAGTAATAATGTGGACACATCCTATAGAATAGCAGTGCTGGATTTGCCCCCATAGTACTATGTGGCATTAGAAGGAAGTAGATGAACATAATCTTATTTATGTTTCAATCGAAATCATTTAATACTGCAAAAGTTATTAAAAAATAATTAAGTTACTAAGACCAACATGTAGCTGGAACATACAGTAAGAGGTTAGAGGTGAGTGCGTTGACTCCCTAGGCTGAGGAAAGGCAGTAGTGAATTCTTAGCGCCTGTGTGTTTTTCCTTTTGCTTAAATTCCTCGGTTCTAAGGACAAATTATGTTGAGGTATGGCATATTTTCTGCCGAAATGGAGAAAATTGTTGACTGTAATTATGTTATTTAATTGAAATTATAAGTGGTTGAGGCCACTCAGTTAAAAGCGTCCTTTCTAATATATGGGTAATGTTTTTAAATGAGTGGTCATGGATTGATGACATTTGAAAGGCAGGCATTTGGGATGTATTTTTGGAAGACTCAAATTATGTTCCTTAAATCATTAGTGAACTAAAGAGTGTAAAGTGGCATGGGTTTTTTGTTTGTTTATCTCCTTTAATTAAATACGTGTCAGTGTTATATGTGTGCCTATATACACATGTATATGCATGTACATGCATGTGTACAGAAGTGTGTCTGTATTTTATATTTTATATAAATTTTTGTACATATATAAAACAGACCTTTCATAGGTACAGGTCACAAGGACCGGTTTATAGTGTGGCAAAGCACAAAAACAAAAGGTATATTGTTGGTGAAGAAAGTGATTGTTGATAACTCTCATTGAATGTTAGAGATTTCAAGGCAAGCTAAGGTAAAACTCCAGTGGTGTGTCTTATGCGAACTTCTTTTCAGAGTAGCTGGAGATAAAACAATAGCACTATACCCTCTCTCCCGTAACACCCCCCCCCCCACTTCAGGAGTGAGTTGTTAATTACTAATGAATGCAATTCATTTTAATTGTTATTATAGCAACATCACATTTAACTGTCTCCTGTTTAGTCCTTGTGCCCTGGAACCGGTGGTGTCTCGTCAGAGAGAGGACAGGTAGAAGGCACAGCAGGCGTCTGATTGAGCCAGTTATTCATTTGCTGAGTGTTTGTGTTTATGCAAAGGGGCCTCTTCCTGCATATTTAATCTAGAGTAAGGCAGTGGCTTTTGTTGTGTTTAGCCCACATACCTTCAGTCCTTCCTCACACGGCCGGCAGCTTGGAGCCCTGAGAGCCCGCAGGCTTCCAAGCGCCTGTAGTTTCTCCCTGACAAACTCTCAACTTTCTTCCGTTGTGTGAAAATTGCCTCTCTGGCCCCAAAGCTTTCCTTCCTCACCATGAGCGGGTAAGTGTGTGCGAGAAGCCAAGGCTGATACTTTGTTTCATTTTACAAATGTTGAGAGGCTACTTTCCTGCTCTTCTGGGCGCCTCCTGCCAGCGCCCTGGGTCCTGGTTCCTGGGCGGTTGTCAGTTGCTGGCTGCCTTGAAATAGACGAGTACAGGTGCCTCTTAGGAACCGGGGCTGAATTTTGGACTGGCAGAGGGAGCCTCTTGGAACCCCGGGCGGGCGGGGGTGGGGGGGTGTCGGTGGGGGAAGAAAGAGAGACAGAGAGAGAGAGAGGAACAGCTTTATTATTCTTTGTCCTAACAAATCCTGTTTTGTAACTCTCCTGGAGATAATGCTGCCATTGTTTGCTAAAAGCCTTCAAACAGTGTGTAAGACGGAACTGTAAGAAAGCAGTGAAACTCTGCTGCTGTATTGTCTATACCCAGGCCAGGGTCCTCCCCGAAGGTCTGTGCCGGAATAGGAAGGGTTTTCTTTAGTGGAAATCGAATCGTCTCTTCATTGATATTAATAGCACACTAGAGAGGTTGGCCATGATGCTCAGAGAGGCGGTCGGGAGGGAAGGAAATCTGATCTTGCTTGGGGGGGGGGGGGGGGGAGATGACAGCCTCTTGGCCCCACGGTGGAGGAGACATCCATCCAGGCTCAGCCTGCATAATGGCATCCTGGCTTAACTGTTTGCTCTAGGAATTTTAATCTTGAGCTGTTTGTTTTACTATCTGGGGTCTTGCTATTTTTTTTGTTCCCGTACTGTCTGTAGAAAGCACCATATTCAGGGTCTAATCCAGTCTTTTCAAAAAGTGGATTAAAAAAAAAAGACTCAGATAAATTGATGTACTGTGCACTTGGATCATTCTGCGCTATGATGGTAGAATTCGGCTTTCTTTTAGAATGTTATAATTTCAAAACTGAATTGCCACAACGAAGAAGGGACAAGCCACCCAAGGAAGATATGTCCTATGTAAAGATATTTCCGGGACTAGGAATTGTGTCCAGGGTCTAAAAGAAGGAGTTTGCGTTACCAGTTAACTGTTGCCTCTGCTTGAGTAACTCTTTTCAACAGAAGAGTGTGCTGTTCCCCCGCAGGTTGGAAACTGTGAGAATTTAAATAAAATTTCATCAACCTTATTAAAATATGTAGGGAGTTGGGTCTTCTTGGGTACAAATCAGTCTAGAGACTTAGAAGCATTTATTAACAGTGAGGCTGCTGTAGGTTTTTAATAATAAAATTACAAATACCCTATCTAATTGTAAGTATATGACTTTTATACTCGGTTTTTAAGGGGAAAAATACTTTTTTTTTTATGAGGAAAAGTAACTCCGTCAGAGCACCTTCTGTGATTAGCGCTATTGTATTCTTAAATTTTGATTGATAGAGATAATAGTTTTCACTTAAAAATACAGACAGGTACTTTAACTTTCCATGACAATAGCTATTTGCATTTCTTTTATCTTTTTGTTTAACATTTGTGGGGGTTGGGATGGATTTGATTATTAACTCTTATTGCACACTAAAGGTAAATCTAAAACAAAGGCTTTGTTAGAGCTTCAAAGAGAAAACAGCAAATATTGTTTTTAGGTTTCAACATTTAAAGGCTGTTAAGGGATACCTATAAAATATTTTCACATGACCATGACCAGGGTTTTACTTTTCTGTAAGGTAAGCGAGAGGAGTTCCTCCAAAAGAGATGGACCAGTGTGGAGCAGCTGGGGGTGGGGGGGGGGGGGGGGGTGCTGACAGCCTGGAGCAGTTTCCCAGGGCGCGCCTTGCCTGGCGTTGCCTGCGCCATGTGGCTTACCTTCTAGTATTTTCGATTTTTCTTAGGAGAATGGACCCCAGAGTTAGGTTCCACGATTTGGTGAAGAGTCCCAGAGGGTGAGGAGAAAGGAAGTAAAATGTTCCTCGCAGCCACAGGAGGGGACGTTGGGGAATGGTGGTGGATTTCTTTGGTAGACAGAAGTAACACAAGTAACAGAGCCGCAGTGATTGTAAGCCTGGGAGCCTGGCCGGTGTCCCAACGGCCTGAACTCTGCAGCTGCTCCTTTCCCTTTCCATTCTCCTTCCCTCTTCTACTCTGCCCCTGTTCTGCGCTCCCGGTCTCTTTCCCTCTTACCTCTTTTTCTCCCTTCCTTCCTGCCCTCTTTGCTTTTTCTTTCTGTAAGCCTCACTCAATATTGAAGTTATTAGAGCAGAGAAAAAACTCTCTGTGGTTGATTTCTGAGTGGATTTTCTTGTCTCGAGTGCAGAAAATGAAGTGACCCTCATACTATCATTTCTCAGCTAGGCAAATTTGTGTTGATATACTCCTGTTTTCCTAAGAAATCTTTGAAAAACGAGACATGAAAATCCACATGAGTTAGAAGTCTCTAGTTAAAGAAGCAGGCATCTCTTGGAAACTGGCCCATTTAGACCTTCTGTTTTCTTAGATGAAGTACATGTCCTTTGCTTGGAATATTTGGGGTATGAGAAGGTTGAACTTTTTTCCTGGGCTTTCAGAGAAGGTCTTCTCTAACCAGAGACAAATCACTAAAGCGCCACCTTCCTTGTGGGCCAGGAGCTGGCTGTGACATCCTTTCATTCCCAGTGACACGTGGGACCCAGTACCTTCTCAGCCCTCATTTGGTGGACTGAAGGTTAAGATAGAAAACGTTGGTTGTCTTTCCCAGTCCCTTTTGTATGATCGTGTAAAATGAAACATAATGCAGAAATCCTGATGTAGATCATTTCCTTCAGCTGCCGTGGAAGAAAGGGGGGGGGGACATACTCTTAGTGGGAAAAGTAGAGTGTATATTGTTCATTTTCGGTCTTGTGAAATGAAGTCAAGTTACCTGCAGCTTGGTTCTGACTACGCCATACCAGTTGGCGTCATGTATTATTTCTCCAACAGGTGAAACGAAGGGCAAAATACACCCCTACAAAGTGTGACGTTGTAGCACTATGGTAACCTAAGAGGTCCACAGACAGTGGGAAGTTCTTAAGGGGTGGGGGTTGGGAAGGTAGAGGAAGACCAGAGTTGCTGCTGAAGATCGGTGTCTTGCTCAAGGTCTTTATGGTCAACGCATAGATTCAGGTGGGCAACACTCTTGCAAACAGTAGTGGGGGGCCACACCAGGAAGAGTACTCGTGTTCCCGGGATCTTAACTGTACGGAGAAGGACACGAAGGAAAATAAGTCATTTCTATTTGCCATATTCCTGGCTCACTTTTAAAACCTAAAACCAATAGGAAACTTCAGAAAGAGAAAGACAATGCAATTCAGATGGTAACAGCATTTTAAAAGAAGACGAGTGGGCTGGAGGGGAATATTTTTCTTTTTATATTAAAAAAAAGCTTTACATAACCATTTAATTTTAGTTTTGATGTGTGTGCGGTGAGTAAGCATTCAGGTAACTAGTTGATATGATAAGTAAAAGTGATTGTTTAAAAAAAAATAGCGAACTGCTTTGGAAATGGAAGTTTTACATTTTGGAAAAAAAAAAAAAATGAAATGCAGGTTGTTCTGCTAGTTGTTGATTTCTGATTCTTCCAGGCTCCTCATAATGCAGACTCAGGCCCCAGTACTACTCCCTAATTTTCTTGTCTGTTATATTGACACATTTCATTTAATTTAGCATGATGGCAAACAGCTGTTGAACTATTAATCTTTTCTCTGCAAAGCTAGAAAAATATCTTTTAGATTACTTGGCTAATGTATACTAAAAACTAAAATCAACAGAAATAAATTAATGAGCGGTCAAATGTGCATATGCATTAAAATTTATGGAACTTCACGATGGAGAAAAACATGATTTGTATCCCACTGCCAGGTTTTTTGTGTTTTGTTTTTTTTTTTTTGGTATAAGTAAAAATTAAATGTAGCCGATTTTGTATCGCTTTAGTAATTATAAGTTGGAGGGTCAGTGGTATAATTTTGTTTCCCTAGGGGGAAATTATACTTGTAAAATCTGTGAGGGTAAATCAGCATATATTTTTGTTCTGTTCACTTACACACTGTACTATGTAGACAGGTGCATAGAGAAATAGGCCCCATTCTTCCCTGAAATCCTTCTACAGGTTTGAATACATGGCTCGAGATAACTTTATTCAAAGTAGGCATTTTCAGCAGGTTTTTTTTTTTTAAATTAAATTTTGATAAGGTCCAGTTGTTTGCAGGCCTAGATGATAGCAATCTCATCTGCATTGCAAAGTCAAATACTATAGATCTGACTGCCAAACATGCAAAAATAAATGCAACTCAATAGGTGAACATGCACATTAGTTTAGAGCACACACATTGGAGAATATCTCAAGTAAAAAAGGAGGGAGAATGGCCGTTCTCGCCTTGACTTCAGTAGGATCTGCCAGAGTTCACTTCCTTTCCATTTAAGATTGCATGCCTGGTGAGATGGCAATTTTTCGTGTATAAGATTATTGCTGTGCCTTGTATCTAATGAGCTCTTGGGCTGCTTTGCAGATCTCCCCATTACCCTGAGGATCCCAACATCATTGCTCCCTGTTTTCTTAGCACCATTTGCCCTGTGACAAGAGTTCTCACCGGTAGAGAAACCAATCCTGGGGACACACATCAGCAGTGTGTCTCAAAATTTTCATTTTCAATTTGAATTGTTTTGTGTAAAAACAAAAAGGTTTGGGGCAGGTTGCAAAATAGTAATTTTAAGTCCCAGAGCGAGGGTTTTCCCCCACCCAAATGGTGAACATTTATGGTGAAAACCTCCAATTTCCTCTTACAGTAAACATGAAAATTATGATTTCACTCAGAGCCTGCATTTTTTTTCCAATCTTTATGGCAAGAATCTGCATATACTTGCTTGTGGAAATGTCATAAATTGGCCTCAGATCAATTCCTCAAAGATAGTACTCACCAAAGTGCCACTTTCAAATTTTAGCCCTTGTGAAATAAGATTTAACTCTTCTCAATAATGTTTGCCTTTCCACATTCGGGGCTGACAGCAGAGGGATAAGCAGGGATATATTCTGTATAAAATTAAAACCACTTCATTACATATTGTTCTGAAGAGTGAGCAAAAGGATATTAACATTTTAGTAAAATGACGATACGATCTTAGCATCTTACAAAAAAATTACATGAGCATTTGGTCAGCTAATGTGGAATGAATCCTGTACCCTGTCGGTAACTTGATCTAAATTAATAAACAAATGTTTTTCTTTTCACTTGTGCCATATGTTGATCCCAGTTACATGGGCAGAAAGAGGCAGCTTGTAATGTTTCTTAGAGGATTACACACTGTTTTGCATAAGAGAGTATGCAGATGCAGGAGTAGATGTGGGATAAAACATGTTCCAGTCTTTCTTTGTGTTTTAGGGAGGTCGGTTTCAATTGTTTATTTCATCTGACACAGACCATTTTTATTTAACTTGGTAGATCTGGTAGATAAATGCTAAGTGGAAAACATAGTGTGAACAGCTTTCACCAACTGATTAACCCCCTACCCCTCCCCAGACTTGAAGATCTTGGTGCTTGTATTCATTTTGAAAGGTTCCAGGATGGCATAAAGCATCTTGTCTATAAGAACTCACTCTCTTCCTAAGGGGGGGTGGGGAGCAAGCCTGTGCTTTAATGAAATCAGAGATGTTGTGGATGTTCACCAAACAGACACGTTCAAGGAGCAGTCTGGTTTCCAAAAACAAAGGCCTATGAGTCACGTATTATTGCACCAGAAAATAAATTGATAGATGACAAGATGAGAAAAAGTTCATATGCAAAATTTGAAATGTTTCACCTTTACTTTTTCCACCCACGTTGTTTTTGTTGTCTTGAGGAGCTCACAGGCCTGTGCGCCAGCTCAGTGGTCTTGGGACTTGTTTTTATTAACTCTGAACGTCATTTGCTGTGCAATGTAACGGAGTTCTTCTGTCATTCTTGCATCTATCCCAGGCAGATGGGTGGTTGCTGCTGTCTCTTGACATTCGGATTTTGACGTTCTCTTTTGTTTTCAGGGTAAGAAGTGACCTTTTGAGGTGACTATACCTGAAGATTGCTTTCCAGAAGCCAAAAAGGTAAATGCGAATATGATTAGTGGAATTATATCTTGGCCCGTATCTCCCTCCTTCTAGGTATATCTTAATTGAACTCTTTTCCGATCTGTGTAGCCACCAAATGTATGTGCGTGCATTTGTGTGTAAGTCCGTATGTAGTAGCGTCTTTTGGGAGATCTTTCAAGAAAAGATTGCCCTTAAGAAATGGTCCGCAGAGTCTCTTTCCCCCCAAAATGTTATCAAACTTTATCTTCTTTGTCAAAGCTGAACTTTTTTTTTTTGGCTGTTGTCTTGGTGGGCTTAAAGTTAGAAAGGAATATTCACATCACAAAAGCGGTGATTCATAAAAATGAACTTGCTGCAAACATGAGTAGCGCATGTCAGTGTTCTGTGCCGAAGTGGTGTCATCCGATTGATGTTCATCTGGCGGCTTTATAATCACCTTCTTTCAGAAATTAATAGTCAAGCACCATAGCAACCCAGCACATTGATGTAACTGCTGAGCGGCGTGGGGCATATCCCTGTGATGTCAGCGCTAGGCTGCCTTGTTCTCTTGACCTTGCTTGAAAATCAAATGAGTATTTGATTTTAAAATTAGAAGTTTTCAGAGACACTAATGTAGCTTGATGAATTAAAGCTAAATTAAATTTTCTCAAACTCACTTTTGGGAGGGGGGACAAAAAAGCACTCTGTTTAAAATGGTTATAGATGCTCTGTATTTTCTTGATTTCCAAAGGTCTCTTTCTGGTGTGGCTGTGGTCATCTGACACAAGTTAATCTTGCAGGTCATTTTCATGGCTGAGGTTTCTCAAGTAGCATCTTCATTTTATTTTTGAATTTTGGCCCATAACATCTCCATTTGCTTTAGTGGATTTGTGTCTGTTTTAAAACAGGTTCCTTGCTGACCTGGTTGCACTGAGTCTTCACTCAGATATTACTAAATTGAGTTTATGAATTTGTAAGACAGAGACTTCCTACTCTTTAGTTGAACATGTTTTGGGTTTTTTTGGAACCCCCTTTATAACATGAAGATCCTTAGATCACTTTTGTTTTTAATCTCACTGAGCATTCTGGAACTCTAGGACGCCTTTTAAAGGTATGGATTTGTTTTTAGAGTTGCATTCTAGCACATTTGATTGGAGGCGAAAAATCCAACTTCCTGCATTTCACCATCATTGATGTTTAAATGAAACCTTTGTGGGAAGTACCTGATGGCCCGCCGCGGAGGACAGTCTCATTTGTACGCTGCAGCACGGAAGGGGTGGATCCCAGCTAGTATTTGGGGCTATCAAGTCAAAGCACTTCCCTTTGCTGAGACTCAGTTGTCCAGTCTTAAAAAGGAAAGCTTAGTTAACTTCGGGGATCTGCAAACTTTTTGTGTAAAGGACCACGCAGGAAATATCTTCTGTTTTGTGGGCCATTCCGTCTCTGCCACAGCGACTCAGCTCGGCTGTACGTTGTGTCTCCTGGTCTCCATGAGCCCTGCGAGATCTCAATCCAAGACGTTCCTCATGCAAAGCTGTGCCAGGTGTTTAACTCATCTCGTGCCATTAGCTAGCAAAGATTTCTAGCAGAGCTCAAAACTGTGATTAAGCAAAGCTGAAAGCATGGTTGAAAAGATGAAACGTTCACCATGAGAGTTGTGTTACCCCGACAGCTTCAAATAAGGGCATCCTGAGCAGTTTTCATTGTTTTCTTTGGAGTCACCTGTAAGCATGCGTTATTTTTCTTCTGACTTGATGCCTTTATAATGCCTATGCTAACACCCGTGACCTGAAAATGGGCATGTTTGAATGTGTGCGATGTGATTTGTTTCCAATTCTGTGATACTGTTCAAAGTTTAAAATATCGTGAGACAGGGGCAAGTCTGGGGGAAAAAAAAAAGGTTCCAGGAAATTTTCATTAGTTTTGACTAAAGAGAGGTAGTCCATGGGGAGAGAAAAAAAATCTCTCTTTATAATTAATGTCAAGGACATGGTGTATTATATGGTACGATATACTGCAAATGAGGAACTCCTTGTCAAATTTCAGCAACAGTGAAAAATTTTGTCCTTCTGATGGCTCCTGTCATGACACAAAGGAAGCTGAGTAACAAATTCATATAATTTTTCTTTTAAACTTGACTGCTAGGAATCTCGGAGGAAGAGTTTTTGTTCAATCTCTCTGTATGGTTTTTTTCCACTCCAACTTATTGTGATTGAGATCTTTTTAAATAAACTTCATTTTTTCTACCCCCAATTAACATTGGGTTATTCTTATTCTTCTACAATATCAATTCCATCATGCTTATCCCTCATTTCAAATTTTATTTTTTTTTTTAGAAATTAGTGAAGGTATAGAGATTTAAATTATAAATCACATGTAGTTTTTTTTTTTTTTACCTTTTAACAAGCTCAAAGATCCTTCAAAAACTAATCCTTATTTATTTTGATCTCTTATATATAAAGGAAAAAAAGCTTTGTTAAAAATGTAAAAAAAAAAAAAAAAAAAAAGTCTGTATAATGTCTGGAATGGCAACTGTTTCTTCCCGGGGAATAAGCCTTAAACACAGAAGACCGCAGGGCGCCTGGGTGGCTCAGTCAGTTAAGCATCCCACTCTTGATTTCGGCCCATGTCATGATCTCAGGGTTGTGAGATCGAGCGCACAGAGTCTGCTTAGGATTCTCTCTCTCCCTCTGCCCCTCCCTTCCCCTCGTACATGTGCATGCGTGGGCACGCTGTCTCTCAAAAGCAAACAAAAACCTGAGAAGATCATGCTATCCAGTGATGATGGAGAAGCCAGCACCATCTCCACACCATCAAAAAGAGGTAGATTCCAGATGCTGGGTGCTTCTCAGTATATGTCATGCCACATTTGAAATCTGGGAATCATTAAAAGCATAGATGCAAGTAAATATGCCTACATTGTCACTTCGGGAAAAACTACTTATATGCATAAAAGTGGCCAGGCAAATTCAGAAAACAGATGAAGCCATTTTTCAAATTTAGATTCAAAGGTCTGAAGAGTCATAAATAACAGTCCTCTTACTTGGTAGCAATAAAACAATTTTTTTTCCAAGTACATCTGAGCACTCTACAAAATGGCTTTGGTGCTAGTATTCTGGAGAGATAGGCAGCCATGATTATAATCTCCACTTTACAAACTGGGAAGGTGGTCCCATAGACGATCAGTAACTTACCCGTGGTCACACAGAATGTCAAGACTGGACCTAAAAAGACATCTTGTTCAGGTCATGGTTATATTGATGTCATTTTATCATGGCTGCCTTAGTTTGGTGGTTTAATAAAGGTTTATACATCATTTTCTCTCTGCTTTCCCCCCACATTGGCATTGTACCTACATGCATTTTTGCTTGAGATTCAAATTCAATTTGTAAAATTCATATTCTTGTATCAGTTCTGAGTGGTATTGGGAGTGGATGGTAATCTTCAAGCCCATATAGATTACAATTAAATGGTTATTTTTAAACGTTTTAGGCATCTTCAAGTTTCACATCTTATGTGCTCGTTAATTGTTTTAAATTTCTTTTTTATGGTCAATTTATTTGTGAGAAAGTTAAGAAACAATCTAAAAGAAAGTATAATTGCAGTATTCTCCTACCCCCAATTTGAGCCCTTTTTTAAGTTGGATCAAGGAGTATAAAGCATCCTTATAGACTATTCATTGTGTCTTGCATATTGCAGATTATATCTTGGTTACAAATAAAGGTAAAATGGCTATTTGGCTATTTAAAATATATCCATTGGTTCTTCTGAAAGTGTGTATTTATTTGATTTAAATATTGCCAATAACATTCAAAGTTAAGTCCATTTCAAAATGACCTCTTTATAGCATTCCACATTTGAATCATGTTACTTAATTTATCAAGTTGTTGTGTAGACGTAACAGTGTCTTCATTGAGCCACCAGATAACCACCCTAGCTGATTCACTAGTCTGTTCAGTTAAGCACTGGAGTCCTTTTCACTCCCTCCTTCTCCGCATACACCCATGCCCAGGCTTAACAATCAGGGTAAAGACTAGGCTGGTATTAGCATAGAGACTGCAACATACGATGGCTTACCTAAAATGGAAGTTTACTTCTCTCTTATGTAACAGTCTGACCAGTGTAGCTTACCTGGGCAGGTTCTTTCTCTCTTTTGCTCTCCTACCTTGGGACTTTGTCGTTATTCACATGGTTGAAGCATAGGGGAGAAGTCCATGGCAAGCAGTTTTCTTTGATGCAAATGAGTTAAAAATTGCACATATCCCATCCATTGACTGTTAATTGGTAAGATTATAGTCCCCTGGTTGCAAGAAGCCGCAGTGGCTGCTGGGAGTTGTGTCTACCAGGGTGGCCAGGAGCATGGGGGAATTGGAGAACAGGTTTAAGGGGACAGTTCTAACACAACAACTTGATTGCTTGAATTGCCCCAATCTGATGATTTCTTTCTTTTTTCTTTTCTTTTCTTTTCTTTTCTTTTCTTTTCTTTTCTTTTTTCTCTTTCTTTTTCTTTCTTTCATCATTCTTTCATTCTTTCAGTCATTCATTCATCAAGAGTGCACACTGCATACATATATAAATTCCTACTGTAGATATTTACTGATGATTATGTGCTAGTTGCTAAGATCATAACACGACATAAGAAGGGCATGGTCTCTGTCCTCATAGAGTTTATTTTAGAGAGGGGAAGACCCAGATTATGAACGATGATGATGACTAGTGTTAGGAAGGGCAAATATTGGTTGCTGGGAGAAAGTGATCTATAATGGGGAGACCAGGGTATCAGGGATTTTTGTATTTTAGCCTTGTATGGAAGCTATGTTAGCTTAACTTGATTTTCTTGTATCTTTCATGCCAATGCTGTTATGAACATTATCAGACATGTTAATTTTGTTAATAGCTTTATTGAGATATAATTCATATCAAAATACAGTTCACCCACTTAAAATGTACCGTTTGATGGCCTTGAGTATATTCCCAGAGTTTGTAACTATCATCCCAGTCTGGTTTCAGAACATTTTCAGCACCCCAGAAAGAGACCCCATAACCATCAGCAGTCACTGTCCTCAACTCAGCACCTGACAACAACTAATCTACTTTCTGTCTGCATAGATTGACCTATTTGGGACATTTCCCATAAATGGAATCCTACAATATGTGGTCTTTGGTGAGTGACTTCCTTCACTTAGCATGATGTTTTCAAGGTTCATCCCAAGCACTTAAATCTGTAGCTATCAGAAAATAAATAAATTTGTAACTCTCTTACAACCTCAGAGTTGTTTGAGGTCTTAGTCCTAAACCCAACAAAATGGTGACCTGAAATATTCTTACAGGGGATGGAATTGGGGGAAACATGACTGTCCTCATGTTGTTTATATTTTCATAGAACTGACTTGGCCTCCCAACAGTTAAACTTCAAAATTTAAATGTTTGCATTTTAAGTTAGCTGTTTTTAAACATTGTTAACCATAATGCTAAACTAACTTACTCTGTAAACAAGAGCTGTTTCTCTTGAATGTTAGTTTCAAAGAAAAAAAAATTTTAAATATTGATTTCCAGAGAAATATGCTCAATAGAGTTCGTTTTCAAGCAGAAGCCACTTGTTGAAATGTACATGAAGGCGTATTTAGTAGTAAAGGCAATCTCTGCAGCGATTATCAACTAGCCATATTTTGCACTGTGAACAATCAGAAATACAAAACCGAATAACAAATGGTTTATTCATCTTTTTAAAATGATGTTTTTGTTCTTCCATCTGCCAAGGGCACAAATATCCCAGTTGCTCACCTTGAGCATCTTAGGAAGAGATTCTCAGTTTAGGTGACAACATAACAGCTTAACAGAGATGTAGGAAGTATTGCCTTACTTTGGCAATTCACAAACCTCAGGAAGAAATTTGGAGCTTAACTGTACAAAAACAAAACCCTGTTTAAGGTTGCAGATCTGTGTTAACCTTGACTGCATTACCCAACTCGTATCTAGTAACATCCAGAACTTTAAAGGAGCAAATGTTCAATTGGTGGTAGAATCCTTATTTTGAGTCCATTTTAAAAGTTGACCTTCTGTCCAGGGTTGAGTTCCGATTTGAAGTTTATAGTACCTTTTGAAAAGACTGCTGGTGAGTGGGAGTTCACAATTGAAATCTGAAGATTAATCATTTAAGTTTGTACTTCTCTGTCCTTGATCTGAACTCTTGGACTTCTGTAGCCTTTGCATGGTGGGTGTGGGGAGGGGAGAAGAATGAAAAAGCTTGAAGTCTTTATGCTCCGTTCACATGTACTCTTTTTGAAGTGTGAAAATCATGCACATTTTCCCTTGAATTTTGTATATTAGTATGTATGTAGTATATAATTATAAGTAATTAGATGTTTTGTTAATTATCTGAAAGTGCAGTGACTTATTTAAAATTACCTATTAATTAAAAAAACAGTCTTGCGTCATCGGATGAATGGTGATGATTTCAGTCTGTGGATTGGCATGGTACTTTAATTCCTCGGCCTACCCCTCCAGGCCTCTTTTTTCTGGAAGTCTGTTTCCCTTTCATCGGCTCCTGACTGTCCCTAGAGGTCAGAGGAAGTGCCCTAAAATCTGTTCAGTACAGATGACTTACCTTAAAGTTTATTTAGAACAGTGATTTTCAGAGTGGGCCTTGGGACCCATTTGTGGATTAGGAAATCTGTTTAGTGGATTGTGCCCAAGGATTTTGAAGAAACGGAAGAAGCATACAATAGAGTAGAATAAAATAGAGGAAACTTACACTGTCTAATATGGAAACCACTAGCCGCATGTTTTGCAGTGTGATTAGCCCAAACTTAATATGTGCTGTTAAGTGTAAATTCGACAGAGTATTTAAAAGACTTTGTATGGAAAAAAGATATGAAATATTTGAATTATTATTCTCACTTGATTATACATGGAAATGATCATATTTTTATGTTAGGTTAAATAATATAAATTATTAACCTGAATTTTTACTGCTTCAGTGTGGTTACAATGACATGTGTGGCAGGCGTTAAATTTCTAATGGACAGCATTGCCCAAGTTGGTGGGGAATCTATCAGTGAATGACACCGCTATGAAGCCCTCTGCCCATGGTTCTAGGGGATGGGGACAGGCAGGGAAATAAAATACAGATACACAGTGATAGGTGCTGGGTAGGAAATATAGAAGGGTGAGGGAGATCAAATTACCTGAGGAAGGGGTTCCAACTGTAAATAATCAGGTTAAGTCTGACTGTGAAGTACGGGAGCATTGGAGCAAAGATTTAACATCTTCTAAAGAGAGCAAGTTGGCTCGTGTGGCTGAAGTAAAGTCATCAAGGGGGAGAGGTAGTCAGAGGCAAGGTCAGGAAGTAACAGGGCTGGGGGGTGCCTGGCTGGTGCAATCAGAAGAGCAAGTGGCTCCTGATCTTGGGGTCATGAGTTTGAGCCCCAGGTTGGGTGTAGAGTTTAAAAAAAAAAAAAAAAAAGTTAAATGAATTTTGGGGAAAAAAAAAAAGGAACAGGGCCAAACTGAGTAGGGCATGAAGACTCACTGGACTCAGTCTTTTAGTAAAATAGGGAACCGTTGATGGGCTTTGAGGAGGGTCAGGATCTGATCATGCTTTAAATGGACCACTCTGGAAGCCATTTTGAAATTTGCCTGTGGGTGAACAAAGCAAGGTGATAGGGAGGGCGACTTGTTAGGAGGCCACTGTAATCCTCCCAGTGATAGAGAATGGTGGCTAGGATCAGGATGGCAATAGAAGTGCAGAGAAGTAGTTAGAGTTGCTTTTGGTTTGAAGGAAGAGCCAAAGGGTTTCCTGGTGGAATAGATGTGGAATTTGAAAAGGTTGCATCAGGGATGACCCTGAGATTTTTGTGTAGTATCATCTGAGGGATTGCTTGTGAGTAGAAAGGAAGGAGCGGGAAGATGGAGGCTTTGGGCCCAAGCAACTGCTGGGAGGATGGAGCTGCCGTTAACTGAAATAGGGAACCCTGTGGGGGAACAGGTTTGAGGGTCTTAAAGGACAAAAAAATTAATCTCACTTGTTAAACATGGTAAGATACACTTTATTCAGGACCATCACAGTAGGTGTTGGGAACACTCCCGTAAGATTTTATGCAGGAGAGAGATTGGGCTCAACTCTGAATGCAGCCCAGGCAAGTAGGAATTTATAACCAGGGAGGAGAGTGGGTGTCCGTAGATGGAGAATTACCGGAGGAAACATCGTGGGTGAGCAGAGGGTCTGAGCTACACAGATCCAACAGGGCTCTTGCTAAAGACAGGCCAGGATGATCAGACACTCCCTGGGGGATGATGGCGGATGAGGAAACCTGGCAGGTATCAGCAGTGGTCAGACTGAAGGTGGTGGAGGGGCTTGTGGTTAAACTGACTTAGCAGGGTTCGTGCTAAAACTGGATTTTATAGGGAGGTGCCCAGGTGGTTTCAGGAGGCTGACTAAAGTTTGGTCAAGCCAGGAGTCTTTGTCACGGTGGATGAGGGAAGTGGGAGAAACCGGGAGTATAGCTGTAGACACATGGGCTTTGAGCTGTTTATTATTCACCCAGATTGAGCTGTCAAGTGGGCATTTGGATGTGTGGATCTAGAAATGTCCTAGCTGAGGCTACAAATTGAAGATCTGTAAGCATGTAAGTGATATGTAAAGGCATGAACCTGGGTGAGCTCACCAAGGGAGCCACGGTGTAAGTAGAGGAGAGTAGGGCTCCAAGATGTGTGTTCTGAAGCCAACACCATTAAGAGATTTGGTTACAGGATGTAGAGAAGTAAGAGGCAAAGCTGGCAGGAAATTTTGGGCGTTTGGATATACTGGGAGCCCACAGAGGGCATTGCGGTGCCTGAGTGGCTCAGTGGGTTCAGCATCCAACTCTTGGTTTCAGCTCAGACCTCGGGGTCACGAGATGGAGCCCTGCGTCTGACTCCATGCTCAGTGCACTTGGGTTTCTTTCTCTCTCCCTCTTCCTCGCACTCTCTCTCCCTGAAATAAATACTTTAAAAAAAAATAAAGGAGAGCATTGTCAGCTGCATCAGAGGTGGCTAAGAGGTCAGAAGAGATGATGACAAAAAACAGACTGTTGTGCTTGTCAACATGGAAGTCATTTATAACCTTAACCAGCGTCAAAAATGTTTTGACTCTCACTCCCACAATATACAGTGGCTTTGTACAACTACCGGGGTGCTTATGGTAGGCATTGTGGATGGTTTTTCTGGGGATAGTCCCTGTTTATCACTGTTACTTGTTAAGGTCATCACATGTACCCCCACCCCTTGCAGCCCCACATGGACAAGGGGCTAACTGGGATACTTGGGTCACAGTACAGCCTGTCAAGTGTGTAATCAGACAAAAATTCACTTCTGCACAAAGGAATCCTGCGCATTTTGCCCCTTTCAATTCCTTCTCTACTCCCTGGTTGAGATAGTACTGTTTAAAGAAAAGGCAGGTGGGGCGCCTGGGTGACTCGGTTGGTGAAGCGTCCGACTCTTGATCTCAGCTCAGGTCTTGATCTCAGGGTTGTGAATTCAAGCCCCACACTGGGCTCAAAAAAAGAAAAGAAAAGAAAAGGCAGAGGAAAAGGGGGATGCATAAAATATGTTGTTTCAGTCATCTGAAGTACACCACAGCTTGGTGTGGTTAACATGGTCTCCAGATTAGTAAAGTACTAGTTTGTGCCTGAGCCACATGCCAGTCTGTCACCTTCACCTTATACTAATCTAGGTAGTCTTTGATGGGCTTGTCTGCCTTTCAACTCAACTAAAAGTATCAAGGATTCTGACTTATTCAAAAATTCTGAAATACAGTGAACATTCTCAAGATTTCTAGGCTGGTCCCAAATCTTTAAGCATCTAGAAAACTGTAGGTCAAATAATAACAAAGATGCTTTCTCTCTTTAGGTACTAAATCCCATTAAGGTAGTATTGGGTGAGGTAAGAATATTCCCTCTTTGTGGAAGCTAATAAATGTCCTTCTCAGAGGAAGAAAATGTTGGAAGAACAATTTCACTGGTGACCGCCCCTAACCAGTTCAACATTTTATCAGTATCCTGCCGGGATTTTGTATATATAGATTTGTTTATATGTGCTCGTCCTGCACACACTAATTTGTTTCCTATTTTTTACCCTTACACTATCACAAGTATTTTTCCAAGTCATTACATGTTATATATAAATCTTATTTTACGATACTTTGGCAACCTGTTTGTTGTGTTGTTCATCCCTGCAATGGTGGGGCCTCCGATATTTTCCACTGAGTCATGATGGCCAGGATGTCTAAGTTGGCCATCTCAAGATAGCTCAGTCTCTTGAATTTGTTTTATAAATGATGTTGAGATTTTAGATTATCATCGAGTTTCTCCCTCTACTTCTAGATAATACTAAAATTAAACTGAGCCACATAAAATCACCCCTTGGGGTCAACTGTATGCATTTTCCACCATTAGGTGAGGTACAATTCACATTACTTTTGATTTCAAAATGTCTAGACTTTAAGTTGCTAGGCATTTTTTTTTTCCTGATCTGAATTGTTTTTGGTATTTTCCCCCTCCCCCAACTTGATTTTCAGCCTGTGAGCTAGGAATTTTCTGTTCTTTCAAGGGTGAGCCATTCACCTTCTCCTTGTTTTATTTCCCCGAACATCACTCCTTTCTCTTTCCCCAGGGCAAGCCATTGCTTTATGTTTGCATTTGCTTCTCCAGAATTTGCTTTGGTTGGGTTTCAGTCAGTTTACCCAGAAAAATTAAAAATTACTTGCAGCTTTCAGAGTCTAACATTTTAAGTTCTTTTGTTCACCATACCTCAGCAGTATCATCATTAATCGTGTAGGCAACAAATGTTTGAGTTCCAGTGAGGTTCTCTGTGTGTTTAAAATTGAGCTGTACACCACTGTGCTTTGTGGCCGTGACCCCATCTAGTTCTAAAATCCCCCAAACGGCCTTTCAGTGAAGTAGTCTTAGAACTTCAGAGAGGACCAAAGAATGTGGGACTTGACTGGTTTCTTCCTTGTAATGTGCGAAAGATAAAACCGACATTCCAGAAAGGGACATGACAGACCCCAGGCCACTGCATAATTGCGACCCTCTGTGTTGGGAATCCCCTGCTCTTCTCCCACACCTCTTCCTTCCTTTTATGATAGAATACCCCAAACAAGTGGAATTATTAAAATATGACTATTAAAACGTTGGCTATTAAAAAAAATAGACCTGACAAAAGCCAAAATGTGTGTGTTTTGTTTTTTTTTTTAAATGTAGATGGCCCTTATCTTGGATTTCATTTCCAGCACTATCTCCTTTTTCCAGCAATGTTAAGGGAAATGACACCATTTACAAGTGTTTCAGCATATTAACTATGAGAAATGTCCCCTAAATACCTTCATCTCAAACAAACAGAAATAAATAAAAATAAAAATGTTCATTTCAAGGGCGCCTGGGTGGCTCAGTCGTTGGGCGTCTGCCTTCGGCTCAGGTCAGGATCCCAGGGTCCTGGGATCGGGCTCCCTGCTCGGCGGGAAGCCTGCTTTCTCCCTCTCCCGCTCCCCCTGCTTGTGTTCCCTCTCTCGCTGTCTCTCTCTCTCTCTGTCAAATAAATAAATAAAATCTTTTAAAAAATGTTCATTTCAGAAGATGCCCATTTTCCCCTTTCCTCCCCACTGTCAGGCCCTCCTTCCCCCTCTGTCTTCCAGCTTCTGGATTGGCCACTCCTCCTCCCCCTTGTACACAGTGGTGTACAGCCCTCTCCTGTCTCTCCCTCTCTGTCTCCTGCCTCTGAAGGCTGAATTTTTTTTTTGAAGATTTTATTTATTTATTTATTCATGAGAGCCAGAAAGAGAGAGAGAGAGAGAGAGAGAGAGAGAGAGAGAGAGAGAGGCAGAGGGAGAAGCAGGCTCCCAAGGAGCAGGGAGCCCGATGCGGGACTCGATCCCAGGACCCTGGGATCATGACCTGAGCCGAAGGCAGACGCTTAACCATCTGAGCCACCCAGGCGCCCCTGAATTTTTTTTTTTTTAAACAAGGCCATTTGATGAAGATGTATGTAAAAGTAGAATGTTCCTGCCAGTTGACTACTACTGTGCATTTTCAAAATTGTTGAGTGTTCTGTGTAACCTGAGAATTTCAGTGTCCAGTGCCCTTACCTGACTGATCCGTACAGAGGAACACCTCCCGTGTGTGGGTGCTTTTCCCTGGGCTGAGGCACAGGGAAGAATAATTGTGTTTTGCCTGTGTTTCTTGAGGTACACGCTGTCTGTTTGATTGGAGCTACTTACGCTCCAAGGTCTTGTTCTCCCTAGCTCTGGAATGGGGTTGACATCCTCTCTTTATTTCCTTACATGGGATAAAAATACATGAAGACCAATATAGAATTGTCACTGGGAACTTAACTAGCTAAGTTCTTACTATGTTATTAGTAATAGAAATAGAGTAGGAAATTCCCACGAACTTCGTTTTGTTTTCTGATGACACATGTTAAACCAGCTCATTATAGAGAATTTGAAATTATAGAAAAGTAGACCAAGTATAAAAGAAAGAATAATCTAGAATCCTGACCCTGAGAATAACGTAAATTTTCTGTCATCCTTTTTTCATTGAATGTACACATATTTAACAAAATTGCTGTCATCCAGTATATAGAATTATGTTTTTAAAATTTAATATTACACAGTGAGTATTTTCCCATGTCATGAAGTATTCGTAAAGATATCTTAAATGATTACACACTGTGTCACCCTTTTGCATGTAACACAGTTTAATTAACTGTTCTTTAATATTGTGTGTGGAGACTGTTTCCAGTTTTTCTGTAATATATCTATTGCAGTGGGCATATCTGTGCATAAGTGTTTGTCAATTATTTTTATTTCTTTAGATATATTCTAGATGTGGAAATTACTAGAAGAGAGTTTATGGAATTCTTACAGGGTTTCCATACTTCTTGTCATACTGTTTTTCAAAAGTACACCTATTTACACTCCTATTAACACTGAATGAGAGTGTTTATTTGACTGCAACTTTGCCAACAGTGAGTATCAACATTTTTTTGTTATCGTGTGAATCATGGGAAAAAAGTGTATTTCATTTTTTCCTTATTCAATTCTTTGACTATAAATGAAGTTCAGAAATTTTATTTCTTTAGGCTGTTTGAATTTTTTCTTTTAATTGTTCGTAATTTTTGGAGCAGCTAGGGGTTGAAGGAGTAGGAATGAGGAAGCCATAATGCTGAGAGCATGGGGAAGGGGTCCTGTCATTGAGAGGGTCCTTGACCAGTGGCTCTTATGGCCGAATTCACAGAGTAAATTCACAGAGTACTACCTTGCAGCTTTGGTCTAAGTGCTAAAATTAGAAAAGGCCAGACCCCTGGCACTCAGTTGTTCCTGAAACCAGATGGAGAGATCTAGGGCTCATAAGCTTTCCAAAAATTTGGTTGCTTTACATTTATTCCTTTATTCACCAAATAATTATTGAATGCTTACTTGTTTCAAGCACTCTTCTGGGCACCAGGGATATACTGGTAAACAACAAAAGAGAGGCTCTTTAAATGTGGTGAGTCTCCCTCATTGCTTTTTAATGAGGACAAATGGAGAGTTCTCCGTAAAGTGCTTAGCACAGTGAGAGTCATGCTTGCTTCTCTTCTCATTGCTTCTCCTGTTTCTTTGTTAGCAGCAGCAGCTCAAATAAGAACCTGTGTCCAGCCAGGTCCCTTCTGTGGTCTCCCCGTCACACTTGGGAAAGACAAGCTGTCACCGGCGCGGTGTCCCCCAGCCCGAGAAGCTTTTCTCCGTTTCTCTTTTAGCTCCTTTCTTTACCCACTGAGCTAATGTCCTCCAGCCATGTGGTTGAGGAAGCCTGTAGAGAAGCAGCGCCGAGTGCAGTTGAGCAGTAAGACCTCGGGGACAGACCTAAGGACTTCAGAGGAGCCCCTCCCATTTTCATCCTGTTAGTAGGGGTATTCCTGAAGGCTGAGAGGTGCTCCCTGGTCATTGGCTCTTTATCCGGAAGCTCAACCAGCTGATTCTCATCAACCCCTGAATGAAGGAATTCAAAATAGAAAAGGAAAGTGTTCTTCCTCTGGATTTCTCAGTTTTCTCTGGGATTCTGGAACTCTGCACTGAGTGGGGAAAGAGAGGCCCCCTCGAACCCAGGACCACACTCGCTTTCTCTCTGGCTTGTCCCATTCCTGGGAATGTACTTGGCACCATCCCCCTTTCTGTGTACTTGCCTGGTTCCTGTCACCACTGTTTCAAAACACGACTGATTTGTAATTGAGATAAACATTCTCAGTGCTGAAAGGATGAAGGGGTAGCTCAGGGTTGCGGTCCTGGTGCCCTGCTCAGAGGCGTGGATTAGAAGTGGGCTTCGTCTGAGTTTGGATGTGTCAGTTCTTGGGCAGGTCCCAACATGCTCTGCCACTTGTCTCCATCTGAGACATGGGGAGAATGAAAACATCCGTCTCATAGATGTGCTGTGAGGATTATATAAAGAAGTTTGCTTAGAGGTCTGCTTTGCAGGTCCAGCCCTGCTACTTTTTGGCTTCATCATCTTGAGGAAGCAACCAGATTCTCTAAGCTTTTTTTCCCTTATCTAAAAAAAATAGGGACTTGGAAGTCGTTGGGAGATTAACTGAGTTATTCCAAGTAAAAAGTGCTTAGAGCAGTCTTCATATCCAGGAAAGGCTCGGTGATGTTGGCTCAGTGATGTCTATTTTTGTTATTAGCACAGTGCATGGAATGTAGTAAGTTCTCAAGGAGGGTAATACATTTTATTATTAATTAGCTTTAAAGATAATGAAAATGGTTTTAAGTGGCTGTTTTTATGGGAGAGAATCTAGTTAGTGGACATAGAAATGAAAGAGGCATCCTGATACCGTTCCCTGCCCCCAAATAGAAAATACAACACAAACTCTTAAGATCCTAAGAAGAAAAGGGGTCTGTGAGGTTTTCGAGATAACGTTGTATTTCTGTACCGTCTTCTTCTCACCTCCCACCTGCCATCACCAGGTAAAGGGCGGGGCCATCTAGCGGGATCGGACTGGCTCATTTTTAGGAATTTGAAACAGGCTGTTGGCTACACTGCAGCTTGGATCTGAGTGCTAGAATTTAGGCCAGGCCATTGATACCCAGATGCTCCTGAGTTCAGATGGAGAGATCTGGGAACTCACAAGCTTTTTAAAACCTAAACTGTGTGACAGAAATAGTGTGAAAAGGTTTTCCAGGGTTGTGCACGAGATTCGTTGGCTCTAATGTAATCTTATTATAGAACTTAACACTTGGAGACTACGTTAAAAGAGCATTAAGCTTGTGTCCTCAGCACTTCACATTGAGAGGAATGTGGGTAGAAATTTCTCTGGCGTGTGTCCAAGGCCAGAGAGAGAGTGAGAGAGACAGAGACTGAACTGGAGGGAGGGAGGGAGGGAAGGAGGCCCCCAGGGCAGGACACAGGAATTCCTGACTATCTGCAGAAAGTAAAGTCTCTTTTCCACTGCTCAGTTGTTGTTTTAAGGGGGCAGGGATTGGCTTTTTGGGGTACACTTAGCAGAAGTTACCTTGACCCAACTGTTATGCAAAGGATTGTATTTGTGCACATATGTGCATGCATGTGCATAACCCCCCCTCCAGGTGGTGGCAAGCCCTTTCTCTTGGAAAGCTCCAGAATGTATCATTTCCAACAAGGATGTGAGGAATGATCAGAGGGCTACTTCATATATGTTTATGAAGCCCAACAAGCAATTTTCTCTTTGTTCCTTTCAGTGCATCGTTTGATTTTTCTTACACATGATATTTGTCATTGTAAAAATAAACAGGAGAACATAAGTAAGAAAGTAAACATGTTGGCAGAATCATCCTCTAGGATCACAGCCTGGACCATTTTGGAATCAATTCTTCTAAATATCACTCCCTCTGCCCATCTGTTACTGACTTGACCTGGGCTGTCCAGTGTGGTAACCAGTTGCCAAGCAGCTCTTGAGCAGTTTAGTTGAAACGTGGCTAGTCTGAATGGACAGGAGCTGTACTTGTCAAATCCCCAGCGAATTTTGAAAAAAAAAAGAGAAAAAAATGGGGCTATAAAATTGATATTAAGTTTAGATATTGACTACAGGTTGAAATGATAATACTTTAGATATATGGGATTAAACAAAATGTACAATTAAATGTAATTCCATTTGTGGCTTACGTTATATTTTTTTCTTGAAGATTTTAAGTGGTTATTACGTCTAATGTGGGGCTCTAACTTAAAACCCCGAGATTCAGAGTCGCATGCTCCCCCAACTGAGCCGGCCAGGCACCCCCTCACATTATATTCTTATTCCACAGTTGGGTATAGATACATCGCAGTTTTAACAGGATCGTGCTATATTTTTCTTACTTGAAAATTTGTAGCACATTTTCTTTTGAATTTAAAAACAGGTTGCCAATATCTT
This sequence comes from Callorhinus ursinus, assembly GCF_003265705.2. NCBI lineage: Eukaryota > Metazoa > Chordata > Mammalia > Carnivora > Otariidae > Callorhinus > Callorhinus ursinus. The sequence goes on along the minus strand of NW_027397077.1, from coordinate 26,356,193 downwards.
TCTGTCACGATTAGTATATGTCAGCATCATTATTACCTTCTAGTTGTATATAGATATATCACGATTTATTGTACCAGTCCCGCTTTGTTGGATATGCAAAGATGTACACAATAATGCTGGTGAGCAAGCTTGTAGTTTCAACTTTAAAAGGCTGTCTGATTATTTCCTTAGGGTTTCTCTCCTGGAGCATGATGGACATTTTGGGCTGGAAAATGTTTTGTTGTGGGACTGTTGGATGTTCAGCAGTGTCCCTAGCTTCTACCCACTAGATACCAGTAGCACATCCTCCCCATTCTCATCCTCAGTACCGGAAAACAGAAAACATCCCCAGACATTACCGTGCGTCCCCTGCAAAATTGCCCTGGTTGAGAAGTACTGACTTAGGGAAGATTATCAGAATGGGAGTTGTTGGGTGAAAAGGGATATGTATTTAAAATTTAGATCGGTAGCTAGCTTGCCAGCTACATACCGATATACATTGTAAATTTTATATCTATTTCCAAACTGTTTTCTAGAAAAAATGTTACCAATTCATGTATCTATTGAAATCAACAAAGATCCTCATTACAGGTCTACAAGAGGCTTAAGGAGGGAGCGTTGGGTATTTGTTATTTTATTTTGGGGGAATTTGTTTAATCACGTTGCTTCCTAAGATCAGGTCTTTAAGGACCTCAGTGGAGACAGTATAAGTGTTTCCAGTTTAGCAAGGAAGTGCAAGGGGTCATCTTTACTTAGCATCATGTACAGGGCTTCTGGGCTCATAAAAGGCGGGGGGGCGGGGAAGAGGGTAGACCATCAGAGAGAAAACCTATTACTTCACAATTTTAGACTTTTCCTACAGTGAGAAAAAGGGATACTAGTAAATCCTGGTAATAGTAGTTAATTATTGAATGTTTGCTCTGTATCAGGCACTGGGCTAAGCGCTATTACATATAATTTCATTTAAACTTCAGAAACACTGGGTAGTTATGTGAGAGCTGCTGGTTTCCCCAGGGGAAGGAAGACACCACCAGCTATGCATCCAGAATGTCAGGGATCACATCTATAGTGTGTGGTGTGGCCAGGATTTGAAGTGGGCAGTCCAAATGAATACACTGTTCATTTATTTACTCTTCCAACAAATACTTGAGCTTTTCCTATGTGCCAGCCATAGTAATCTTTGCTGAGTTTATAGTAATGAGTAAGAAAAGACATCATCGCAGACCACTGGGGGCTGAGAAAGGCTGATCTAATGAGGACTAAGAAATGGAGGTGCGTGGGACTTTGTAGAGCCTGCAGTTGGGGGATTTGCGCTAGTCTGAGACATCGGGGAAAGCTTCCAGGAGAAATGATGGTTAAATGAGATCTGGAGAAAGAAGGGTGGAGGTGAATGTGGGAGCCCCAGAGAAGGAACAATATGTCCCCTGAGCTGGGATGGATTATGATGTGTTGAAGAATGGACTCGTGGAGAAGGTGCCAGGGTGAGCATGAGGTGAAGGATGCAGGCTGTGGGCAGAATGTACATGGATTTGGATATGTGCCTCCAAAACAGGTTGTTCTTGTTTGTTTTTGTCGTGAGGGATGGGAGAGGGTTGGAGGAGGGAGAACAGGATCAGATTTGCAATGGGGGAGGATCAATCTGTGAAGTGTTAAGAATGCCTTAGGGCAGTGGGGAGTAGATACAGAAACCCTAATAAGGGGAGCAGTCATTGACTCAATAAATAATGCCCACTTGGGCTTCACTTATTTATTGCTGCTTCACACACTGCCCTGAACCTTGGCTGCTTAAAACAATAATCATTGGTGCCAGATTCTTCCCTTTGGCTAGGGCTCAGCAGGGGTCATGACCTGGTCTTCTCCTTGGCCTCTCCGTCCTGATAGGCTTGGGTGTAAGAGAGCACTTCCAGGTTTCCTAAGGCCTAGGCCTGGAACTGGCCCAGCCGCCCCTCACTGCTTTGTATTCGTCAGAGCGTGTCACATGGCCAGCCCACACGCCAGGAGAGGAGGAAAATAGTCCACCTCTCAATGGGCTCCAGCGTACAAGAATGGGAGGGATAATTGGTAGACAGCTTTGGAGGCAATCCGTACAATCCACGGCACTGAGAATAGAGTACTGCATGATACGGGCTAAATTCCCACTCTTTTGACCATAGAGAGGGAGGCAATAAGCAAAGAAATAAGAGAACAGTGTCAGGTGTCATTTGTTTGGCAGTTAGGCTAAATTCGTGCCTAACAGAGTAGCTGAGGAGGAATTGGCCACTTCACATGGTTGGACTGTCAGGGGAGGTGCCAGTGAAGAGGTAACATTTAAGTGGCGGTAAAAAGGAGGAACCAGGCATAGGCTAGGGACCATGCATGCCATATAGGTGCACCAGCTAGTGCAGAGTCTACTGGTGAGTGAGTGAAGGTGGCTGCCCTAAAGACTGGAAGTGAAGAGGGGGTGGAAGAAGCGGTGGGGCAGGTGAATGTGGCCAGCTCTTGCAGAAGACCAAGCTGGAGAAGACTGTAATTTAGACTCTGATGTTGATGGTGGACAGCAAGGGAAGAAAGGCTCTAAGAGAGAGATTGAGGAGTGAAAATTAGGCAGTTGTCATGATGGACTGAGGAAATGATATGATAGGGGGCGTTGTTCAAAGTGACACCTTGATTGCTGATGTGAACATCTCCTGATGGAGGCCACGATGGTTGAGTCGGTGGAATGTTAGGAAGGCCCAAGTGTGGAATGGGAAGATAATGAGATTGGGTTTGGACACACTTTGGGTTTTTCAGGATGCAACCACTTTTTATATGCTATAGACAGTGTTTGGGTTCACCCCAAGTTCATAGGTTGAATCCTAACACTGAGCGTCATGGTGTTTGGAGGTGGGGCCTTTGGGAGGGGACTGGTCCTGAGGGTGGAGCCCTCTTGAATGTAATTAGCGCTCTTGAAAACAGGTGCCAGATTCCTCCCCTGCTTCTGCTATGTGAGGACACAGAAAAAGATGACCATGGCTGAGCCAGAAGGTGGGTCCTCACCGGACACCTAAGACACCTCATCTATTGGCTCCTTGATCTTGGACTTCCCAGCCTCCAGAACTGTGAGAAATAACTTTGTTTGTAAGCCACCCGGTGTATGGCATTCTGTGATAGCAGCCCCATTGCACAATGACAACATAGTTGTTTCTTCCTTCCCTGGAACCAGACAGCCCAGAAGTTCTTAGAGCAGCAAAACTGAGCTTATAGACTTGCCTTTTAAACCTTCGTAGTTACTCAGAAAGACTTCGTCTTACTGTGCACTATGATACTTTGTTCAGAAAACATCATCACTGGAGGCCATGGAAAGGAGATAACCCTGTAGCTTAGAAAAGAGAATATTCGAAAACAGCCAAGTGTCCGTACTTGCTCGCGAGCCTGCAGAATTTGCTTATAAGTGTGTATTTCATAATGCCGCAGTTTGATTTCTTTTTAATCATTGGTTTTTTTGTGTTTGCTGAATTTTCAGGCTTTTTAATTTGTGCTGTGTCTACCCATCATTTGTGCAAATTAGCAGGGTTTAACTGTAAATGAAAATGTCAAAGTTATTACATTATTTAAAATTAAAGAATAATTAGACTAGAGGAAAACAGGCTGAAAGAATGCTCCAGGATATGTTCAAGGTGGAATGGAACAGGAAAAACATGCAGAAAGGATACACAGGAGAGAGTGGGGAACCCCTCCAACTTCCAGGAACACAGATATGTGATGACCATACCACTTGTAACCCCCAGGATGTGAGACAGACCCAGAAGCCTCATGTCTGCCATTGGATGTAGGCATGTAGGATTTTCTTTTTCTTTCTTTTTTTTTTTTTTGATTTTATTTATATATTTGACAGAGAGAGAGAGAGAGAGAGTGAGTGTGAGTGCACAAGCAGGGGGAGCCAGGAGAGGGAGAAGCAGGCTCCCCGCTGAGCAGGGAACCCAGGACCTTGGGATCATGACCTGAGCTGAAGGCAGACACTTAACCGACTGAGCCACCCAGGTGCCCCAGGCATTTTCTGACAGGACTATAAAATGTTTTAATTTTACAAAGGGTGTCATGGGGGATATTTTACCAGGCTGTTGTGGTCCACTGTAGTGGATATCAGCTGATATTCCAGAATTGTGCCTCCTGTCTTGGTATTGTTTTTAGTATCTGTCAAGGGCACCTCGTTGTCTGATCCTATCAAAAAGATGCCAGTAAAAGGGAAGCCCAAGGATAGAGTAGGTAAGAAGTTAGTGGGGATTTATGTTCCCAGTTGGCAAGGTTGTTGACTCACAAGGTTCCCAAATGCAGCAGCAAAAATCAACTATTGTTTCTAGGGATTTATAGTTACCCAGTCAAGAAAAGGGCAGTGTATAGGGATCTAACTTGCAGCAGTGCTCATGGGATCAAAAGAAGTGAAATTCCCTACATGTCTGCCAGGAGGGAATGGTTAAATTTTGCCTTATCCCTAGGGTCGGGTGGGGCACACATGGAGACACTGCTCCGCAGCAATTAATAAAGAATGTATAGACCCCGAGGTGCGGATGCGGGAATCTTTCCAAGATGGCTTAAGTGACCAAGCGAGTAATTATACTGCTCTCTGAGTTGAAGGGGGAAAAAGAAATATACATACAAAGCACATGTGATCGTCTATATGTAGAATATTTTTGGAAGATAGAGACAAGACACTGGTAACAAATGGTTGCCTTTGGAAGGGAAAACTGGTGGTTGGGGGTGTGGGATTTCTTTTCCCTCTGTACCCCATTTGTGCCCTTTGCTTATGTATGTATGAGTTTAATGCCTCTTTGAACACAGCTGTTCCGGGATGCCAAAGAGTAAAGTGTTTTACCTAAAGGGCAGCAAGCCCTGCTGGAAAAGATCAGATACTGGATTTTGATGATCTCTCTTTTAAATCCTTGCTTTTAGTACATGTGAGTATCAGGTGAGATTGCTGATTGATCTCGAAAACCCAGTGATAACAAACAGTTGATTGAGCCCTGATCAATCACATCCTCACTCTGTAGGGCTCGTCTCCTGTGTAATGCTAATTTATTTTATTGACTTTCATTATGTATCATCTAGAACACTTTTTTAGTTGCATGTCATTGAGACTCAACCCATACGGACTTAAGCAAAAAGAGACTGTATTTGATTGATTACGTAGTGGAATCAGTCAGGTCTGGGCCTGGCTAGACCCGATCTAAGCCCTGAAGACCCTGTCTTTACCTTTTTCCCCTCCATTTTATGCTCTGCTGACCCCATTGCTAATGGGACTCTCTTCCTGGTGGTGAGTAGCCCCAGCAGCTCCATCTTTGCAACTTCTCAACTCTAAGGGCAGCAGGGAGGGTCTCACTGTGGGTCCAGCCCCTCCAGCATTTGTTCTCAGGTTTGCCTTCTGTCACATGCTTCTTGGGGGACCTGGCAGGTCAGCTGTCACGTTAAGTGACAGGTTAGAGGTTAGAAAGAGGTTAACTCTTTCTTCTCTTTCCCATTCACAAAGCGATTAAATTCAATAAGCCTCAAACTTCTATATTCCGGGTTTTTAAGGAATCACCAAGATAAATAAAATATTTCTGTAGATCATGGGGAGATCCTGGCATGGTAGAGAAGATGCAGAAGCTAATATGGAAATCATTTTTGATGTGAAATATTAGATTTGCAGGAATTCTAGGGAGGGCTCACCTCCACCTGGGAAAATTAGTGGGAGATGGCGGGAGAGAAGTGATACCAGAGATAAGGCTTCTGGTAGCTGTCCACCTACTTCATGCAGATGGAGCAGAGGAATAGGGTAGAGGCATTTGAGGATGCAAAGAGCATGAGCAGACAATTTTAATTTTCATCAAGTTCTGTTTATCAGGCTTCAAAATGGCCCGTGCCCCGTCTTCTCATTGGGTAGCCACCCACCGTGACCAGACCATTGAACGTAATCACTCAGTCCTCAGAATATAAGTGCATTTTATTTCTTTACACTCATTGGCAGACACATTTATTACTTCGTATTGTTATTTACTTCTCTCCCTTCCCAGTTCCCTTGGCGCATTGTCTGCGGTGCAGAGTCAGTGCCCTATTATCATGCTGTTGCCCACCCTCCCCCCCGCCTTAGCAAAGAGGTTGTGTTCCAAGGACACACTTTGTCATCAGACACTTTGCGGTCTTTCAGAAACTTTGTTCCCAGCTACTGAAATAATGGAAGCAGCCTAGGGCTGCATTCAAGGAAAACTGAAGAGGGGCAGGTACTGCATGAAAATATCAACCAACTTTTGTATTAAAAAACACAATAGAGTAAGCTTCAACCTGACAGAGCCAGGAGGTTAGGGAGGAAAGTGGCTCGATTATGGCTAAGGTGGTAAGGAGGAGAGGAGGGCCTGTACTGGAAGTTGGAGTCGCACGTTGTGACAGTGGAATTAGGGTCAGGTGATGCTGCTGCTTCACATAAGCCAGATGTTCTGGAAGCAGGACAGAAGTGAGTGGAAAGCAAATCGTCGACTGTTAGTCCAACTGGTCCCTTCTTCCCAGCATCATCTTGTTGCAGGTCATTCTTGAAATCTGGGCTTGAGTACTTGGTCCAGTCCTGGACCTACGGGGCTCCTTTTTCTCATGCCTCTCATAAACCTGACTCAGACCATTCTTGGTGGGTCAAGGGGGCCACATGAGGCCAGGAGGAGATAGGCACCTGACTACCTCTGCTCATTGTGCAACACAGGAGATTGAATGTGAGGCAGGGAGGGAACTTTGCTCCTCCTCTGGATGTAAGGGCTTTCATTAGTCCTTATTTGCATTTAGTGAGAAGGGAGAGGCTCTGCTGGGGAGAACGCGGAACGATTTCCTTTCTGTAGGGGCTGCATCCAACAAACCAGGGAAGACCATGGCCACAAGACCGTTGTCTCCACATCTGGAAATAAGATAGAATGGAGCTCTTCCCTAGCAGTTCTGGAAGACGTTACCCTTGAAAGGATATCAGCAAGAAGTGCCCTCCTCTGATTCTAACGAAACTCTACTCAAAGAGCGCACCAAAGTGCCCCTTTAACAAAGGGCAGAACTCTTCATCCCAACTAGGTATCAGAAGCTGACAATACAAATGTCTCTTCTTTGGCATAACACTTTAGTGGAGCTCACTGACATTAAAGGGTTGTCGGTCAGTGAGAATGAAGGACGGAGCCGGGGGATTTCTCTTTTTGAAGAGAACAAGGCCCCAGAGACCTGTGTGAGAAGACTAGAGGAGGGGGTTGGGGGTAAGTGTGGGACATAGGCATGGAAGCTTCCAGGTCGTCTTTACTGTTTCTCAGGTCACCTACTTGCCCCACCCCTAACTTACAGTGACACCCCTGGGGGCAAGGACCTTATAGGTTTTGCTCACGGCTGTTGGATGCAGTCCCACGCACAGCCTTGTCTGGACATTCAGTTGATCCACCCATGATGCTGAGGGTACGGCCCAGAGCAAATTACACATACTGTTTTCCATTTTCATTGTTATATAAATTTCCCCAGTGTTGTATTTATCAAGGTTTTACTCTTCACTGTCTGGTATTTGAAGACTGTTGCGTGTGTGTGCACGCTCGCGCGCGCGCGCGCACACACACACATGCACACCAGGATTGTGTGTGTGTAGAATGTTGATAGATATAATACTGCCTTGTTCAGGGGTTATATTTTGGGTATATGCCTTATCTTAAAGTCACTCTAAAATCCCGATGGGTAGAGAAACCTGTCTTTTAAGAATCTTTGATTCCTGATTTGGAATATATAATAGGTGCTTTATAATTGATTATTTCCCCAGTGAGACTCTTAAGCTTTCTTGAGTGCAAGAATAATGTCTTATATTTATTCATTTCCCCTGCCAGTGTTCTACACCTAGTAGGTCTTGTCTTAGTGGCAGACCATGTTGAACAGCAGTGCTAACATAACAGTTCAGATACCCTGCAAAATGTTGTTCCTATAACAATGCATGGTTTTGGACTTAAGCCCAGTGAAAGCATATTAATGAATATGAGTTTCTGTCTGTAAGGTTTTTTCCTCTTTGTCTCCTTTCTATTTTTTGGTACATGAGCAGGCTCTGTCTCTCTGTGGGGAAGCAGCAGACAGCTTCAGGGAGTACAAATGTTATATCCACATGTGGAACATAGCCCCAGAGATAATCATAGGTACCAGTGATCCATCACTAGATTCTATTACGCATGTGATTCTTTTATCAAAGGAATTAAGTTTTCTTGATATGTTAGAAAATCGTACTGTTTTGGCCAACTCTGGAATGGATGAATGGATGTTTTGGATATTTGTCTAGATTGATCCCTTTGGATTACTTTTTTTCCTGAATTTCAGTAATTCTGGAGTATATTTTTTCTTAAATTGTGTTTTTATTTGTTGAGAGTATTTCTTTCTTTTAAAAAAAGTGAAATATATGCTCATTCTTTTTTAAAAAATATTTTAAGTCTTTATGAAGCATTCATTAATATTTTTTCTTTTTCTCTCTTACATTTGTATTTGCCTAGCAAAGATCCTGAGATGCATTTCTGTTGGAACAAAGTATTCTTTAAATAGATGGGTGCAATAGAATTAGTACTTTGTGTCTTGCACTTGGGAGGATATCACTTGCCTAATGGCATAATAATTGATTTTTTTCTTACCCCTTGTCACTTTGGAATAACACTTTATAAACCCCCAGAAAGAGTTGAAGATGAAACATGACGATCCAGGGAAATTTACTGGCCATTTCACCAGTGCACCCAGCCCCACCTGATAACTTTTTTGGGGCCCTATGTGGGGTTATGTGCTCTGTAGGAAAACCAAGATCAACCCAGTCACAACACGTTGGGCGCCATCCCCGCTAAGACCATGTTACCAGATAAAATTCTCATCCCTCTTAGTTGTCAAGATGAAATTTCCGTCCATCGAAAGCATAAATCCTTGGCATAATCATTTTACTCTTGTTTTCCTCCTGTGTGTAACCTTTATTTGGTGCCTTGTGTCTTCTGTGGTGGGATTGACTTCTCAGGGCAGATGAGAATTTTGGAAATAATTACTCTTCCTCCTCCATTCCTGTGGCTATCACAACTGCCAAGTCCCAGTGCCACTTTGATAAAAAAAAAAAAAAAAAAAAATTCAGAGCTGTTCGGCTGTGTTGCCTCTGTCTGCCTTGTCTTAGAGGCACATCATTTTTGCACATCAGTATTAACAATTCAAACACCCTGAAATGCTAATAGCACTAGTAAGCTTTTAATTCCATGGAATTTATTGCTTGCTGTATTTCCATGAATTTATAACGCTTTGATTCTTAAGAGCCCCATTTAATCAGTTTTGCCTGGCACGGAACATAATAAACAACTTGCCGATGAAAAAGTGCCACTTGGGGGAGGCTGCTAACAAGGAAGTTAAATGCTTCTGCCACTAGCAGTTTCTTCGCTGTATTTTTCATGAGCTGTAATGTACTTGGCTGGCTTCAGAACGGTGGTTAAACCCAGGGACAGACTGAGCCCCACTCCAGCCCTCGGAAGCTCCGACTTGCTGGGCGTCTTTGCAAAAAGCACAGAAGAATTCAGCGCTTTTTGCCTTATTTTTTCCTCCTCTAGCTTAGTGGCCTCTGCTACTTTTTCATTATCTTTACCTTAATCTCGTAGCATATGATTTATGGACTGGAATGGTGAGTGATATCAGTGGGCAAAAACAATCATTAGAGGCCGTTAAGGAACATTTATTGTTTATTTGGCTGCTTGTCTATAAAAGTACACATGATGGCCCTAATGGCAAAATATCAAATTATCAAATGCTTTAAAGCAGAAAATGTCATTTGTTTCTCAAAACTGCACCAACTTTATATAATTGCCCTTTTAATTATCCCTAGTGGCCCATGAAATTTGCAAAATAGAGCATCAAAGGTTTGATTTACTTACATGTTGCACTTTGGCGGGATTCTTAATGAATATTGTTTAGTACTAACGCTGCGATGAAATTGTAAATGTTTATAGCGAGGGACTTAGAAGCAGGGGGAGTCTAGTCATAAAAGTGAATCAACCGGGTTCCTCGGGGTGGAACAGTATGGCCATATTCTCAGACCTCGCATTTTGAAAAATCCTTTTGGTAGTGGGATTTCATTTTTAATATAGGTCTAGATGAATGCACATTTAAGTTCAGTTTTGTGGTCTCTTTTTTTCTGCATTTTCTGATCTTACCATTGCTTTCCCAGGTCCTTCACTGGGTAATGTTTGTTTCCTGTGGCACTTTCGGGTTGGGGTCAGCTGCTTCTTCAAAAATCACAGTCTACAGACGGACATGCAGATCTGGACCTCTAAAAGCTAGTATTTTGGAGAGGAATTCTGCAGTGGGAGGCCTGTGGGCTGCTTAGCCTCCCTGGAGCCCACTCTGAGTTGGAGGCCTCCTGGGACTCCATTCTGTGTCACCTTCCTGGAAATGTATGTGCACGGTCATGTGCCACTGAATGAAAACCAAAAGCCGTTTGAAGTCGCGCTGAGTTCGGGAGGGATCTGCATGGATAGGGCTGCTGCAGAGTGACTTCTCATCTCTCTGCGCTCAGGTACCTTTGCAGATTTTTGCCTTTACTCTGCAGAGATGAAGCACGGGGCTGCATCTCGGGTAATAAGAGAAGTAGCGATACAGAACGCCGATAGGGAGACCCTGGGATTTGATTGCAGGCTGGTGCGCTGGGCACAGGAAGCTCTACCGGTTCTCATTGATAGAGATATTAAATAATGCTGGTGGGAAGGTGGACACCTGTGGAACATCACTTGTTAGACAGGTTGACAGCACACAAGCGATAGCCGCCCGATGGGTGTGGCCTGCCTCCTTGCATCTTCCTCGCCCGTTGATGAGAATGTCACAGGGGACAGAATCAGGAGACGAACAGAAGTCTCCAAGATTACATCTCCTATTTTCCCTTTATCTACCTGACTTGTCACTCGCTCGGGGAGGCTGGATGGCGTGTCTCCAGAAAGCCCGTGTTGGTTGTTGCCTGGGAACTTGTGCTTCTCACACTGATGGCGAAAAGATTGCCTCCCCTCAGTGTCTCCCCCGGTGTGGACGGGGAGAAGATCTGTTTTAATTACTCGGCTCATCATTCTGTGAGGGGTGCTTCGTTGCCCTCTCCACCTTTCCACAGTCTTCTGGGGGCTCTCGTGCCCCTCGGAATCTCTGAAATCGTATCTGTCACTTCTCCGGCACTTCGGGAGACTTAGTCTCACGTCCTTGTGATATGACCTTATCTGACTTGTACAATTATTCTCTGCCTTCTTCATCTAACCGATGGCGATTTAGAAGCTGGCAGAATTTCAAAATTATTCAATGGCAAGCCTTTTTGAAGCAGTCTGTTGCTCCCCCCCACCCCCCCCAGAAGGAATCATATTGGCCTGGTGAGTCGTCTTTGGTCTTACACAGGTACATCCTCCACCCTCGCTTGTCGTCTCTTGCAAATTGTATCTCGGTTTTTGCTTTTGGCTCCACAACCTTGTCCTTCCTTCTACAACAGCTGTTATTCAGGGCTTCCCATCAGCAAAGTGATTTCCACCTGTCTGGCATTTCCATTCACATAACAGGTCAGTGCTCAGTCACCTTTTGGGCCCTCTTGGGCACGACTCTTCTGTCTTTCCCTGGCCTTGCTTTGAGAGCTTCTAGACATTGGTCTTGTCCGTTTGATACTCCTTTTGGATTCCCTCCCATGTGGACCTTCTGTAATTTCTATAAACCTTCCCAGTATTGAACGTCTTTCTCACATACATTTATGAAAGGGGAAGGACTCTCAGAAGCCAAGAGGGACCTGAGCCACTTCATGATGTCAGGGCTCATAATGTTCTAATATGTAATGTAAACAGAGAACAGCTTGAGGAAACTTGTAGTATCTCCTCAACATTTACCTTAAATAAGTTACTATTCCCTGCCCCCCCCACACACATTTAATGCAATTTAATGGCGAGACTTCCATGACTTATCCAAAATATGACTTGTGATGTATTTAGGTGATGTGATCCATTAACAGAGCTAAAGGTTAAAGTTCTAATATGAAGGATTACACACAGTCCTCTCACTGTATGTCTGTGACTGGAGGTTAAATCTGATTTGGAGAGAGTACAAAAAATCCAAATTTGTGCTACTTTGTGGATGTGAGTCATGATGTTGGTGACTTTCTTACCTTCCTCCATGATTGCCACATTTCCAGCTACTGTAAACACGACTTTCTTCCTTTCCTCCTCCGTTGCTTTTTTTTTTTGGGCTCTGCATCTATCCTTACCACTCTAATGAAGAACTGAACCCACCGCTTGGTGGGCTTCAGAACCAGCATTGTTCCTGCTTTGTGCGCCCTTGTCGGTCCAGATGATTACCTAGGTTGTTCCACCTACATAACCTCTTGCACTTTGGAGCCTTGTGTTCAGCTTTGGGTGCTCTCCCTTATTTCCTGAGCTGTGAAATGAGCTCCTACCTTTTGATGGCCAAAAGATGACCTTTACTTTTCCCCTTCTTCCCCCTGTGTGATTCTGATGAGGTTTATCTGTGTGTGTTTGTCACTTTGTTCTCAGTTTCCTTCGTACTTTTATCAGTTCTTTTGGAGTCAGGCAGCCGTTCGTGTGCTCACGCACACTACTGTAAATCGTCATTGTGCCCCTAACAAGCTCACAGGTTACTGGGACGGTAGCTAGCCTGGGAAGCCCGAGTCTGCTCTTTTTCTGCAGTGTTCAGTGTCTTCTCTTCTATGCCTCCTTGAGAGAGAGACAGAGATAGACAGATATTTGTCCAGTCAGTTGGTTGCTTAGGTGTCTGGTCACGTGGGACTGTTTCTTCCTGGGGCAAAACCTTCTACTTGTCTGCGGAGGACTGGACGTGAGCTAATCATTGAGTGAATATTAGCAGTGGGTGCTGCCCATCTGGTCATGAATTTGCCCTAGGGCTTACTACCAAAAGATTTCTGGAATTCAGAGTCATTCTTTGGTTCATTTCTTGGGTCTTCTTTGATATCAGGGAGAAAAAATGCTCCCTTCTCTTTTCTTTCTTATATCCTGTGCTTTGTCTCCCAACTGATTTCTCATTGGGGCAACTGTAGCAGGTACATGGAACAGTGCCAACATAGTTCTCAATACATTGGGCTGATGGTATTGCTTTTGGCCAAATTGTGGAGGTGGTGGTTGTTAAACAAAGAGAAGTAGTCTAGCAAGTGCTTGACAGAGGAAACGAAGTCGGAATTTGTTGTTTTCTTATTTTTTGTTTCCTTGCCTGCAACCTCTGGGTTCCTGGAGTTACAACTAGTAGCTCACAGAGTAGAGCCAGTTTTGCCCTGAAGCTTAGAGAGGGAGCTCCTCCTGTGTAAGTGGTAAGGAGAGCAGCCTCTAGTATCAGACCAGCTGGGTCTTGCATCCCAGCCCGCCAGCTTGCTTGCTCTGTGATCTTGTGCACACCTCTCTGAGCTTCTCTTTCCTCATTTGTAGAATAGGGGAAATTGTACGCAGTTTAAAAAGGTTGCTCTGAGAATTAAATGCAATAATGAATATAAGAGCAGTAGAGCAGAGCCTGGTGCATAGTGAGCACTCAGATGTCACAGTTACTTTTTATATTGTTCATTGTACCTAGTCAAGATCTATTACCAGTTGCATAATTCTCTATACCCAGCTGTATTACAGTGAGGTGGCTGTATAACAGAACAGTTTTGTGCTTGGAAATCCAGAGCGGAAGGCTCGGGACGAGAACAGCAGGGAGCTCCTTGCATCTCTAGTACAGCATTCAGCAAACCAGTGGAAGAATGGGGGACAGGTGACAAAGCTGTTCGAGAATCCAGTCCAGATCCCTTTTAAATGGCGCTGTTTTCAAATGAGCTAGGACTTAAGGATTGAGCTAATTTCGCTAAAAGGCCATTCGTGGCTTTCTGTTCCTGATGTCAAGATTTTATGGATCTTGCTTGCCTTTCTCATCCTCATTTGTCCACCTTCCGGAATCACAGGTTTTGTACAGATTTTACTTGTTGGCAGTTTACCATCGATACTCCATGGGTCTTCAAGTTGATGTGTTTTGGAAAACATCACTTTTGTTTAGCTTTCCTGTCAGAGTACAATGTCCTCTTCTCTCTGGAGATCACTCCAGGGCAGGTCTCCAGAACTGTTTGGCATCCATGATAAGATGGTAGGCATAGATGGTTTGATCTTTGGGACACCAGTGCAGAAATTCCATTGAGGATTAAATTATCCATTGGGTATAGATACCCCTATGTTTCCCCCCCTTTAAAACATTCTTTGGATATAGAACTCATAATCACATAGAAATGTTAAAGTCACCGAATGAGATTGTTCTAGACAAATAGCTCCCAAAGTCTGGGTTTTCTCTGAGTGTGCTCAAGCTGGTTATTAAACAGTTGTGCAGTGGAACTTTGAAAATGAACTAAGTCTCCACCAAAGAGTAGCTTATGGATGGCTAGTAGCTGGGTAGATGGGGAAGGTTTATGTAGAAACAGGTAACTATCACTTTTTCAGAGATGATCTCTCTCTTTTAGATTAGGTTAGGCTCCCTGATTGTGTATTTATATAGCATCCCTGTATTTTCCTCTAGCACTTAAAATTACAAATGACTGTTTTCTGAAGCTAGTCTTAAAGCATATGGCAGTCTACAAAGATTGCAAGTTCTTGAAGGGTCAGGAACATATTCATTTCTTCAGATCTAGCATATCACAAAGGATCTGGAACGTAGTAGGACTCGGTAGACATATGTACTGAACATGGATTGAGTAGGTGGAGCAAGCATTTTTATTCTTCACTTACTGGGAATTTTCCCATGACTGGCTATGTTTCAGTTAGGATTGCATTTGGGTGCACTGAGCAGAAACCTGACTACAGCGACTTAATCCAGAGGTTGGCAAACTTTCATTGAAAAGAGCCTTTGGGGCTTTTGCAGGCTGTACAGTCTCTATCGTAAGTACCCGACTCTGCCGTGGTAGCAAGAGCGCAGCCATAAACAATGCTTAAATCAACAGGCACGGCTATGTTGCAATAAAACTTTAGGCACACAGCCTCCAGGTTTGGCCTGGGGACCACAGTTCATATCATCTGGCTTAATCAAATGGAGTTGCAGGGTAATTCTGTTTGATAAAGGCCAAGAGTAGACCTTCCAGGGTTAATGCATCTGGTCAAGGGAATCCTCCAAGAATGAGCTCCTTACTGCTTATCCACCGTCTTTAGCATTTGACTTTTGTTCCCATGGTCACACAATGGCTCCTGTACCTTTAGATATCAAAAGTGTGTTTCCAGGCTCAGGAAGGAGGTGAAAGTACAGAGGACAAAGAGGTTGCTTCTCTTCAGATTTTGCTTCTTCATAAAATGGAACATGTCTTCCTGGATTTGCCCTCTTACTTGAGATGGAATGCTCTTCCTTTGGGCATCTGTCTCATTGGCCAGGATGGTTTTTCTGGGCTACTTGTGGAGACAAGAGAGCCTGAAATTGCCAGTATGTTAATTGAGCACCCTGGAGTCCCAAACAAAATGGGACTCTGGTGCTGAGGGAGGAGAGCACCTAGAGACTGTATAAACAACTAGCAAGGTCTACTGCGCTGGGGGTTTGAAACGTGTGTGTGTGTGTGTGTGTGTGTGTGTGTGTGTGTGTGTGTGTGTGTGTGTGTGTGTGTGTCCTGCGTTTCCTCTCCTCCCCAACGTCTTTGCAGTCGTGATTCGTTAAGTATTAAGCATAAGAGGCACTGCTTAAGCATCTGTTGGGCAAGTTCAGATATCAGCTCTTCTACTTCAATCCCGATGACCTTGACCTTAGTTTTCTTGACGTTTAAATGGGGAACAAGAATAGTACCTTCGCTGGAATTGAGAGGCGTAAGTTTGAGAAGGCAGAAGAAGCATTTAGCAGCGTGCCAGCATGTGGTAAGCCTTCAACCAGTAGTGCATGCCATCATTATCACAACTGTAAACGTACAGATGATGTTTTTATCTCCTCTTGCTCTTTCCATCACAGATGTATTTATATATATTAAAAAAAACACACAGAAGAAAATGGAGGAGAAATGAATGTAAGCTTCCCAACCAATAACAATGTGAGGGAGGGTTGGTGGGGGGCTGGGGAGTTGGTTCTCTGTAGCTATAGGCAGTCCAGAGGATTGTGAGCTTTTCAGAACAGGCCACAGCCTAATTGGACAGCAAAGTTTGTGATAAACAATAGAACAATAAAATCCCAGTTCCCCAACTATGGTTACACCCTCCCAGTAGCTATTGAAATTCCCAGCTTTCATGGTCTTGCATAGACTAGGTTGTGTTGTTTTATTTTAGGTTTTAAATATATTTAAATCCCTCTGGGCTGCCATTGCATGGACAGGAAGTCTGGCTGTCAAAGGCTGAGCTCCTTCTGTGCTGTGTCCACGGCAGAAAACTCCGTGCTTTAGCTCCCCGTTCCCTGACCTGCTCTAACCGCTGGGGGTGTGGATAGAGGCCTTGTGAAGAGGAGAGGGCCAGGGGACACTGACCCTGAGCGCTCCTTGTCCAGACAGTCCTGATTCTTCAGGGCGTTTCCCTGGCCCTTCCAGCCACTGTGTGAGAGGCCGCTTCTCCAGTGCTCGGGGCATGCTTTACATTTGCTTTACAAGGGCTGGCCATTCTGCCATGGCCACCCAAAGAAGCAGGCCTGTGGCTCATTAACTGAGCACCTTTGCAGTGGCTCAAGATTTATTAGGTCACATCACAAAAGCGGGAACCTTATTGAGAGAAACCTTGGAAGGTTTATTTCTAAAAACCAGTCACAATACTAGAGTAACCACCCAAGTGTCATTTTTAAAAATCAAAAGCCAAGCCTCAAATTAGCAGAGCTCCAGCGGAAGTCTCTTCTCCAAATCCATTACGCAGGAGATGAGCTGGGTAAATACCGAGGACTCTCCCATTTAGACTCTGACCCTCACTCAGCAAGGGGAGTGATTTGTTTCCCACGTTGGTTCCATGCCCACCTTTTTGCGAACCTTTTAATTTAAAAGAGACAGTGATTAATGATGCTTTTGATCCGCTGACTTTTTTTTTTCTTTTAAAGGGCAGCCTCTTTCTTTTCTACATAAATTTGATGTTGGAAGTAAACCATGAGTATAAAAATTATATTGCTTATTTATTTCTGGGTGTGTGAGGCATCTACTCACCCCCTCCCACCCCACCCCCCCAAAAACTTTGATACTCATGGTGCAGGCTGGGTTCATATCTCTTTTGTAGTCTTAGCATTCGGTGTCTGGTGTATAGTAGCGATTTGGCAAATATTTATTGAGTGAACAGATGAATGAATTAATAAATGGTACCTAATAATCAGGACTTATGCAAAAGGCACTTCCACAAGTATATTTCCAGATAACTTATGTGCCTTCTCATTGAGAAACGATGAATAATCTACACGCTGTGCAGTTGGGCTTTGTTTTGAACTTAGGATAATCCAAACTGAGGTAGTTCACAATAGAAAATCTTCTGCCTGGGTCCCCTTGATGGTAGCATTGGTGTCCCTTGCCTGGGCAGGAGATAAGACCACCAAAGATAGTCATTTTGAAGTCTGTGAGTATTTTTACAGTTATCCTAGACTACCTCCTAGCAACCCAGCTTTAGTCTACAAAGCCTGATAACCTGGCTTGCTTATCCTGTGCTGCTTTTATTGTGGAGATGTAGATGTGGGTAACTAAGGGGAAAAAATACCATGTTAATCATAGCATTACATCAGATCTCAGCAAATGTAGGTTGTTACAACACTTGGATCCAGCTTTCTCAGAAAGAAGAGTCTTTTTTCTCTGGGCTTTCCCATTCTGCTCAATTTTATGTTTTCCTACCTAAGTATGTGAAAGTACAAGAATTGGTCTTATTTCCAGATTGCAGAACTGGAAACTAAAGCCTAAAGAAAACGAAGATTTTAAAAATAATGTGTTTTTATATTGTGTGGAAAACTTTCTGATAATTTTAAAAGGGTGGCTTTATTTATATAGACTTCCTAAATATGGAATACAGTCTAAAACTTAATGTGCTGTAAGGTAGTTACTTTGACTACAGGGCAGCTTTGCAAGGGACCTATATTACTGTAAAAGGTATAAATGATAGGTTGTGTACTCTTCTACCTTCTTTCTTATCTTGAACTGTATTATCAGGGGCTCTTTCTGTTTCATTTTAATGTGCCTGGGGAACTCCTACTTCACTTAGAGGAACACCCGAAAGAAGAAAATGTGATTAATGGTTTAACAAATTCCAAACTTTATTAGCAATTTGCACTTAGGAGCAAGGCAGGTGGTGTATGGTGGAAAGCTCATGGGCCTGAGAGTTGATGTGCCTAAATTCTAATGCAGGTTTTGCCCCTACCTTCCGGTGCCTTCTGTTGTTTAATAAATAGGAAGGTGGAGGCCTGTTGCAATGGATCCTCTTAAGGGTCCTGTACCACCTCTGGCAGGTCTGTGGCCACGTGAAAATGGAAAACGATGCCATATCTCCAATGCTACCGAGCTGCCTATGTCACTCCTTCTCTATGATGCGTTATTGCCCCAAGAGAGACAGATTTCATTTCAAATTTAGGTTGACCCAGAGAAGCTCCTTGGCATCAGGTTCCGATGTAAAAAGGCACACTCTTGCATATATTTCCAACATGAAAATAAAGGCTATCAACTGAATTGTACATTTTGATTTTCAAGAATTTTTTTTCATCCTTTGTAACCACCCATGCAGGTCACGGCCAGATCTTGTGTCATCTTGTCATTATTTTTGCCTCATGCTGGTGCCCTTATACTATTCATTGTCCTTGGAGTTCCAGTCTTACTAAGACAACCCAAATTGCGGGTTAAATTAGTCTAAATAAGTCAGTTAACATTGCGTACAGTATTTAAGAACGTACGAATTCTCACCAGACTTCAACCAGAAGTGTAAAGCACAAACATGTAGAGTCGTGACAGAAATGAACCATCACAGAAATTCTTTGCTGAGGGGCGCCTGGGTGGCTCAGTCATTATGCGTCTGCCTTCGGCTCAGGTCATGATCCCAGAGTCCTGGGATCGAGCCCCGTATCGGGCTCCCTGCTCCGCGGTGAGTCTGCTTCTCCCTCTGCCCCTCCCCCTGCTCGTGCGCTTGCTCTCTCTCTGTCAAATAAATAAAATCTTTTTAAAAAGATTAAAAAGCAAAAAAAAACTCTTTGGCAAAACATGGCCCGAAAGGCCCTCTGTTTGAAACAGCAGCAGCAACAACAAAAAGCCTGGTGTGCTGGTTTCTTCTCTGCATCCCTCCCCCTTTTCCCTACATATTAGCAAGTGCCCCTCATTGTTCCTTGCTGCCCTTCCCTCACCTTGTCCTTCCCCTTTCCTACCCAGTGGGCTGGCATCTGGAGTCCCCAGCCGGTCTGTCCTTATTGCCCCCTTATTGAACATCACTTGCAAGCCTGAGTCCACATGAGGAAGCAGTCCTCTTGGCGTCTGTTGGTTAATGTGTAGTTCACAGTGATTGATGCCATCTTGAACAGAGACCTTTAATTAATTTGTAGGCGTTTTTGTTGCATCTCAAACCTCTATCTGTAAATTTTTCTCCTTGTTGCTTACCCACAAACCCCCTAGTCTCTCTGTAGGAAATTGGCAATTGACTGGAGTCAGCGCCTCTTACCTGATGGCATGAGGTTCATGTTTCTTCCAACACAAGCATCATTGACTTGGGAACTCAGTCATTTGGACCCTGAGACTCAGGCTTCACCATCGTTGGTAGATAAGAGAGAAACAATAGGAATAATAGCCAGTGCCATTTATGGAGCATTTAGTAGGTGCTGGGAGGCATTCTGAATCCTTTGTGTAGATCTTCTCTTTTAGTCCCCTAACAGCCTTATGAAGATGTACTGTTGTTGACTCCATTTTATAGGTAATAAAATTAAGACACAGAGAGGTGATGAAGTAACCTCTGTAAGGTCATTCAAGTGTGTTTGGCTTGAAACCTGGCATCTTCTTGTTTCCGATGGAAGGCTTTGAAAGACATGCTCGCTCCCTCAGGGGGCAGCTCGTTCCATTCTCAGGACTGTAGACAGAGGGGTCTCCCTGTGGTCAGAATCCACTTTGTGGATAGTCTCCTTGATAGTTCTGGACACAGACACATTTCAGTTAAAAAAAAAAAAATGAATTCTCAGACTTAAAGCCTCATTAGAGCTCTCCCATCTTCTGCCGCCCCCCTTCCCATTCTTCCAGGTGCCAAGCCCTGTTTGTTTCACCTCTAAAGTCTCCCTCCTGCTTTCTGTTCTCCTTATCATTGCCTTCCCAACTGGAGGACCAACACTTGGCTCCTTAGCATGGCCTTCAAGGCTCTGCCTCCCCTAGCCTCGTGCTGTCTGCCTTTGGGTCTTCTAGCCCAGCCTTCCACAGAGTAACCGGGGGCCTCTCGTGGGACTGGCCCTCCTCTAGGAGTTAAAGAGAGCCACGGGAATGGCAGATTGCAAGGTGGTGCCTGACCTTGTGGAGCTGGCAACCCACTGCTTCCTCTACCCTCTGTTTTTGCCCTGCCCTTGAACTTGTGCCGTTCATGTTATTGCTTCCTTCAACTTTGGATGCCAGTCTTCCTCTTTTTTTTTTTTTTTTTCCCTCCACCCTTACCTATTAACATCCTACTCATCCTTCAAGGCTTGGCTCCGTATCACCTCTGTGGAGCCTTTCAACTTAACCCAGCCTGTGTGACTCACTCCTTTGTCTGCACTCCCACAAGTGTGTGTTTGTATTTCATTATAACCTTTGTTCGAGTCTGCTCTGTATTTTAGTGTGTTCTTTTCAGATTTGGAAAGCTGCACATTTTTGCCTGAAGGTAAGAACCTAAGTGACTTATTTCTGTATGCTCCAGAGCACACTAGGTAGATAGTAGGTGCTCCATGGATGTTATGAAGCACAGTAACAATACCATTTTGTTGAGGGCCTGCCGTGAGTCAAGACTGCTCGGTATTGCCTGTTTATTATCACATGTGCTCCTGCCAACTAGTTCGAGTTATAGATGTGATTACTGTCCATTTTACAGATGGGAAAACTCAAGTCCAGAAAGATCATGTAACTTGCTCAGAGTCAGCTGTGAAAAGGAAGGACAGGCATTTTCACTCGGGGCTGCCTGATTGTGAAGTCCATGTGATTGTCCCCATGATACCTGCGGAGTACGTCATAGTGGTTGCTACGGTTCCCAGACATCCAGGTTAAGAACCCACATCCCTTCAGTAAATTCTTTTATAGGGCTAGATTTCTTCATTTTTCCGTATCCTGCAAACTTCTTATCGCTCACCCCCTCTTTGTACCATTCTGTACTTTCTGATGGTCTCTAACACTGTGCTGCAAAAAATAGGAAAGAAGATGCCTGATCTGCAGATTTGGACACTGGACTTCAATGACTTTAATGACTGTTGGCTGGAATGTTATGTTGAATTTTGGGAGCAGCCATATATAGCCTAGGAGTACAGTATCACATATGGTGAATTATACCGAGCATGGGTTCAGTGAGCTCACGTTCCTCCCTGTGAGCCAGTGTCAAGCCAGGCTCTTCCCATCATATTGGTTGATTCTTTGGTTGCAAGCAACAGAGATTACCTCTGGCCTACTTAAAAGACTTTATTGGAGGAATAGCCAGTAGCTTACAGAACGGACAGGAATTTGGAAAAGGATAGGAAGCAGGACAATTGCAGCATACTGGCAGCTTGAATGATTTGACCAGCTTATCACTGTCACTGCTGAAACCAGTGCTCCCTACATGTTTTTCTGACCTCACATCAGTCTGCTTAGATGAATCAGATGGGCCTAGTTGGCATCATGGAGCTACCTGATGGCTCTGAGAGGGCAGGGGACTTTGAGGATTCCCACCCTGCTTGGAACAGTGAGGGAGGGTGGTAGTTCCCCAAAGAGAAATTGAACTAAGAATGGATTCTGGATAGCCCCCAAAATTCAACAAATACCAGCTGTCCCGGAATCCTGAATTTTACATGAATAGTAGAGTTTATTGAAGAGAGGTGCACAGTTTTTCTCTATAAATAAAGTCCCGTCTACTGTAGCTTTAAATCTCCTTTCTGATGAGGATCTTTCTGATCAGGATCTTGATTTTGGTATCAGGAAATTTTCCAGTTTTGTGTCACACAGCAAGCCTGACGAGCCTACTTCTACCTTGTATGGCTTCATCTAGTATTTAAGAGATAGTGACATACCCAGACCTGTAGTTAGCTCACTACTGAAGACCTTCCTCCAGCAAGTCCTAATAAAACCCAAGCTCTAAAAACCCATCATCAAATAATAAAAGAGAAATAGAGTAAACGCACAATTCATGAGATTAATATAGAGGAGGAAGATAATTTTTTTTCTAATAATCTTTACTTTTATATCCTACTTTATGGGGGTGCTGTTTAATTTCATGTTCATTTACTTTAATTACTTCTTGCATGTAGTTTGCAGGCAAGTTTGCCATTTTCCAACATCTAAAAGTTTCGTTTCAGACCCTGTTAGAATTAATATATAATAAAACCCAGTGTGTCTATTTCTCATTTTTCACCTCAAAGGATTATTCATCATAATAGAATCAGTTTTTCCAGGGAGATTTTATCAGACTTACAAGTCAAATTAGTTGAATGCATTTCTTCTGCTAATAAACAGGGAACCTTTACCCTGGAAGCATCTCTACACTGAATTCCAATAATTCAATGTTTCTTTGTTTCAAGAGATCAACCTATAAACGACCTAGGAATAAAAACAAATTTATTAGCCTAAAAGGAGATTGTTAAGATGGGAGAATTTAAGAGGATAAAAGTGAAGAAAGGTCATAAAATCAAAATATAAATATTGAGTATATGTTAGATTTTATTTAAAAAAAACCCCACAATTTTAGAGGGATAGGCTTAATTCTCCTGTACCCCAAGCCGAATATTTTTGGGGACACATTTCTGTGGGTTTGTAGTTGCATTGATTTGTGTGTTGCACATGAGGGCGGTGCAGGATGCGTAAGGGGCTGCTGTATCGGTACCTAAAGAAGGGCTTGGGTTTCTAACTCAGAGGGTAGTTGGAGTCGTGGTAGGATCAAGCCAAGTTACATGGCGACTGGTTTGATCCCAGCCTCCATTTTGATTTGCCTCATGGTCTATAGGTCCAAGGTCAGTTGTGGGAAGATTTTGGTCCTGAAACTATGACAAGCCCTTACATGAATGGAAAGGAGGGGTAGTCTCTTTCAGGTGCATTTGTGAGAGGTCGCTGTGATCACTGCTTATTGCTCGACAGGGGTGGGCTCACTGGTTCTTGGTGCAAGTTTTTGCTAAATCCTGCTTTACGTTCGGTTTGAGTCATCCCGACCCTCTCAGGCTGCTTGCTCACAAATGTTTCAAATGTTGAGATGCCGGGCATTTTCTCTAGTTCATAACTGAGACATGCTTTCTTCTCTCTGAAAGATAAGGAAGATTTGACCCTGTAGAAGAGATATGAACATGGGATTTCCTTTTCCTCTGTAGATAAGATCTGCGGTAGTGAAAGGTGCAGGTGAAGAGATTGCTTAGGCAGGAACTCTGGGAATCCGTGTGTAAATGCAAGAGAGAAATTTTTGAGGGCTAACAGGAAAGCCCTCTTCAGTATGTAGTTGAAACTTACCTTCTCTAGTATTTTGCACAAGATTGAGAATAAAAATGGTTATGATTGATGAAGCATTCAGTGTATATCTAACTATAAGTCGGACTAGAGGGACTTTTAAATCACCCAAATGAAAGATTGCATTATCATGAACATTAATATGTAACAGTTAAGTGTGTCGTTGCTTTATCATAAGTCCTGGCATTCACAGGGCTCTATGAGGCCAGTCAACCAAGAAGGAAAACCTTTTTAGCAAACGCCAGTCCACGAAACCTCCATGAATGAGGCCAGCACAGTGGTCATGACTCTTAATAAGTTATTTGGTTTTGTGTTCCCAACCCATTTGTAAGGTTTTAGTTCACACCATGAGTGGGGTGGGGGCAGGTTAAAGATGTCCCCTGAGATATTTTTGGAAAGAGAAAGGTAAGGTTGAAACTGGGGGAAGAATTTATTCGTGGTGAGTAGAGGAAGTTAGGGAGGAGGAAAAATAGTGAACAGTAACTTATTAAGGGCATGAGGTTAGGTTAGTTAAATGTTTAGAAAATTATTTATTTCTTATAGATTTGTTGCCATTTATGTGGCTGACAAATTAGCAACTGTTAGAAAACCAATTCAAGAGGGCAGAAGTTGGATCAGTCTTATCTTTTTTATCTTTTCAAAAGTAATGTCTTTCTCCAAATTATAGAAGCAGTACACTTTTTATAGCAGAAAATGTGAACTGTTAAGAAACATTTTAGGGGCGCCTGGGTGGCTCAGATGGTTAAGCATCTGCCTTCGGCTCAGGTCATGATGTCCAGGTCCTGGGATTGAGCCCTGCATCGGGCTCCCTGCTCAGCGGGAAGTCTGCTTCTCCCTCTCCCTCTGCCCCTCCCCCACTGCTCCTGCGCTCTGTCTCTCTCTCTGTGTATCTCTGTCTCAAAAGAATAATTTAAAAAAACATTTTAAAAATTAAAATTAACTCTGTCCTCAGCACACAGAGAATTTAATAAATGGAAGGGGGTATCCTTACGTGTATAACATATGAAAATATATGTTAATTTACATATATTTAATTGCATAGTGTTCTCTTTTTTACCATATTTATCATGGAAGCATGTGGCCACAGATACTTCGTTGATCTTTGAATTTACCATAGCATCAAACCCAGAACCATTTTAGTGGGGTAAATTCACTAATATTTTTTAAAAATTGCAGTAGTTACATGACATCAGAATTAAATCTTTGAGTTATTTGTGGAGGGAAAAGAGATGGGAAAACCAAGGAATGAGCATTTATTGAGCACCTAGTGCATGCCGAGTACTATGCTAGGTGCTTTATGATAATTTTGCAATTTATTATTCAGTACTGATGAGGAGGAGAATAATTAACAATTAATGGATACTTATTGTGTATTAGGTGAGAACTTTGACATGTATCATTTTATTTGGTTTTCACCGCAACCCAAAAGGTTAGATACTTGTATTATTTCCACATGTGGATGGGAAACCTGAGGCTCAGAGAAGTCAAGCTAGTTACTGAAGGCCACACAGCTAGTAAGTGTAAAGCCAGTCTGGCTGATGATTCTTAACTACCCTAAGCTGCATGCCACCTTGCTGTGCCCTCCTGCCCACACCATCAAATATGTTGCATGTATTCACTTTGCTAACTGGCCTTCCAGTAGTTCCAAGCTATTTTTTCCTAACCTATGCATCCTTCTTTATAACTTCCCTGAAAGCTTATTCGTACCTTTTTTGTTCCTTTTGTTCCTTTGGAAACAGCCATCAGGATGTGTTATAGGCTTTGCCCCATCCCATCCGGGGCGTGGAGACAGGCAACCCTGAATGGACACCTTTGCCTGCTTGTGGTGATGACTTCAGGGTGGATGTTGCTGTCATCTCTCGGAGAGTGTCCACAGCTCTTGCAGGATGAGCTGAAGAATCCTTTCCCCAGTCACCACTGCAGTGACTGCACCCCAGGCACGGCTCATATGACTGTGTGTCCTGTGCTCTGAGCCCAGGCTTCTGCCATGATGTCTTAGAACAAGAAATGTTTATCACTCGGTTGGAGTTACCCACGTTTTGTAGCTGAGGCCTTGGGTATAACCATTTCCCTGTGGTGCGACCAGGTTTTCTGTAACAGCCGTTGGCCTAGGACATTCTCTTTCACCTCTCTCTGCTTCTGTTTCTTCTCCTCAGAAACGTATATGGGTAATTATTGTCCCCACCCCATAGAGTTCTTGGAAGACTGGATGACATAGTGTAAGCAAGTCACTTTAGTAAAAGCCTTACAAAAAACTGACACACAGTAGGTATGAAGTGGTGGTGTTTTTCTTCAGGGAGCTTCTAAAGACCAAGTATCATTGTCTTCAGTGATCAGCTCTCAAGTGACAAGGGAACCATCTTAGATACCAGGAGAATTGGCTAATTACACTCTGATTAGTCAAGTTCCCTCAAGGAAGCAATCTTTCTCTAGGGTTTAGGATCTGTCAGTTAGCATGTGTTCACCTGTTAATAACAGAAAACCTCATTAACAGTGGCTGAAAACATAAGGATATTTATCATTTACTAGCCCAGAAGTCTAAAGGTAGGCAGTTTCAGGACTGGTTCAGTACGTGAGTAGTATCTGACTGCTGGGTTGGCCTCTCTGTGATTCTTCTAGCTTTTTCCTCATAGCTACAAGATGGCTGCTACAGCTCCGGGCATTATCTGTCTACATAGTTGCATTCAAAAGCACAAAGTGGGAGAAGGGGGCAAGGCAGAGAGAGCAAGAGAGAGAAATCTTTGTATGACTTTCCTTCAATCAAGGAGGAAAAATATCTTATACCCTTTGTCTCTTTTGGCTAGAACTTCATTAAATATCTGTCCCTTATTGCAGAGAAAGCTGGGTAGGGGACAATGCGTTGGTGGTGGTGGTGGGTTTTTGTTGTTGTTGTTGTTGTTTTGTTTTGTTTTCCCAGCTTGAGGAGTAGGAGGAGGGAGTGAAGGAGTTGGGAATGGCTGTTGAATAGCCATCCAGCACTGTCTACATATGGAGTAACCTTTCATACTTGACCAGCTAATATCAACTTAAAAAAACCCAAATATTTTGGGTATATATATATATATTTTTTTTTCTTAACTTTTGATATTGTTTAGAATGACAGTGCAGTTTTGGATTCCCACATTACTGCTGAAGCTGAAATTTCTTGGTATCCAGAGAGGATGGGTGAGCCAAACACTGTGTTTACTTTATTCGTCATTAGGTTTTATCCCATCTCCAGCTCTCTGTATATCACCCAAGAAATACTTTGTAGATGGCTCAGCTTCCTGCCCAAAGCTCTAGTTCTGGATGGTTCACACCCTGCAACACTGTTGGGTATGACTGTGCTCCCCAGCCCCGAAAATGTTCTTTGCTTCTGGATTTGCCCATTGTGAAAGAAACATCCTGAAAGCTGTGATGTATTTATAATGTCGTGAGGCTGGCTTTACAGTCACTTTGTTACATCAGTACTAATCTTTCTCCCTAAGCTGAAAAATTCATCACACTTTGAGCTGCAGGGAAAAGTTCCACCTGAATGTGTGTAGTTTGGAGTTTTCGTGGGAGAGACAGAATGGACGGATCTTACTGTGTAAGAAATCTTCCAGAATGTCATTCTTGTTCCAAATGGCTTGAGTGATTTGAACTGGTACAGCAGAGTACTTCTTCCAAGATTGCTCACGTCCCTGAAGACATGAAGTTTACAGGCAACATGTCCTAAAGAGAGTACCAAGAATGTTTTCCCAACAGTGAAAAAGATTACCTTGCTACTGGCTTCTTAAAGAATGCCCTCGGTTTTAATCCACACTATACATCTCTTGCCCAAATTAGTCAACTAAATAAGTCTACCATTCTACTCAAAACTGTGATCAGAATTGATATAAAAATTAGATGAAAATTTTTAGAAAAATTAGGAGATTTAGAATAAGAGTGGAATTTTTAAAAAGTCATGACCAAAGCCATTTCCACTAAGAATAAAATAAAAATTTTAATTAATATATAGAATCTCAAACTGGGAACCAGATATCCATCTGCTGAGGATCGGATTCTCATGAATATGGAAAATTTGCCACACTTCTAAAACTGCACACAGTCCAAGATATAGTAGCCCTTAGATGTGTGTGGCTATTTAAATTTAATTAAAATTACATAAATTTAAGAATTTAGTTCCCTAGTGTACTAGCCATGTGTCAAGTGCTCAGGAGCCTCAAGTGGTGGAGCCTAGATCTGAACCCAGCTCGGAATGGAACAGCTGTTTCTGGGACATGATAACAGCCTTCCCCTGCTGCCAAGAATGATGGTCAGTGTGAACCCTGGTTGCTCACACTGATGTCCTGGTGACTGATACAGGCCTGAAGTGGAATGTCAGTCCACCCCACTCAAGACATTATGATGTAGGTGGTTGGCTCCACTCAGTTTTCAGGGAGAAGGGACAGTGAGAGAGAGAAAGCAGAGGAAAGAGGGGAACCAAGAACGTGGCCCCCTTATTTCTCCTGACTCAGCTACATTGGTGTCAACTGGACTCCCCAGGTAGCTCTCCAGGTCCTTCCCTGCCTGTAATTAAGACTGTGGGACTTGGGACAAGTCTTTTCTAGACTTAGCCTCAAATTTTAACCCTACTCCACATCAGTATTATATCCACACATAGGCTACCTGCAGTCTTGGTAGAAGTTGCTTTAAAACTCTTGCTGAGGAGCTGCGGACCACCAGAGTCCACCTGCCTGAGAGGGTAGACCTTCTCAACCTCAGCACCACTGATGTGTTGGGCCAGTCACTCTCCATTGCGGGAACTGTCCTGTGCATGGTAGGGTGTTTACCAGCGCTCCTAGTTAGCATCACCCCCACTCCAGTTGTGACAGTTAAAAGTGTCTCCAGACGCTGCCTGATATTCTCTGGTGGGGAATATCGCTCCTGGTTGAGAACCACACATCTACAGGAAAACCCTGCCCAATAGAACTTTCTGTGGACAGCCTCTACTGTCCAACGGACTAGCCACCAGGTACTTGATGCTCCACCCCTTATCTGCTCTGTGGCTAAGAACAGGTTCCTTAACTTCTCTGAGCTTTCCTCTACTAACTTATAAAATGAAGGTAGTAACAATGTGCATCTTATAGGGTTATTTTAAAGATGAAATGAGCAATACCTGTAAAGTGATTAATACAGTCTCTGGCATATTAAGAATGAAGTCGTTGGTAGCGTCTCAATTATTGTGATTTTGTTTGTGT
Organism: Callorhinus ursinus; assembly: GCF_003265705.2. Lineage (NCBI taxonomy): Eukaryota > Metazoa > Chordata > Mammalia > Carnivora > Otariidae > Callorhinus > Callorhinus ursinus. Next base: position 26,327,492 of record NW_027397077.1, on the reverse strand, counting down.
TACTATGGATACTACTCCCAAGGAAGCCTGGCTGTATTGATTTGGGGTCCTCTCCTGGCCGTGGAGGAAATCAGGGCCCTTGTTTGCCAGTTTAGTTGGGCTGGAGCCAGGGCTACAAGCCAGGCGGGCTGGCAGGACCTCACTCTTCCACCTCTGCGCCACAATACAACTTTTATCAGACAATGAAAGAACCACATCTTCATCCCTCGTCCATGAGTCCGATCAGAAGACACAAGGCCTGTTGTGTGAGCCAGCTGGCTGTTCACCTAGACTGATGGGTTGGTCCATCCCTGACCTGAACCACCACCACCAGCGGCCTAGAGAAGAGAGTTTAATCAAGTCTGTATTAGACCTCACACTGGATTTATTTTAGATCTCCAGTTTACTTCGCTTTGAGATCATCTTGAGTTCTTCTTGACTGTGGGTCCTGACTCATTCTTTTAGCTCTTTCTTTCCAGGGACAGCAGAGAAGAGAACATGGCTGATGACCAGGTTACATAGCATATGTGAGGTCTACGGATTTGAGTATTAGCTGTGGGAGTTTGTCGATTTGTGTGTTTTTTATTTGGTTTGCTTTCTCATCAGGGCTCACATGTATTACAGAGTACATATAGAACACGTGTTTAGTTTGACTTCCTGGATTGCACCTCTTGGTGCAAGTAACGCCGTGCCAGTGAGCTGGCTAGGCGCATCAGGAAAGTTCATTGGCTACGATAATGGAAAAGTCCAGAAGTAGGATGGCCCCCTATGGGCTCTGTTAGGAATCTGTCCTACTCTTGGCCTCACTTCTGACTTGCTGTGTCCTGGCCTCTTTCAGCCAGCCCAGTCCGTGTTCTCAAAGCTCTCAAAAGCAAAAGGACTGCCTCTCTCTCTCCTCTCTCTCCTCTCTCCCAGTTCTGATTTGGGACATATCTATCCATCAGCCAATCAGGGCGCCCAGGAGAGCAGAGCGCAGGGATTGGTCAGACCTGGTTTATGGCTCCACCCTCTGGAGCGGAGAGACGCATCCAGGGACTGTGGCTCCCCAGCCAGAGATGGGGGAATGGGGCATTTCCCCAAGCAAAATACGGCGAGTGTTATCAGAGGAAGAGGAGCTTGGGTGTTGGGCAAGCATAAATAACAGATATCCATTCCCCTGTTCTCCTTTGATTTCAGTTGCACTGGTGACCCAGGGGAAAAAAAAAAAAATCTCATGCTTTCTGGTGTCTCCTTTTCGCCTCCAGAGCCGCAAGCAGGCCTTGGGCCTGAGTTTATTTACAGCGTCAGCACACCTCTTTCTTCTTTCTTGCAATCATGATACCCTAGTCTTTCCCCCAGAGGTTGGAGTAAATGGCCTTCTCTGAGCCACAATCAATGGCGCGTTCCGTAAGGTGTGACAGAAGAGGCCATCTGGAGCTTGTCCCACTGTTGTTTCTCCCTGTCCAGGGAAGAGGCGCGTCTGAGGCATAAGGTCGCAGGCTCAGCGAGGGGCGGCTGTCTCTCAGAAGTCTCACCCCCAGACTCCAGTCTGTAGTGCAGAAATGCCACAAGACTCAAACACCTGGCAGAATTCCCCCTTTCCCTTTGTGAAATTCCCCATCCTAATTGGGTTGTGGAGTAATAATTATCATGAAGATGATTTTTGAATACAATTTTAAGTTTGAGTGCTTTGCGCAGTACTTTCCCAAATATTGGAGATATCTATCTATCTATCTATCTAGATAGATAGATAGATAGATAGATAGATTTTTTTTTTAAGATGCCAGCGCTGAGATCACTGGCCCATTTCAATTTTTATTGAAACAAATAAACCCAATAAAAACACTTATGCTGAGAGCTATAGCGCCACAATAAAAGAATCATCCTGTATTGAATTTATTGATTTATTTATTTACTCCAACTGGAAAATCGAGTATTGTGTTAATGTATTTTATAAGAATCACACTGCTCGATGAAATGGCTAATTTATTTTAGCGTATACATAAATAGCTAGCAATTTTCCATGAGACAGCCTAATGAAAATGATGCCATGAAATTGTCTATACTGTGAGGAGTGACGGAGACCAGTTATTATTGGGTGAGCACTAAGACGCACTGAACTGGCCATCATATCTTTGAACTTTTGAACTGCTACTTGTTTCGTGTGATTTATTGATTTTGCTATCTCTCTGTTTAGCTCAACTTTAGTTTTTGCCCGGCAGTGCAGATAAGTGGCATAGGAGATTTAATTTCATGGGTATTTGGGGTTAAAACCTATCTTTAAGAAGAATGCTAAACATGTTTTAATAAAACATGAGTTGCAGGGGTTTTAGGTTTCTGGGTGATAGGGATCTGTTAAGAACCAAGGCAGTTTAGAGGTCCGCCCAGGGGTTCCAGGCAGGGGAGGCTCTCTTAGTTTCTGAGCTATGGAAGTTTCGCCCGGGTCACGTGTGTTTTATTTCTCCGGTCAGCCCAGCTTCATTCTTAATTGCATGTATCATTTCTTCCCCTGCCCGTGCCCCTTCGCTCGTGCCACGTGTTTTGCCTCGATGCCCGGTGTGGGGGGTGGTCCCTGGGGTCCTCACAGGTAGCAGTGCTGTGCCCCTCCTCCTCTCCTTGCACACTGAGGGCCAGCGGCTGCTTACACACCCTCGTGTGGGCAGATCTCTCAGGAGCAGCCCTGGCTCACACCTAGGAGACTAAGACATGGAAGCACGCTCCCCCACAGCCGGTGCTGGCTCCCAGTGGTCCTGCTCCGTCCACACCCACTGTCTGTGGTCCTCAGCCTCGCCGCTGTCCTCCTCTGCCAGCCCTGACCTTGAGTGGGGATGCTTCCCTCGCTCCTTGGGCGGGAATCTCCTACTGAGTGACAGTGGCCAGAAAGCAGCCTTACTTTTTATTGTCTTTGGACCGGCAGAACTTTTCCTAAATATGTAACATCTTGAGAGCTCATTGTTGATATATTTTTTTTGTTTGGTTAGCTGATTTCTAGAGGCTGGCGTGACAACAGTATTTTATGCTTACTTTTTCCTTGGGGGGGGGCAGTTGGAGGAGGAGGTGGGAAAGAGGTTTATCACGTAAAAGTAACCATCCTCGAAATTTCAGGTAATAAATTTTCAGGCTCATGAACAGTTAAGACTCTTCACTCAGTGACACAGTATGTGAATGTGGAATTTTTATGAAGGTAACGGTCCTTTTCTTTAAAAATCTGATTTATTTAGAAGGTACTTTTAAATGACCAAGTAATTTTAACCTTCAGGGAGAGATGGAGCTGGGGCTGGGGTGGGGAAGAAAGTAGCGGAGAGTTGGATCTTTGCAAGGGTTTGAAAATTCACATCCCCTTTAATGATTAAACTGGCAGGATCTTTATTTGGATGTTAAAAGCTTTTTCTTACATTGCAAACATTCTCAGCAAATTTACAGTCAGATATTTGGAAACAGCTAACACTTAAAAAAAAAAAAAGAGGAGGAGGAGGGCCTGTTTGAACTAGGAAACAAAATTAGTGGGAATGGCTAAAAAGACAGACTGACCCCAACACCATTAGCTTGGAAAAAAAAATTCCATTTCATTGCAACTATGTTATTGTTTACTTTACCATACACATCCTAATATGGTTACCTCCCTGTCAGAGGCGGCCAAGCCCAGAGGTTGAGAGGCCCCCTCCGGGAGAAAGCTCCTAACTGCCTCTCAGACAATAAGAAACAAACGGTACAACTCCACAAAAGGCTTCCCGGAAAATAAGTGTCAAATAAATCCTACAGAACTCTCGCTTCTGCCACTGAGCTCTGTCTATGCAAACCTGTTCTGTGCCATCGCTGCCCGGGCTGAGCTGCGTTTGTTTGGAAATAAGCCATTGCTTTTTCTTTTTTCTTTTTTCCTTTTTAAAAAAATTTCCCTTCCCCCGCCCCCCACCTCAGCTGAGGGCTCTGGATTAATTCCTTGAGACATATCTTTGCATACATGTCTCATGAGTTATGTTTCCTGGAGCCTTTTACTAGGAACATTAAGGTAAGAATGTTGATTTAGCCCGGGACCTTTGTCACTCAAACTAATGCTCATCAGTGATATAGACATTGTAAAGAAATATTGCAGAGGTCTTTTGTGGTCCCCCTCCCAAACGGAGAGGTGCAGTTGCTTTTAATTGCCATGCATGGATTCGGGGGGGGGGGGGAATGCCACCAGTTGTGGATGAGATGGAGCAGAGGTGTACTCACTGGTGTAAACACTGGTGAAGACACCCCGATCCTGTGGTAGCCACTACAGTTCATTAGAAGGCTTTTCCTGTTGTTCCTTCCAGTTCTTCTCTACTTGCAGTATTTCTTTTCCTTTTCCTTTTTTTTTTTCCTCTTCTTCTTCTTTTTTTCCTCCAACTCTCCTGATCTTTTCCAAATCCTCATGGTCTTGAGGCTTGCCTGTTATTATCTGCAACTCCAGAACAAAGGTAGGCTGCTCAACTCTGCTTCGGGGGAGGGCCAAGTTATTTTGGGAGGGATGTCTTCCTAATGCATGAGTGGCTGACCTAAAAGGCAGGGTGGTGGTGGGGGGGGATCATGCCTGGAGCTGAGGGATGAGAGAGCACGCACTGTGGCAGCTTTTATGGAGTGGAGTTTATTTTTATGCAACTTAAAAAGCAGCGGCATCTCTAGTAGAATGGACTCGTTAGCTCCGGAAATTCTGTACTTGATGTCACACTGGTGTGTACATTGTACCAAACTGGGGCTCAGACATTTGGGGACACTTGAATTGATAGCAGCAGATAAGATTTCCTGGTTGGATTCTATATTCAGTTTATCAAAAATAAAGGATCTAGGATTTTTTTTTCTTTTGAATTTTAATGTAAAGGTGTGAGTGAGTGGGTGACTGGCATATGTACTTTTCCTTTTTCCTTTGGTCTAATTGCTTTGATTCCCTGGACACCTTCACTTATTTCTCACTGATTTGGTTCTCTAATTTTGTGTAATCTGGTGCTCTGTGAGAGTCAAGGTGGAGATTTGCTGCTTTTAACTAATTGTGCCTTGCTGGGTGGCGATACAATACAAAGAGTAAAGACCACAAGAAATTCATCTCTATCTGAAAAGGGGACTGGAATAGAGTAGTGCAGATTCATAATTGAAAACAAGAGCAAATTAAGCCTTAGTGAGGGATATTACAGGCTATTAATCATAATAAATATGTTTTGCAACGTTGGGTTTGCATTCTGTAGTTTTCGGTTAAAAAAAAAAAAATCAGAGTCCGTGATTCCAGGAAGAAATAGTTCTTTGACTTGTGACACGTTGGGCTGTACTTGTTCATTAGTTCAAACCGCATTAAAAGTGAGCAGTTTTGTTCCAGAATCAAGTATGTCGTTCCCAAGCAGATTTGAATACATCCCCATCCAAATGTAATCTCGAGTTTATGCCACACAATGCTTGTTTTTTTCTGAACATCTCAGCTTTAGCACGGAACTCAAGTGTAAGAATTTTATTTTACGTTATTACGAAGCTCGCACATTCCTGTTGGTTTCTTGGCTGCGGATCATCTCTGTGCATGCACGGTAGCCCCGTCAAGGTGAAGCTCTTTGAAAAATAGAAATCCAATGTATTTAACCAAAATGAGCTTGAACAGCCTTAAAGTTTGTATCTTAGAAAGCTGCTAATTATGCTTGTCGTAAAACATATCTGAGTGGAAGGTTCTGAGTCCAAACAGAATCGAGTGCTGCTTTAGAAATATAACTGTAGTCTGTGCTTTTAAAGAGGTTTATTTTTACTTTGGGGCCATGGAGGGGGTGATTGGAATTAGTAGCCTTTAATTAGACGGGGAGATATTCAAATTTTACAGGGATTTATGTTAGAACATGGAATGGCGGGTGGCTCTTCCCTCATTATGAATCCTCCCTGCACATAATGAGGTTCATCATTAGTTGATGGAGTGAATTTGCCCTAGCTCTACCTTGAAAGGCACATAATTTACATACTACTTCAGAGCCTAAGCTTTAATGGATTCCTCGATGAATAAAATGAAAAGCTACTTTCTTTAAATTTTTGAACACTGTTTAGATAATACGATTTTAATAAGACATTCAATTTGCTTGTTAAGTATATTTGAAAGTGCTTTTTTTTTTCTTTTTGGGAAAAATATATTTTGGCTTGCCTTGCTGTATATCACAGTGGATGGTTACCCTCACAGATATAGCAGAGAACATATGGGGTACGTTTGGGAGGAAATGGGGAGAATCTTAGGCAGAGAGCTTTTTTTGCACGTGAGCCTCGAGATTATTGATTTTTGTGTAGAAACTCTTCAGACATTAAAGGATGATAACAAAAAGGTTTGAAAACAAGCTTATTATCTGTGTACGGTTTTGCATCTCTAAAACGTGTGTGCATGCTGGCTGCAACCAACATTGACAAAACAGCTAGTTGCGCCTCCTGATTTATTTTAAGGATGGAAGAGCAGAAACTTCCCTGGTGCAGCTGCATGTTTGGGACTGCTGTAGAAGTACGTTCCGATTCCAGGAGGGGAGATCAAGTTGGAGGCTGTTGAACATGTTATCAGGTCATCAACTTAGGAGCTTTCTGGTCTACCCCATAAATTCCGCAAGTTCTCTGGCTCTGTCACTCTTTCCTCTTTTGGTTGGAATGCGGAGAAAATCAGCTTTGAGTCGGCGTGATTTGAGCACAGATGTCTTTTCAATAAGTATGGAGGTTTAGTAATAGCATGTTATCGAACACGTCCTTTGCTTGCTAGAGACAGGTCACCCCTGTGTTGTTATCATTGCGGCAAGTGGAAGCAGGGTTCTGGTGGTTTGTCACATTCAGGAGCAGGGAAGGTGTCTAAATATAAGTGAAGCCTTGTTTTGATAGAATGCTTTATTACCTGAAAATGATCAGCATATATTAACATTAATAGAATAGTCCATGTCATTCTTTTTTAGGTAATTTACCTCTGCTACAGACCTGTCTGCTTAAAAAAAAAATCTTCCTCCCTTCTAAAACATATATTTGTTTAGAGAGTTTTCACTGAAGTGTACATGACAATTACAGCTGTTCATTAACAAAATTGGGTATTTGTTTTAAACTTTAACCAATCACTTTGATATGCTAATTATGGTGTAATTTAATTTGAGCCCTGTAATGATGATGCCGTTATTATGGACATAAATGATGCAGTTAAGCTGAGAGTAATCTCATTTGCATACTGTACATGCCAGTAAATTAAGCCCTTTCTTCGACTGCTTCAGCTTTAATTTTCCACTTCTTTTCACACAGCTCCTTTTCAGCCCCTCTCTTATAAGCCCACTTTGTAATAGTCCTGATGACTGTTTGATGTGAAGAGTTTCTGCACCACAATAATGCACGACAGAAGATGTAACATTTAAAGGATTCATTATCTTGCTGAGTGTTCCTTTAAGAAGGGAGGATTAGAGACAGTGGAGGGGGGACAAAGTGTCCTTTCCATGGGATGTGAAGGCCCCCAGTTAAAGTAATTTGAGATGCCAAATGCTCTCCACTCACCCCCAAGTCAGACTTGGGACCTATTATTTATAAATGATGCTTCCCCCTCCTCCCCCCGCCGAACTGTAGTTGATGGTCACAAATTGTGTTGCATTCAACAGCAGTGAACTTCATGTGATCCCTTATTGTAATTACCCCATGCTAGTTGGAGGCAAAGTTTAATTTAGCCCACATAATACAATTCTTCAAATCTGGGCTTTTATAGATGAGATTATAATTTTAAACAATTCCAAGATAGACTGACTGCCATTTTCAAAAGGATGTGCTTTTCCCCCTCCTCTGCCTGGATTGTCAAATAAACACGAGTTTTATCCAGTTGTGTGGCAGAGATGTCCTTGGAATGTAAGACCCTGCCTTTTGCCCTCCTGGAGCCAGGAGACCCGCTGGGTGGCTTTCCATGGCCATCCGTGGCCAGTAAACTGTCATTCCATGTGAAAAAAAGAACGCAGAGACATAACTAAGCTCTTCTGCATCGGGAGCGGGTTCTCCCTGTGGCTCCCGCTGAAGCCAGTGGGAGTTGAGTGGGTGTAACTGAGGACCGAATTTAGCTCTGTGTTTTTAAAAGGGTCATGGGCCTAAAAATAGTTCAAGCTTCTTGACTCTCCTGCAGGCTACTTCCTCAGCAAATGGGAGCATATTAAAGCAGAGTAATTGGCTGTGTCCATCCTCGTTTCTTGGAGCTAAGAGTCTTGCCCTTCCTTTGTAAAAGCGTTCCCCAGTTTGATGCCTCTTGACCCAAACTTTTGCCAGTTGATTTCCATCCCTTCCCCTTCAGCAGTTCGGTTAGGAGGCTGCCTTTTCTAACCTCGTGGCAAGCAGGGATTTCCTGCTATTGCCGGGATAAAGTGCACACAGGCTTACTCAGCCTGGTTGCAATGACAACTGGAACAGGGAGTTTTTGCCTAACTGTGGAAAAAAAGTTTTGTTTTTTTTTTTAATTTTTAAATAGGCTCCACGCCCAACGTGGGGCTTGAACTCATGACCCTGAGATTAAGAGTCTCATGCCTCACCAACTGAGCCAGCCAGGTGCCCCTGATTTTGGAAATCTTAATGGAGATGAACATCTCCTCTCCCAGCTGTTTTTGAATCAAGTAAACGCCGCCACACTGTTCACGTGATGTCAGGCTATTCAGCAGTTTGAACTTGTTGAAAAGTGTACACTTTCAAGGGCTTTTTTTTTCTCTCCCTGTGTATCATTTCAGAAGTACTGTAGAATGCAGAGATGTGCAAAAGAGCTTGTAAAAATCTTAGTGCATGGCCATAATGTATCCAATATTATGTTTTTACAAAACTGTGGAAGTGTTTTGTTTTCCAGATCATTGAGGGAGACAGGGGAAAGGAGAATTAATTTTATGTGATAGTATAGAATATTTTTATTTTTATTAAATAATTTAGACTAGACTTTCTCAGCTCAGACCAAGCCACTGATAGAGCAGATATTCCCACTGTGACATCTCCTCCTGGGCAGGTGAATAAACAAATGGATGAAATGCCACCAGACCGAAAATTCCCTGAACGCAAGGAATATTGATCTCAATTCCTGACACTTGGAATCACACCTTGCACATAATAGGTGTTCAAGAAGTAGTTCCGGGTTGAAATCATCGTACTTATTCCTGAAGGCTTGTGGGCATCAAATAAGAAAATGAGAGGGGCGCCTCGCTGTCTCAGTTGGTAGAGCGCACAACTCTTGATCTCGGGGTTGTGAGTTCAAGCCCCATGTAGGGTTGTAAAGATTACTTAAAAATAAAATCTTAAAAAAAAGAAGAAGAAGAAAACACAGAAGGAAACGCTTTCTCAAGTGTAAGTCCTTTAAATATGAATGACAGTATTTGGATTGTAGACCCCATCAATCCATTCCTCCTCCGGCCCCTCCCTTCTGTGGGAGCCACTGTCTAGTCTTTGCAGGTGCACAGGAGCGATCCTTGCTGGAAGCCTGCAGCCCAGATTATCGACCAATGCCTGTAATAATAACTGGGAGTTCGTGAGCAATAGCCATGTACTAAGTGAATGTCCTAGGTGATGTCAGTGAACCCTCCCAACAAGGGGTTGAGGTAGACATTGCTCTTGTGGTCGCTTTGCCGTGACATCTGTGATGTGCATGCAGCTCTGTGTCACACAGGTGTTGTGCTGGAACTAAGACTTGTACTCCTTCAGGAAAGCTCCAGAGTCCTCACGCCTGGACATTGCATGGCAATCCTGCTTGTCACTGTAGAGAGAGACAGACAGACAGACACACACACACACACACACACACACACACACACACACACACACTGTGTTACTATATACTGTGTACCTACATAGGTATATACATATTTATTTAACGTATATCTCTGACTGCATCTTGTGTGTGTGTGTGTGTGTGTGTGTGTGTGTGTGTGTGTGTGTGTTGCATGTGACGTTCATTGAAGAGCAGCTGCTAAGCACTTGACATCTTGTGCTGTCATAGACGATAGAGGCCTGGCAGGGTAACCATTACTTGTCCCTGCTTACTGATGAGGAAACCGGCGTCCACACAGATTGAATAACTTGCTGACACAAGTAGAAAGTGACTGAACCCAAGCCTGTCTGTCCAAAAGCACTTGGTCAATTAAATCACCACTCCATGCTCCTCCCCACTAACCTGTCAGTCGCTTGAAAACATTTTGTGCTTCTTGGATACTTATTTTTTGAGTACCTGTGGTATTTAAGGGCTCTCGTATTTGTCTTCTGTCTTGGGGATTTAGACTTTAAATGTGTGCTCTAAATAACTGAGACACCTCCTAATTTCCCAGTCCTCAGTGTGATGTAAATTCCTGGCGGGAAGCCACCTTCTCCTCACTGCGTGTCCCCCCCTCCCCCGCAAACTAGACTGTTGATAAATTCTTTTTTTCTTGCGGGGAGGAAAATGCTGTGCTTCCTCCTTCCCTTTGATTGAAGTCTGTTTGACTTTTATCTTGACAGGTGACAGAATGAGTATCACCTGTAGAATTTATGGATGTATGGCTCTGTAGATGTTTCAGTGCATTGCCGTGGCCATGCTCAGAGTGGTTTGTATTGGTACACACGATGTAGGCCACTTGTGGAGAGGGAAGTGGGAATATTTCAAGGAGACTCTAGCTTCCTTTCCCAACCCTGTCTCTCAGCAGCCCCAATCCAGGCATGTGAACTGATGGCAGTGTGGAAGTTCTCCTTTCCCCTTACAACTCTTCCATTCCAGCATCTTGGAATGTTCTTTAGGCATGCACTAGCCAGCATGGGAGCCATCAGCCAGATGGCCGGCCTGAATCAAGGATGTGCCATTTGTACAAAATACACACTTAATGTGTACATGTGAGTTCAGGGACTTAGCGAAAAGAAGAATGTAAAATATCTTGTTAATAACTTTGTTACTGGGGCGCCTGGGTGGCTCAGTCGGTTAAGCGTCTGCCTTCAGCTCAGGTCGTGATCCCAGGGTCCTGAGATCGAGCCCCACAGCGGGCTCTCTGCTCAGTGGGAAGCCTGCTTCTCCCTCTCCCACTCCCCCTGCTTGTGTTCCCTCTCTTGCTGTGTCTCTCTCTGTCAAATTAAAAAAATATATGAAAAAAAAAATAACTTTGTTATTACATGTTGAAATTGAAATATTTGGGATAGATTAAGTTAGATGAAATATATTTTTAAAAGTAATTTCCGGGGCACCTAGGTGGCTCAGTCGGTTAAGTGTCTGACTTCGGCTCAGGTCATGATCTCAGGGTTCAGGGTCTTGGGATCGATCCCTATGTCAGACTCTGCATGCAGCAGGGAGTCTGCTTGTCCCTCTCCCTCCCCCTGCTTCCAAGCTTGCGTTGTCTCTCTTAAATAAATAAAATCTTTAAAAATAAAGATAAAAGTAATTTCCCCTGTTTTTTTCTGCTTTTAAAAATATGGCTGGTAGAAATTTTTTAAATTATAGATGTGGCTTGTGTTTGTGGCCCTCAGTATGTATCTTTGAGACAGTACAACTCTAGAATATACATCCTACCTCTCGGTATATGACGACTGGTAGACCGGGTGGGATGGCCCAAAGATTTATCCCCTAAATGGATAGAGAGCTGCAGTGAGCATGTTCCACGAAGGACCTGGCCCGCAGTAGAAGCTTGGAGAGTATTTGGGGATGCAGCCTCAGACAACACATACTTCTACACCGAAGCCTTGGTTGTGTCCACACCTTGTCCTTCCTAACCAGCTTGGGGATCTAGCACCTACCCCACTGTTTTGAAGAACTTGGACTTGGAAAGTGTTTCTATACCCAGCCAGCATCCTTGATGCCAGTAAATCTTGGCTCATCTCCTATAATGGTCCCATTAGCATAGGTCATCAGAGAGAAGACAGTGTTTCCAGGTGATTCTCTCTGCTGGACTCCGATCGCCTGCAGGAATTGGGACCTGGGACCCTGGGACCACAGGCTCCTATTGGGGCCTTTCTGTTAGGTAAATAGGTGCATTTGTTTCTTTGATACTTTCCTGATACATATTCTTTACCTAATACAGTTGTACCCTACCTTAAGTAAGCTCTATGTGTAGATGTTGTTGTTATTTTTAAAGTTTATTTTTTTTTTAGTAATCTTTACATCTGATGTGGGGCTCGAACTCACCACCCTGAGATCAGGAGTCACATGCTCTTCCAACTGAGCCAGCCAGACGTCCCTGTTTTCTGTGTTTTTTTTTTTTTTAAGATTTTTTTAATTTTTTATTAGAGAGAAAGTACAAGCAGGGGGAGCGGGAAGGCAGAGGGAGAAGGAGAAGCAGGCTCCCTGCGATGTGGGACTCCATCCCAGGACCCCGGGATCATGACCTGAGCTGAAGGCAGACACTTAACCGTCTGAGTCATGCAGGCACCCCTTTTGTTTTTTTTTGTTTGTTTTTTTAAGAGAGAGACAACATTATATGAATGTACATTATTCAACAAATATTAAGTATCTGTCTCATTAGGCATGGTGGGCTCCCTGCCTTCAGAAAGCTCGTTAACTCTCTGGACAAGTAAGAAGTATAACACATAGCTTCAACCCAAGATGTGAAAATTCAGTTTTGCTAGATTGGAGCTGTTGTTTGCCTTATAAGAAGATTCTTTGATTTTTCAAGAGAATTCACAATCAGTATCCATTAATGATTCACATGTTCCTCACATTCTATTTATTGTACAGATGATTTAGGGGAAACATGATTTTAATTGTAAATTGTCAATAACCCCAATCCCGTGGAAAGGTGTGTTACACGCCTACAAGGTTTTTTTTTTTTTTTTTTTTTCCCCTAAGCATCTATGGCAGTCCTTAGAAACCCAGGGAAGTTTGATATGCAGTCTTTTCTAAGATTTTTTTTTCCCCCATCAGAATAGATGGAAGCCTTCACTGGAATGAACACATGAAAATTATAGCTGTCACCTCATCCATTAAAAGCAGGCATTCAAGTGGGATATTATCCCACTTTACTTTTTGGTCCTTAAGAAGTCAAGGGACAGGGTATTAGATGTGAGATGGCCATAGGAATCCTGGGTCCTGGCAAAGATCAGTACCCAGCACGAAATGTGCCCACTTACTTGTTAAGTGCTGAAAATGCTCACCCCTCCCTCTGCCCTAGTCTGCCTTGAAGCTGCGGCTTCATTAGTATCAGTTGGTTTTCAGGGTGTTTATATCTCTGGGCCACTGGCTCCTGGCTATGATTATTGCTTGAAATTTTCCATACACTGCTTCCATTTTCAATCATCTTACCCCTAGTTGGCCTATTGTCGACTCTTTGAACTTCACAGGGGAATCGTGTTAATGGTAGCTTTTGTCCTATGCATAACTGGGGAAGAAAATGCCTTCAACTCGTCTGCTCGAAACATTTCTTTGCAGACACCTCAGAGAGGAGAGCCTCCACCCCTGCACCACCCTTGCCCACCAGCAAATCATCTCTGAACAGAAGGGAACAGCTGTTCCTGGGAATGTCCTTGGAGCTGCAGAACTTTCTATAAGGCAGTGTGACTGGCAGCTCTAAGGTTTTAAAGAGCCACCCTGCTCTTCCCCGCAACGCCCCACCCTTGCAGGGCTCTTGCTGTCAGCTCTTCTACAAGGACAGTTTTTGGAAGGGCAGCCTGTGGTGCTCCTGGGTTGTCTGTTTTATCAGGTAGTCTCGGATACAGGAGGTGAAGTATGCTGGATTAATCTGGAGCTGGGGTGGAATGAATGGTTAGTCTCCTTTTACTCCATACTGTTTCGAGGTGTTTGTCCCTAATTGCCATTTGGCAAATACTCTGGTTGTCCAAAAAGATTTGTTAGTTTATTGGTTTAGTGGTTCAAACTTTTTTTTTTGTCCTTGGCCTGTCATGCGTGTGAAAGGTATCTCAGTTTCTTGTAACTGGAGGTGGGCCCTTCTGTCTCCATCTCCACACTGACATGCAGGAAACAGCAGTTGCGAGCATGGTGAGCGTTGTGTACAAATGCGCTTGTACCTCCAATGGTCAGCAATGGTTGTGGAAGAGCAAAGGCCGGTAGCAGCTCCAACACCCAAGTTAGTGACCACAGTCAAGCGGAATGTTGGGGATACCAACCCCCCCAAAAAAGAGCAAAAATTCTCTGTCACGGAATGAGGTTTGATTTGAGCTAAAAGCACCTTGGGTACAGCAAGGCCTCAAGTTCTGTTTCTCATCGCTTTCTCATGTGTTCTAGAAGTTTTCTTAGCTGCCTTCCTTGTTATATCCCAAAGATGGGCCCATCCTCCCCTCCCCTGCCCTCCATGGCGTCTGCAGGAATCAGGGCTTATAGCCCGTGAAGCTACACCACGTGCTCTAATCTCCATTTTGGTTTTGGTAGGCCATGCAGGTCTGCACCCCTGGGTCCCTCTCCTTCAGAGTCCCATTAGAGGCCCCTGCCCTTTTCTTTAATGCTAATTTGAAACCATTTTTCTCTTTGGAATTCTATTTTCTATTTTCACTTTTTCGGATCTGGTGACATGGACGTGCTTCCTGCCTTAGAGAAAGCCTATTTATTTATTTTAGCTTTTATTTATTACCTTGGAGATGCCATGGAGCATCAATTGAGGGGTCCTATAGAACAGTAGCTAGCAGATGGCTGGAATAACTTACTCCTTCCTTCTGCCAGTGCTCACAGCAGACATTGCTAATCGATCACCATGGCCTGTGAATCTTTCTCTTCAACAGTGCCAGCTTCTTGCTGATCGGTAGTGCTTGGCATGGAATCTATTTGTCCTCCCTGCTCTAACCATGAAGATTTACTAATATGTGAATTCAGCTAATTGAATGCTATTAATGAATGGTGGCACACCTTTTATCTTAATACTATCAAATTCCCCTTATATTATCTCAGTTTCCTAAGCCCCCCACCCCCACCCCCAGCCTCTTCAGAGTTAATGTTTTGGACACATGATCTTTTTCAGATGTGACCTAGGATAGACTAGACGGCCCCCTGAAATTGCTTTCAAGGGGATGATCCTAAAGCAGGCCAAGTACTGGGGCACCTGGGTAGCTCAGTTGGTTAAGCGACTGCCTTCGGCTCAGGTCATGATCCTGGAGTCCCGGGATCGAGTCCCGCATCGGGCTCCCTGCTCGGCAGGGAGTCTGCTTCTCCCTCTGACCCTCTTCCCTCTCATGCTGTCTCTCTATCTCATTCTCTCTCTCAAATAAATAAATAAAATCTTTAAAAAAAAAAAAAAAAAGCAGGCCAAGTACTGATTCCCCTTTGAATTGTACAGCTCTTCCTCACATACAGAATTCTTTCCACATGCAGTTGAATGCTCACCCAAAAATGGATGTGGCCTTCATATAGGAGATAACATTGAGGTACAAATGCTTTGCCTTTTGGCAAATTGCCTGTTACTCTCATTCTGAATTCCTAGGAGTCTAGGTCCTGACACCCCACATTCTCTGACATCTCCCTAGACCACAGTCTAGTTAGAATCCACCAAAATTATTTATGTGCCACAATGAAAAAGAGAGACTTTTCCTACTTACCTTTTGTTTGTCATTATTTCATCTGTTGAACTTCTTGAGTTTTTTTCCTTTTTCTCAACTCCTTATATTTTATTTCATTTTGTTTTGTTTTATTTTATTTTAATTTAATTTTATTTATTGATTTTTAGAGAGCAAGCGTGGGCGAGATGGGGCAGAAGTGGGGGAGAAAGAGATTTTAAGCTGGCTCCATGTCCAGCGTGGAGCCTGACATGGGCCTCAGTCCCAAACCTGAGATCATGACATGAGCCAATACCAAGAGTTGGATGCTTAACTGACTGAGCCACCCAGGCGCCCCTCAACTCCATATTTTAAAAACTTTGCCTGGTAAATAGTACTTATCAGCCATCTTTGTTTTGTTTTGTTTTATTTTTTCCTAATACACAAGGAGAAATTTGAAGTGTCCAGAATGTATACTTTCTTCAGCATAACCACTAGATCACTGAGTTGGTGTTGTCTATTGTCAGCTCCCCCCCTGCCCCCACCACACTCCCTTTTGAAATTTGTAATAAATTAAATCTCTTTTCAAAGATTAGAGAGCTCTCCTAGTTTTTCTTATAATATAGCTGTAGGTAGGTTGGTTCTTTCTTCCTTAAGTATTTGTAGTATCAGAAGTCTTGCTTTTAGATTCACGGTATTTATAATGTGAAAAGGAGAATTAGTTCATTTTGTTTCTCTTGAACATAAAAAAAGAAGGAAGTGTCTTTGCAGGTGTTATTATGCCTCAGCATCACTGTGCTTATGTTCATTATTTGTTTTTAATTTTACAGCCTACATCTTCATTTTTCCCAGTCAGAATGAGTAACATTGATACATGGTTCATTTAAGTAAAGGAGCTATTTTAAACCAAATTGTCCCCATTGTAAGAAAAGAGGGGCACTTTGCCATCAGCTGCAGAAATGCGGTTTTTTTTACGGAATGACCTGTTACTGAACGAAAGTGGATTTGAAAACTCACTTTTTTTTCCCTCATGTGATTAAAAAGGACAGCAAAAACAAAACAAAACAAAACAAAAAGAGTATCTGGGTAGTCAAAGTGTACTGGAGTCTTTTCCCTCACTCTGGCAAGCCCCCCCCCAGTCCTTGTAGGTGTATCGCAAATGGAACAGAACATGTGAAAACCATGTAAATGATTATTTGATAATTTAATAAAGGAAAATGCTTCAAGCCACCACACCCCTCCTACGGTTGATAAGTGATGCCACCTACTGTGAAAATATTTTACAAAACACTTTCGTTTGGAATCAGTATCAAATAATGATTTTAAATTAAAACATGTGTAGAGTTTTCTCTTGGCTCTTCCCAGTTTTGGGAGCAGACTGTCAGCTGCCCACCCTTGAGTTGATGTACCAACCTTTTTTTTCCTCCCCCAGAGTTGCTTCTCTACCCACAGGTTTGGCTTAGCAGGTTTTATATACTGGTTTTCAGCCCTGGAATGACTCTTAATATATTTGCATTTAATTTTTCTTTTTTTGGATGGTGGTTGCACTTAGCATTTTAAAATATTTTCTGTTCACTGTCATAGGTAAAGGGGATGCGTTTTTTTTCCCCCTCTCGTTTCTTTGTTTTAAGGGGGAGGATTTTAAAGATTTGAACCATTTGTGGGTACCAGACGCCCAGTGGGACTTCTGAGGGCAGTTTTGTGTGCCCAAGGCATTCTGCTGTGCAGATAGGGGTTTCTTGGTACCAGAACACGTCAGAAGCGCCACACGCCCTTATAGTTTCGCTGGCCAGTTTGGTGTGTTTGCTCTCTGAGAAATTGGCTTAAAAAACAACAAAAACGATCCATTTAGAGGCTGCCCAGTGTACTTGGCATCTCTGAACCTCTGAACCCTCAGCATCCACAGGGCAACATTCTTGTCAGGCTCCAGGCTTTGGGAGGAGGTTGTATTTTGCCTTCCCCCCCCACCCCCCCACCCCCGCCCGCGCCCCTCCCCAGCGATGTCTGCTCTGGCGTCTGCTGTCTTTTCAGCAGCCCTGCTGTTTGGAGCACCTTGTGTAGCTCCGGGCGGCCCGAGGAGCTCTAATTGTGAGCAGCAAGTTTGCAGGGAGTCCTGAAGGTTGCAGCGCCTCAGACATGATCTGAGCTTGACAGAAGTGGCGCAATTATCCAGAAGCCCTTGATGAAGCAGCAACTCTTAAGGAGGATACTCGAGTGGTCGTGGAGCATTCCAGAACTGAAAAGAACGGGCTGCCCTGTCGATGCTGGTTCCATCTTGTTGTTATTGTTTATCACGCCCTGGCTAGCTTAATGAGATGGTACAGAGACCCCAATGCAGCTGATCCAACTTTTTTTTTTTAAATTTCCAAACTCTCTTGGTGACATTGACTAGAAAACAAGGGAAAGAAAGAAAGAGACATGGCTGATTTGCATATTGTACAAGGATATCGTGGAGCCCAGATGATGAATTCTGAATAAATACGTGGATTTTGAGAACCTCTTTTTTTTTTTTCTGACAGTATTCAACATTAAGTATATACTTAAGCAGTAATGACTCTGAAGCTATGCTTTGCATTCATGAACACACACCGTAGGGTGACGCTTCAAGCTCTAGGTGAAGCCAAGATTTTCTGAATTATGTTTCATTGGGGAATTTTTACCTTTTTTTTTCCTGTTTATGACAGTCATTTCATCTGGTTTTATAATGAGGTCAGGAACAGGTGAATGTAAAATAATACTAGTAAGTGGAGTGATTTCTGTGTTAATGATTAGGCTATTTTTCAAATTAAAAAGTTCTGGTATTTGAAACATGCTCTGTACTTTAAGCACACTTACCAGTAATTAATCAGAATGAAAGATTTTAGCACTCCCTGATTATGTACAAATGATCATGGCTACCTGTCTATAAGAAGTCACAGAAACTGGTGTCATGGTTAAAACTGGGGGAATAACGGGTTGTCTGCTTGTTTTTTCCCCACTATGCCAGTAAATACAAAGAATTAGCACTTGTGTCCTATAAGGGGTATACTTAACTCCTTTCCTCAAAAGGCCAACTTTTCCCTTTTATAAAATACAGGTCCGCATATTAAACCAATAACCTTTAAAAAATGAGACATCAAAAAAAAAAAAAAAACCCCAAGAAGAAAACCCACAGTAAAAGCATTTTACTAGGGAACCTCTTACAGCCCATTTTAAACATCTTTTGTGTTTCCACATATCAAGCTACTTTATGGACTTTTGCTGTGGCATTGCCCTTCAAACGAGAAAGCTTTTTCCATTTTGTACCATAAAGAATATTATTTTTCTGCCAGCCAATTTTCTCTGTTAGTCACTAATTGGCTACATAAATCTCGGGTGTTGAGAATGAGGAATGTTTCAGTGTCATAGAGTGTAATCTTCACCCTTATTTACCAATTCATTAAGATTCATTGATGCAGGATCGGTGAGAGGAAATGACAACATAAATCAGACCTCCAACATAATGACCCTAATCAGTTGGGAATTGCTGGAAATGTCATGATGAACTATGTCCTTGTGTTCGTGCCACTGTACATTGTCATTGCGCTGCTTTATGAGTGGGACGCATCTTCCTGACACTGACTGTATTTAACGAAAAAAGAGTTGTTAAAAACCTGATTCCATTAAAGCCATGAGATCCATACAAGGTCCTGTGGTATTTAGCCTTGCGCCCTTTACCTTCATTGTAACTGCTTAATGGAGCTGCAGTTTAATGCACATTTAGCGTACACCTGAGTAAAAACTCCCCAGGAAAAAAAAAAAGGAAGTTGATTTATAGCTTGTCATGTCTTTATTTAACCCAATAATTCCGGCGTGTATAGAGAATTGGAAACAGTAAGTTCTCCACTTAGGTACCAAATCTCTTGTCACTAAGCTGAGGAAGCATCCCACTGACCTAGAACTCCCTAAATATCCTCTCCTTCAGTGATGTGTGGGATGAAAACCTCTGTCTCCACAGGTTTGCTGATGGTAACCGCTGGTCATTCCTAGAATAATGTGTCAACTCAAAATTAGCAATAGAATTTGACAGGGGCTCTTGTAAAGAGGTTTCTGGATCCCCTCCCACCCCGAAGGTATTGATTTTATTCCACCACGTTCTTGGAATTGGTTACTGGAAGATGGGGGGTTACATAGCTCACGCGCATTTTTCGATTTAATACAGGTTATTCATTTAGCTGTAATGAATTAATCGGGCCACAGTGTGGGACCAGCCTGGCAGGCAATCCTCCTTCTCTTTTACTTACTGCTTATTAAAATCTTTCCAGTGAGCAGCAAGTAAACACCTTTCAGGATGTGAAGATTGAAAATTGTCACTTTATACTCCTTTAGTTATTTTTTTTTAAAACATAGAGCATGATGGTAACTATTTTTTTTATCTTAAAAAAGATCTTTAATCTATGGTATAAGGCTGAGAAAGACCTGTAAGAGAACAAGACAAGTTTACCTAATCTTGACAGCCCTGGGTGTAATCTCACTCTGCTTGTGACAAGTCAGACTCTAAGATTTATAACTCCTTAATCAAATGTCTAGAAGTCTCAGGAAATGTTATCATAAGACTTCCTTTCACATGACTTACTGAGAACTCAATAGACCGTTAGATAAGCCCTAGACTAAGCTGGACCTTAGAATAATTCAAATTGACTAACAGTTCTTTTGGGGTTTTTTTGGTTGGGGGTGAAAATTCGCATTTTCAGTCTGTTCAACAAGGGTGTGTGTACAATCTTGGTGTATCGGGGTGGGGGTGGGGGGCTCCGTGTCTCCCAGGAGAAAGACATGGCCCATTTTTGTGCTCTGTGGGCTTCAGGTAACCACGCTTCGTGTCCTGAATCTTAGATCTGCCTAGTGAGGGGCCCCTGAGGAGCCACGAGCATGGTAAAAGCTGCCTGCCGCTGGGGCAGTGACGGTGATGTGCTCCTTGGGCGGCCCGTAAAGGCAGCCTCCGAAGAGGGCCTGGGTCCTGGCTCAGCAGTGAGGAGGGGACTGCAGTGGGTCATGAGCCACCCGTGCGTCAGGGGAAGGCTGAGTAAGAGCGTGAGAACCACTGCAGCGCGGGGACCACACCGGCCTTCTCATGTGGTCCGGGGGGCCCCAGCACCGCCAATACCACGAAGACCAGAATGACTCTCACCACCCACAGCCAAACCAGAAACGTCCTGCTCTCCCTGCCCTGTCATCAGAGGGGACTGTCAGCTGCTGTCTGACATCCTCCATGCTTTGGCTCCTACCCCAGTCTGACCAGCGCAACTGTGCACAGGCCCTCTTACTGGTTGGTGACAGCTCACTTTAATGTACACGCCCAGAGACTGAGAGTGGGCCAGGTGGTGAGATGCAGAGAGGAAGGGGAGACAGAGATGGACAGAAAAAGGGAGAGGGAGAGGGGGAGGAGGGGACTGACTCACTACAAGAGGAGCGGGCGAGAAAAGGGGAAAGATGTATGGAGGGAAGGAGGAAGAGAGAGAGGGAACCCCAGGAAGGAAGAAGAGAACCCCAGGGTAGATCCTGACATCACCTGGTGCCCTGCAGAAGCCCCTGCCACGGGGCTAGTATTTCTAAGGATGGCTGCAGCTAGAATGGGGCATTGAGGCTGGCAGGAATCTAGCCTGGGCCTGCTGAACAAAGCCAAAAGTGGAAAGGCCGTGCTCTGATGTCAGCATTATCCATCAGACTTAGAACAGGAATCTGCACTTTGGAGAATCCAGCCTCACCTCCAAAAATCCCAAGATTGTTACCCATTCAGACCTTGTGAGACAAAGTGAGACACCCAGGTTTCGAACCAGAGGGACTTTAGTTAGCTCGAGTAAATGGGAAGATTAAAATCAGTGTCATTTAGACTTTGTCTCCCCAGAGGAGTCCAGCATCACAAGCTGCCAAAAAAGTGCCCGGGCCCTTCATGTGTCAAGTACAGTTACCTGTAAAAATAGGACCGGTGACACAAAAGGTTTTTCTCCACCCCTCTCTCTCCGGCTGGTTTTTGAAAACTTAGAATCATTCAGGTTTAATCTGTGAAACCATCATTTGTTTCTATAAGGTCACAGTTTTTTTTATGAGCTTAAAGTAAATATTGCCTAAATATCTGCAGACATGATTTTTCTTATCCTGCCCTGAGCTGCCGTGGTTGACATCGCTCTCTGTGTCCATTCTCGCTCTGCAATGAAATCTTTTCACATCCCCTTGCTCTCTGTAGATGTGATGGGGTTTCTGTACACAACCCCATGGTACAAAAGCTCTCCTCCAGCATTATTGTTTGAGGAAGAAATCCCAGAATGCTGGATAGGGGAAGCAAGTGGGCAGAGAATTGGAAATGAGTAGTGAAAAATAGCTAGCTACTCCTGGTAAAGAAAAATTCTTTACAGTAACAGGAATGTTTAACAGACAAAATACCTGCCAAATATGCAAATCTGTGTTTATCTCAGAGAATTCTACAGGGAACAAATCCGTAGCATTAGCAATTATGACTTAGCTCAGAAGTTTCTTCCCCCAACCCCGTAATGCTTATAAACATCAATATAGCTTAGAGCTTTATGTTAAACTGTTTTTCTCCTATTTCTTTCAAGAGTTATTTGTCTAACATGCTTTTATTATCCTAGATGATGTGATTTGGAAAGAGAGCATTAATTCTCTTATCAGCTCTGTTGCCTTCCCAGTTGTTCAGAGAATTGAGCTGCACTAGTAGTTTATGAAGTAAGCAGCATTAAATGGAGAGCTCATTGCTGATCAGATTGAGCCACTTCTAAACCGCAGCTACCCAGGCAAAGGGGATTGACGGTTAGCATTTATGCAGCAAATGCATTGTAATAGCGTGGCAGGCAACAGAAATCAGGCACCTTCACACGCTGCCACCTCCCAGCTAGTGCCTTTGTATCATCTAAATTTTTGAGGCACAAGTTGCCTTAACTCTTCATTCCATGTTGCTGGTTGAGTCCGGGTTCAGTGAATAGTTTTCCTCGGGTGATCAGTTTTGAAAGGTAGCTGGTGTTTATTATAGATATTATAAGTAATATACATTCTGTCTTCCATTCTTCTACTGATGTATCTGTATCCATTCATTCCATTCATTCAAGAGGGATGGACGGACAGACGGACGGACTGACTGACTGCAGTGTACCAGGTCCTGCCAGGTTTGGGTACCTTTGGAGCTATTTCTAACTCTTAAACATACCGCCTACATTATCGTGTTAGAATAATGTCAGATATAACCTTGTCAAAACAACTAGTCTGTGGGGTGTCCTTGGCATACACTGTTAATGTGTGATTATTTTCTAATGAGCTTGATGATAAATTAGATGCTTGCAGCTCATGTGGGATCGCTGGGTGAGGGGATGCTTCTGTCCCATATGGTCATGGACTAGTTTATTCAGCAAGTGTCTACTGAACACCTACTGTGTGTCGCTGTGTGAGGTGCCAGTCCTCTCCCTTTTACCTCCTAAGTGATTTTAGAAGCCCGTCTAAACCCTCACTGCTTTTTGCTATGTGTTTGACCCAGGTGCTTCACATCCTCCCTTTGCTCCTAGTCTTCCCATTACTTGAATTGACTGTACTTTATCTTCTCCATCCTGTGTGTACTTTTCTTCCCCAACCAGCACAGAGCCATAACTAACCATTTCCGTAGTGCTCTCTCTGTCTCTCCCTTATCCTCTCTGACTCCACTGCTTTGGCCTTGGCAACTCTCTGGCGTCCCCTGCTCTTCCGAAGCTAATGCATACCCCTGGCGGTGCTCTCAGAACCATGCCTTATAGGCAGCTCTGCGTTCTGGACTCCACGATGCCAAGTCCTCATGGGCTCATCAACCCCAGTGTTTGTGCCTTTTGATTTCTCTCATTCACCACACCGACTATACACGTGTGTATTTGAGCCTCCACTACACCTGCATTCGATCTCAGCAGATGATTTAATTCCTCTTTTACTATAAAGATGGTGGTCACATGACTCGTGAAACTTCCCTTCTCTAGACTCAGAATTTGCAGCAGTTTTTTCCTCTCTCACCACCATCTCCTTAGTCTGCAAAATGGAAGGAATTCTTAGCTTATTGAGCAGCTGCCATATTCCTGGCAGTGTGATGGATTGCTCATGCCTCGACTCTACGTCCTTCCGTTGCTCATGATCCCAGTCATTCATTCAGCAAGCTTTTGGATGGTAAGTGTCCAGGACTATTAGGCTTTAGTCAAGCAGTGACAGGATATTCTTGACCTAGTGGGAGGAGATGTTTAGTCCTAATCATAATGAAATGTGCCTGATCTTTGGCCAACATAAAAATAAAGTTCATCTGGAGTACTTAGGAAGAAGTACATCTCTTCTCTAAAAATAACATTTGAGCTGGGTTTCAAAGCATTTGTAGGAGTTTATTGACCAAACTAGTAGAAAAGTGGCTTCCAGCAGGAAGAGAACAACATATGTAGAAATATGAAAGAGGAAGGCATGTTGGGAAAACAACAGATAACGGAGTAGTGCTGGGTTAGTGGAGAAGGATGGCAGGAGAGAAGTCTGGGAAGTTACACAAGGGGCCTGTGACTCCAAGCAAAAGAATTAAGATTATCCTCTGACAACAGGGGAGTTTTGGAGATTTGCAAGCCGGGGAGTGACCTGATCAGATTGGCTTTTGTTTCGAAATGTTATGTACAGTGGTGGCAGAAGGTCACTGGTGAGAGGTTGCGGGTGAGAGATGATGGCAGCTGGACGGCCATGGAGATGAGGAAAAGAAAGGGGTTAAATCTGACCCACAAGACTAAGAATTACCGGGTCCTTGTGATCAACTCATCATCAAAGAGATGACAGCGACTTCTTCCTGATCAAGGAAAGGAGCAGTTTTGAGGAAAGATTGTTTAGTTTTGGACATGTTGAGTTTTAAGGAATCTAACAAACTCTGAGTAGTGGGACTAACTCATAAAGAGAGAAGTAGTTGTCAGGGATCCAATCTGGAGTAATCAGGGAATGGGTGAGGGTAAAGGAAATATACAGGGCACAGGGGAATCTTAACAGAACACCCATAGTGAATGGGTGGGTAGTGATAGTGAACTTACACATCCCCTGGCCTGCCTGTTGTAAATGCGGCCTCCAGGGTTCTACCCTAGCCTTCTTGCACTGGATCTGGGTGAAGCCCTTGATTCTGATTGGCTTCAGAGCTTAGGAACTACTGTCCTGGCCTGGAAAATTGAGAATCCACAGTACAGAGAGTTGAAAGTCAGAGATAAAAACTTGGGGGACCAAACCCTTTCAAGATGCTTACCTGATAGGAGAAAGAGGTTGAAGGGTGGGCAACAGAAGAGGAGAGAGTCACCCCGGAAATGATTATTTAGGGTCAGAGTACCATGAATATATGTAGAGGCTAAAGTGAGGGAGCCAGTAGAGAGGGGGTTGGTGTTGGTGAGATGGTAGTTGATGGATGAAGGCATGGGTTTAAGAGTGAAGGTAGAAGGTTGAACACCCTCTTAATCTCAGAAGGAAAAGAGAAAAGGGAAGAAGCGTGAAGATACTTGATGTTGGGTGGGGGAATTCCCTCTTGCCTTCTCTGTCATCTTATCAAACTCAAGCTCTCTAAACCACTTGAAACCACCAACCACCCCTTCCTTCTTGAAACTCCCTTCTACCTTCTATGTCACTCTCGAGGGCTCTACCCCTAACTGCGCCTCTGTAGTGTAATGGACAGAGATTGGATGACTTTGATGTTCGAACGCTTGTCCACTAGCTTCGTGTGTGTGTATGTATTAATACTTCCCAATCTTTGGTGTTTTCTGCTTAAAAAATGGAGGTTATATGGACCCCCAGGGTAGTTGTGAAAACTAGAACTTAGTACCTAGTAAATGTCACTCTTCCTGTTTCCTAAATATAGGAATTGACTATGATTTTTCCAAGGACCCTTCCCCTCCCCTCTCAGTCTTATTGCTCCCTTTGAACTGCGGCCTCTGTACTGATGGCTCCCCACCAGCCTGTGTTTTCACTTCTGCTTCTCTCCTGAGAGCCACCTCTTCCCCTCACGTGGCTGTTCCCACAAGAGCATCATTATTCTCCCAATTACGTGGGCCAGAAATCTGAGAACCTTCATTGATGCCGACTAAGCCCTTATAATCAACTCCCAGCTTATCAGTTCTAGTGGCACGGTTTCTCATTCATTCATTCATCTGGCACTGAATTATTTATCAAACTGCCTGGGACCCTGTTGGGTACAAAGCATGATCCCTGGCTTACAGTTAAGCATTCGGAAAATTAGAATGCAATGTACTGATTGCTCTGCAAAAGTTTAGTACAAAACTTGATGAGACCCTGTGGGAGAATGCTTATCCTACACTTGGTGGTGAAGGTAGTCTGTGAAAGCTTCTTAGCTGGAGCTGAATTTTGAGATTCAATAGGATTTAGCTCTTTAAAGATTCATGGCAGGGTACAGAGGTAGAGGGAGCCTGTGGTTACAGGTACAGAGGCATTAGATGGTCCACTGTTGAGGGTGGCCACAGTTTAGATAGGGAGGGGGAGGTGAGACGGAGGGTAGTGGGACAGCCGGATCATGAAGAGCTGTGTGCCTAGGCCCGTGCTGTGCAACAGAAATAAAACGAGCCATAGAAGGATTTTACGTTTTCTGTTAGCCATGTTAAGAAAAGTGAAAAGAGGGGCGCCTGGGTGGCTCAGTCGTTAAGCGTCTGCCTTCGGCTCAGGTCGTGATCCCAGGGTCCTGGGATCGAGCCCCGCATCGGGCTCCCTGCTCAGCAGGAAGCCTGCTTCTCCCTCTCCCACTCCCCCCTGCTTGGGTTTCCTCTCTCGCTGTCTCTCTCTCTGTCAAATAAATAAATAAAATCTTTAAAAAAAATAAAAAATTAAAAAATTAAAAAAAGTGAAAAGAATCTGGTATAAATTATAATAGTACTTTATTTAATCCAATCTATCCAAAATATCATTTCAACATGTAATCGGTATTAAAAATTTATGAAGGACACATTCTACATTCTTTTCTTGCATACTAAGTCTGAAAAGTCATCTCCATTTAGATGTTAAAATTTCATCAGAAATACTTGATCTGTATTTAAATTTCATAAAACTCGTCGTTGAATAAATAGATTAGTAGATTCACATACCCACGTTGTTCAACACGTACTTAAAAGTTTTCCAGTAGCCGAACCAAGTATCATTTTTAAAATTTAAATTTAAGCTAATTTGCATTAAAATTGCACATGTATTAAAAATCCAGTTCTGCTTTCGTGCTGGACAGATTCTAAGTGCTGAATATGCCTCATGTGGCCAGTGACTTTTTATATTGCACAGAGCAGGCCTTCAGGTGTGGGACCCCACACTTGAGGCAGTAGAGAGCCATTAAAGCAAGAGAGGTGACAGGATCAGATGTGCTGTGGTGTGGCCAGCCTAGGAGACGCGTTAATTCGCGTCTTACACGAAGTTACAAAGGGATGGGGGCATGCTCCAAAGCAGAGGTCTGGAGAAGCGAGATACTGCTTAAACAGAAGGGGCAGTGGATGGGAATTGTTAATATGGGAAATCAAAGAGAAGGAATACTGTCCGATAATTCCTGATTTGGAATGTGAACGCCCTTCCCTGAAAACCCCTGGCTTGGGTTTGGGTGGAGGAAGTAGTAGGTGATCTCAGTTTGAGACGAAGTCAGGGTGGTTTTAGGACGTCAAGTTAGAAATGTCTAGAAGGTTGTGGGAGTAGGGGTCTGTAACTCTGGAAAGATATTTCGGTTGGCAAAAATGATTTGGGAGTCACGGGATAGAGGCAGACAGGAGGCGAAGGCATGGGAAGGATAAGGTCTTCCAGGGAGCGGGGCTCAGCAAACAACAGCCGCGTGCGCCACATCTCGCTGCCGCCTGTCTTCTTGGAGCTCCGCCGTACTCATTCGTCCATGCATTGTTCCTGGCTGCATTTGTGCCCCAGCAGAACTACTGCTCCGAGAAGTTGGGACACAGACCTTGTGGTCTACAAAACTGCCAATAGTGGCTTTCTGGCCCTTTCCAGAAAAAGTTCGCTGCCCCCTGCTTTAGAGTTCGGCAGCGCCAAGAATGGAACTCTAGGCAAGGTGAAACATTTAAGAATGAACAGAGGAAGTTAAAGCTCATTAAAAAGTGAGAAGGAGCCACCAGATGTGTAGGCAGAGAACCACTCTGAGCAGGAAAACCTGGAGGCAGAGAGAAAATTTTTTTTTTTTTCGAGAGAGACAATATGAATGACAGTGTCATGTGTTGTGAGAGGTCAAGTGAGGTAAGGATTGAAAAGTGTCAATTGAATTGAGCAACTCCAAGCTCATTAGCAATTTTGGTAGGAATATTTTCAGCGGAGAGGTGGGGCAGAAGCCGGCTCGCAGTGGGCTGAGGAACCAGTGGGAGGCAGGAAGTGGAGACAGTGAGGTATAGTTCTTTCCATCACCTGGCAGCAGCAGGAGGAAGAGAGCAGGAGGGAGCTGACAGACACTTGGGGTTGAGGAGGATTGTGTTCAGGTGGGCACGCACACCTGACGGAGGGCAGGGGAGAGTTGAGAGGGGCCAGTGGGAGAGGAGGACTTTGATGGCGATAGAGCTGGTGCTCGAGAGGCAGGGGGAAGTGGGAGTGAGGTCCAGCCCGCTTTGTAGTCCCACCTTTTACCATCTCTGTCAGCGCTGGATTCAAGCTCAGTAATTGGTCCCTCAGTCTCCCTGCTTGAGCTCCGTCCTGGGCCCTTCTAGCAGTATCCTAGAAGGCTCGCCTCCCCCAGCCCTACCCGCTTCCTGCTCGGTTAAGGTTCCGCCTCCACTCTGCATTTTTAGGCTTAGCCACTTCCCTTGGCAGGCCCCTCCCATCCTCTTTGCTCGGAGCACACCCTGCCTAGGCCCCCCGCCGCCCTCCTCAGGCCCAGCCTCTTCAAATACAGTACTCCATTCAAATGTCAGGGCGTCACCTAAGTCTTGCCTAACCTGACCCATAATAGGTGCTCAGTTCAGTAGTATTTATGAAGTAGAAATGCAAGCAAAAAATCTCGAGTCATTAAAATTTTAAGGCACATTATAAATTTATTATTGAACAAGAAATAGGACTCATTGCTTTGATCCCATAATAAAAACAGTACAAATTCACATAGAACATTTTTCTACACCATGATGCTTTTGGCACAGGGGACTGGATGAACTCTGTGGTGGGAGCTGTCTTGTGCCTTGTAGGATGCTTAGAAGCATCTCTGGTTTCCCAGTAGCACCTCTTCACCCGACTTGTGGCAACTAAAGTGTCTCCAGATCGTGCCAGAAGTCCTCTATGGGATATCCTTTTCCCTCCTACTTTGCGTTTTTAGTAGTTGGATCCAAGGGAAATTATCCCAAAGATACATCCTTTTTTAAAAATTTTATTTATTTTTTATTTAAATTCAATTCAGTTAATAGTGTATTATTAATTTCAGGGGTAGAATTCAGTGATTCATCAGTAGCATATAACACCTGGTGCTCGTTACATCAAGTGCCCTCCTTAGTGCCCATCACCCAGTTACCCCATCCCCCCACCCACCACCCCTCCAGGAACCCTTAGTTCCCTGTAGTAAAGTGTCTTTTATGGTTTGCCTAAAGATATATCTTATTCCAGGCAGTAATAAATGGAAACCACCCATTTTTGGCCAGTAAGCAAGCTGCCAGAGGCTCTGTTTTATTCCATCTAACAATGCATGCAGTTACAAAAGTTAAAAGGAATGCTCTGATGTGTGAGCCTATGGTTGTATCACTTGGCTACTGTATGTTAAGACCTTAAAGTCTTAATAGGAACCGCATTTCACATGCACATACTTCTCTGTCTTTTTCAAATCAGTTGTTGTTTTCTATTCTTTGATCAGGGGCATTCTGATGCAAATGAAGTCAGAATTCTCCCATCACAAATATCCACCTGTTGGAAGGAAGCCAGCTTTTTAAAAAAGACTCCCATAACTTGTACAAACATGGAGAGCTATTACATCGTATTTCAAATTTTTATTTAAAGTTTGTGAATTCATGGGAAATGAGCAAAGGAAAGACCTGGTAGATGTTGGAGGGCCGTTTTAAGGAACACTTGACCACACTCAGCTGTAATGTTATGAAAGCTTCCTATTTAATGTGGTAGACTCCAGTCATTCTACTCCTGGGGCGGGCATCCTCAGTGGTGTAGGTTTGGTTATGGACATTCTTTGATTCCTGTTCAGTCCAGTTTTCCCACTATAGACATGCGCTAAGTGCACTAATGATTAACCACTGGTGTCCACAGTTTAAGGTACGGGTTGCTAATCCTACCTGCAATTATTAGCATGGACTTTCTGGACTTCAGCAAACTGCCTTTACAAAGAAATGCTGCTGAAAAGCCAATTAAAGATTTGTCTTTAGGTATCCAGGCTTTCAAATGATAATCAGTAGATTGCTTAGAACAAGGCTGATTTGCAATATTACCCTCTGCCCTGCTCTGCATTTTGCTTTTTAACTACAACTTGGTAAACAAGAGCTAATTCTTAACAATAACCTGGAAAGTTAATGTCATTCTCTAAGCTGGCATTAGAAGAAATGTTGACGTTAGGGGTGTCGTATTCATTCATCATATAGCCAGGAAAAAGCAGGAAGACATGTTAAAAAATAATTTAAGTAGGACTGAGAACACAGTCCTACTTCAGGCTCATTTTATGATGGGGAGAAGAGTATTCTGCACTTGGGAGTGTTTTAGTGGCCTCCCAAAGGTCTGGGTTTTATGGGCTACTCATAATCACTGTGATTTATTGAACACCTACTATATACAAGGCACTTTACATATATTAACTTTGCGTGCTCTCAGAGCACTGTGCATTTTTCATAGTAGCACTTACCACAGTTCTAATCTCCACTTATTTATATGACTAATTGATTAATGTGTGTCTTCCCATAAGACAGTCACCTCCATGTTGATGGATCTTTATCAGTCTTCGTTTCCCATTGTTGCCCCAACACTTAGTACAGGGTCTGACACATGTTAGGTATAAAATAAATATTGCTCAGAAGGATGAGTGAACCCAATTGCAGAATGCTATGGTTTTAGGGAAGGGGAAATGGAAAGATAGAGTGGTTGGGTGGCTTGTTGAAACCTTCAGGTTGGCAGAGTGGGAAATCACGTTCAAGTATGTCCAGTCTGGTGACTGCTCCTTCCCCACCACACTTGAATTCTCAAGCTTTACTGTGCTTGTGAATCACGTGGGGGTGTGTGATCAAAATGCAGATTGTCACTTAGGAGGTCTGAGATGGGTCTGAGAATTTGCATTTGTAACTGAGCTCTCTGGTGACAGCGCCCCTTCCCCCCCCATAGAACCATGCTTTGTGTAGCTGAGGTCAGTCTGGTCCTCAGTTGCAGTGTAAAAGGTGATAACTTCGTATCTGTTGGAAGCATATGTGGTTCTCTCTGGAAAGCCTTGCCATGAGACACAGTACTTGGCACCTGTACTGGTCTCCTAAGGAAAGTGCTCTTGAATAAATATACTGGCCCCATCCATCCATCAGTTGGTTACCCATGGGCTGTGAGAATCTAAATTCAGGTATTGATGATGCTAACGGGCCCTGTTGCCTCCATTATGAAGCTCATACCTTTGTACCAGGCCTTGTTCCTGCTCTAAAGATGTCCAGTTCACCCACTGCTCACATTGACCACAGAGATGCCAAGGCGTAGCAGCACCTTTTGAAAGTTTCTTTGGGTGTTTAGTTGATGAATGAGTCCTTTGGAGAATCTGAGGTCACCAGACATCTCATGGTCCCGCTGTCAACTCTGTAGCCATCCAGTGTCCCCCACACCCAGTGTGGGAAGGGAGGTTACCATTGACAACCTGCTTTTGGTGCCCACTCTACCTCTTCTGGGCACCTCAGGCTCTACCCTTCTTATTGGCATGTCTATGACAATTTCTTCCTAAATATCCTGAGTCAGCACTTCCTTCTAGCTCTTGAGAAACAGGTACAGAAGTTGGCCTTTTCACTACTCAGAGTAGGGGGTCCAAGGACTAGGTGCTTATCGTGACCATCCGATAACTACGTGGGGGAGCATATCTCTCGTAGAAGGGGTCTGTCAGTCAGAGTTGTGATTACTTATCACTGAGCAGTCTGATACACAGCCCCACCTATACTTGGTCACCAGTCTCTGGCTGTTTGAGTTTCTGAGCTGACCCTTGCTAACTGTAGGATAATACCAGCATTCTTCCCGTAAGGCTGACTGATTGTCTCTTCCTCGCAGCCATTCACACCAAATCTATTCTTAATCTTGGTGCCTGATTGGAGCCTACCCTTCGTTCATCATGTAACATAATGTCACCATTTTTGTGTGTATGCATGTGCAAGATTTGAAGATTTGTATATGTTGTGTTCTAATTGTGTAGTAGTAAAAATTAAAGGGGCACTTTTTAAAAAGATTTATTTTAGCTCTGTATTTTGAAAAACTCTTTCAAATACACTTTCCTTTATAGTATTCGGCTGTGCTAAATGTTCATGAAGGGTGGTTTAATGAGATGAGGACTTACAAGCCAAGGGCATCATTATATTATTGAAATAATGCTGAAAGTAAATTGGCAGATACCTGTAGTTTGTCCTGAAGTCAGTTATTTGAAGAGCTTGCTTTAGTTCCCTTTGCATGGACAGACAAGGCCCAGGAATTACAGATGATGAATAAGGAATATACTAGTGATGGAATTTCCTTAAAGCCCACGATTCATTTTCACATCTTTTCTATCTTTGTACATTAGGTTTTCTCCCTTTCGTTGATATTTTTCATTTGTTTGGGAATGTTATTTTGCTTTTAATTCTGTAAACGATATATATGCCTATGCCTTTGGATTAATCAGCCTCCCAAACGTAATGATTAAAGGGTACAGATGTGGGAAGCCACAAATACAAAGGACAGCTTACATCTCACTTTTCTTTTATATATTTAAATTATTCCCATTTTGCAATACCTTAGCATCATGGTCATTGTTCCCATCAAAAATACTGTATTTTGTGAAATGATACAATTATGAGGCATTTCCCATTATGTAGACACCATGTCTTTAAATTATAGCAATTTCTTAAGATTTTAAGGCGAAATGAGCTCTTAGAAGTGTGATTAATAGCAGGGAATGAGGCTAATGCTGGGTCATCGGGGGCACACCATTACAAAAAAGGTTGGACTAATAAAAGCATCCATCTTTTTGACCAATAAAGCATTTGAATGATATGCTTATAGTTTTTATCCTATAGTAGTTACTTGGTACTGAGTAAACTCTGAACTTACGTTGTAGAAAGGCTGCTGTTTGTAAGTGGCTACGGATCTGTTCCTTGATGGTGTGAGAAAAGGCAGGCCTGTGAGGGAGGCTGATGTTGGAGCTGCCAGTCTGATTTTTATTCTGTCTTCTACAAGCTTAATACCCATGGTGCCGGAGCCCTCTTGTTTTGGGGGCCAATAATAGAGAGTCTGGTCTGTTGAGTATTTATTTGTCTAGCAGCATGTGTGTACACAGTAGGCTCTCATCATTAGGAATACCATGCTCTGGAGTCAGGGATATAACCTGGTCCTCAGAGGGGTCTCTTAAAGTCTCCTCTTGCCCAGTTCCCCAGTACGGAAGCTTGTACCACTCACTGGTGTGTTGGAAGAGGATTTTTTAGGTGGTTCATAAATCATTCACCACTTCTCATTATTGCGATTTGATGTTGAAGCAATTCCATTTTCAGTCTGTTTTAATCCTTCCGATAAAGCCAAGGAGAAAGTTTCCATTTGGTACTAGTATGTCTTTAATCTCTCTCTTCCAGTTGTAAGCTCATTATTTAACAAAGAAAGAACATGGCTCCCGCTCAGAGCCTTTGTGGACGGCAGGATCTAGCTAGAATTTAATAACATTGGTTGGGTTGTATTACATTTATTATAAAGTCTTTCTCTTCTATGAAGGGATACACACTGGCTTTCCATTTGACGAAATGATACAGTTTCCTTTGCAATAGATTTATATGTTTGTCAAAAGTGAATACATTTTAAAAATAGAATTGGTGGAGGTATAGAGAGAGATGGCAGAAATCCTGAACATGAAAGTCGAAATGAATGCTCAAGCCTCGGAAGCTGGTCCACTTAGGTGCCATGATCACTCTGAGAATCTCAGAATTTGTAAGATTTTCATCTCAGAGAAGATACGTGGCAAGAACAAGTCAGTCCTACCTACTCTGGGGTCCACCCAGAGCTTCCTTGGGACTGTTTTCCGTTTTTGAAAGAGTTGATCAAACAGGTTATTTAAAAGATTTCTTAGTAAATGGATTCTTTCACTTATAATTATTTTTCTATTTTGCAAATAAGGCTTATAACGTGGGGTCTTTGGGGAACAAAATAAGTAATCTGGGCACATGCATATAAAACTGAAGGTGGATTAGGATATTTACCACCTCAACTGAGGCAGAGGGAAAAGGCACATTATTTATCCTGTTCTTGGTAAGGAATCAGTAGAACCAGTTTTGAATACAGACACGTCATCAGTGGGGTAACGATCATGTGCCTAGGTTTACCTTGAGTTTGAAAACTCCAGGGCTCAGTTTTGATTGGCCTTTATCGAGGGAGATGGTTTCAACTCTTTGGATTACCTTTTAGAATTGTAAACTCTATAATCCTTCACTGATAGTCTAGCTCATTCACGCTTTAGGAAAAGAAAAATGAAAGGAGAACTCCTGGAAAAGACAGGAAGGGCGGATAGTGGGTAAGGAAGGTGGGGAGTAAGGACAGCGGGTCACAGATTCTGCTTTTTGACGCCTTCATTTCTTTCTCTCTGGAGTTCCACTGGAGCATCAGATGAGACACTTCACTTTTCTTTGTCTCCTGTTCGTCTCAGCCGCATGCATATGTGTGGAATTTGAGAACGTTCAGTTCCCAGAGCATTTGAGGAAGAGTCTCAACGTTAGCTGTCCCTGCAGCCCGATCCGCAGCATCATTCAGAGGGGAACAAGGCTGGGTTTCCTTCTCTTGGGTAGTGGAACAGCTGGAGGCCTTGAGGGCTTCCTAGGGCAGAAAAGGTAGAGGTCCCAGGGTCCCTTCCTCTTGTCCCTACAGTGGTAACAGGTCCATGAGCCTGAGAAAGTCTCTCCTGTTAGGGCACGGGGCGCTCACTGGGCGTTTCTTTTTTTTTTTTTATTTTTTTTGTGTTTTTTTTTTTTTTTTTTTTTAAGATTTATTTATTTGAGAAAGAGAGACAGAGACCATCAGAGGGAAGAGGGTCAGAGGGAGAAGCAGACTCCCTGCTGAGCAGGGAGCCCGATGTGGGACTCGATCCTGGGACTCCAGGATCATGACCTGAGCCGAAGGCGGTCGCTTAACCAACTGAGCCACCCAGGCGCCCAGCACTGGGCATTTCTTCTCCAGTCTTTGTTGAGGTTTTAGGGGCCGCGTTGGTTTGGGGAAAGGAGACTGTCAGTAGAGAGGGACCTGGGAAACAAACCACAGCACAACAAGATGAAAACACAAAAGAAAATGCTCTTGTGACGTTGTGATGTTGGGGTTGCAGAACAAAGATTAGATTATAGAAGGAGGAGACAGGAACAAGAGCAACTAGAGAAGGTTAAGTTTATAGCGGAACTGGGGGGTGGGCATCAGGGGTGCATGAGGGGACCACTAAAATTTTGTTACATTTGTTAGACAGAGATGGAAATGCCAGTAATCCGAAGGTTACTAATGTCATTGCCACAGTCCTCTGAGATGTATCTTTAGTTGTGTGGTGTTTTGTTTTGTTTTTTTTTTTAATTTCATTTTCTCATTTTCAAATTTTGCTTTGGAATCCAGCAGTCTTTTACTGTACTTTGGAGTAATATAATACAGAATTTTTAAAAATTAATTAACTGATAATAAATGTAAGATATAAACTACCAAACTGGTTTTCCCTGTTTGCTTTTTAAATATTAAGTAATGGAGAGATGTCATTCACATGTATCACAATTAAATAGTTTAGTAATGTTAAACAATCTGTTAGATAGATTAAAAATAATGCTTTAATTGCCAATTGTACACCTAAATATAGTATCTCCGATGAAGCATGATAGCTTTCTTATAATATACAGCAAGCTGTTTAACACACGTGAAGCGAATTTTTGAAGACGAAACATTTCTTTATAACACTTCTGTTAGTGGGGACATTGAACTTATTCACTCTTCGAAGACCTCAGATTTCTTTGATAAGCTGACACACTGAACTCCTGAGTGGCTCTGTGTAGCATCAGCTGATTAATTTATTTATATCTTGTTTTTTTAAGGGCAAAATCATACCCAGATATAGTTTGATTTTTGCAGCATCCTTGAGAAACACATCTATTTGTGTGTGGACCCCGTGTACTTAAAGGTATCTTGGAACAAGAAACTGGGCAAGAAGGAACATTAGGGCTCTCCTTCTAGATCAAACATTCAAGATCCGAATTGGTGTTTGACCCATATGTTTCATTGATAAAAGAAGAGCCCAGGAAATGAATGTATAGTTACTCAAGCATGAAAACATTCCAGTCTTTTAAAGCTGTGACCAAATCCAATCCTTAGTAGTTTAAACCATGTGGATGCTTTATTTTTATCTACAAGGCAGGAAGTAAAAAGGCGTTGACTGAGCTCTGTTTGCTTCATCTGGGGGTGACCTCTTTTTTCTTAAAGGGGGCCATCTTTTTTTTTTTTTTTTTTAAATTTCCGAGTAACATTGCCAGTAAAGAGTTAACCGGATTTCTCTTGATTCGCTCTGGCTTGTATGATGATGAGTAATGCGAGGTTGGTAACAGCAAATTGTTGTTTATAAGCAAACATGGCATTGTGCAAACAAGCAGGCCTGGTCTCCAACTGGTTTGATTTCATGGTGGTCAGCAGCTGATCTCTGTAACATACAACCTTTCTGCCTCTCTAAATGTCAGAAGAATGACTGTTTGTTTATCTTGCCTTCTTTGCAGCTGTTTACTCTGTAATGCATTTACCTCGACCTTGATTCCCGAAGAGTGGCCCCTTTCTCCTCCCTAGCCCTGTTTACACTAGTCCTGCCCCTGGTGTCACCTATGAAATCTGTTGATTATTCCACCTGGTTAATGTTAAATTGCTCTTGTAAGATGATGTGTTTGTTCATAAACACAAATGCTGGGCCCCTTGTTTACTGTACCCATGGCAGCAATCGTTATTAAACAAATATTGCTTTGTTTGCGGGGTGTGAGCAGCAGTTTATCCTGCAAGGTCTGTTTAAAACACACACACACACACACACACACACACACACACACACACAAAAAAAAAACCCAAAAAACTTAAATACTAGAATTTTGATAAAGAAAGAAAAAGGGGAACTTGTCCCTGGAATGTGGTTGAAACAGACTTAGGTTTGCTTTTCTTATCTTTTGCTTGGATGAAGGGGCTGGAGAGATTAGCAAGTTGTTTGGTTTTTCTAAGAGATTTCCTTAGTGTAATGATATCTATGCAGTTGTTTGCTTTTTTCAGAAGGGAGAGAGCTCTCCTGAAAGGCCACTAGCTTAGTAATAGAACATCAGATGGCTAGAAAACTCTTTGTGGAGCAAACAAGGACTTAGAAGGTGTGGGAGAAAAAGTCTAGTGCTATGAACAAGGCAGTCACCTTCAAAAGGTATAATCCTTGGATTTTATATTATTGTGTGTGTGCATTGTGTGTTGTTGTGTGGGCTCCGTATGATCCTGTGTGATGGGTGTACTCGCTCAAGTTTGAAAAGGGAAGATTAACTCTGAGTTTAATGTATTGTGAATAAATTCTCTGTGACATAAACGGAGACATCCTAACTAGGAAGAAACCATACAGTTAATATGCGTGATATGTTTTTACAAGCTAGTATTTTAATTCTTACCTGTTATGCTCACCTGTCTCGTTTTAAAATGAGTTTTATGCATTGTATCCTTTCTAGTTAAGTAAAGGAGACATTGTGTCTCTTTGTTCAGCTTGATGTGTGTGACTCTTGTCCCTTGGTCACTGGGAGTCACATTAGATAAGACCAAACATTAGCCTGTCCTTTGTCATGTTTTGCAAACGGCAGAGAAAACAGCTTACATCATCTTTGTTTTTGTTTTTTTTTTT
Organism: Callorhinus ursinus; assembly: GCF_003265705.2. Lineage (NCBI taxonomy): Eukaryota > Metazoa > Chordata > Mammalia > Carnivora > Otariidae > Callorhinus > Callorhinus ursinus. The sequence goes on along the minus strand of NW_027397077.1, from coordinate 26,290,153 downwards.
TTTTTAATTATTGTTGCTGTTTCTGAATTTGTGTTGTGTTTCAATACTAGGCAGGGCCTGTTAGCATTTGCTGTAAATTACAAGGATAAAATGCAGACTGGGGTGAGGGTGGAAGCGCTGGGGTCATGACCTTCAACAAATTGTGGTCTTTTATATCGAGAGAAAGCCGGTTAATCTATCTGTAAGAGCAACTTTGGGGGGGGGCGGATACATAAATGCATACCGAAGTTTTTGAAGGACAAAATTAAATAATTGTCCCTTTCACACAATGGAAACATGCCTGCACTGACTTCTGATGGCCTGCATTCACTGAGCTTCCGTGATGCTCTGAACATACTGTTGGCTTTGGCCGCTAGAGCGGTGAGGGGCTGGAGGCAAAAGCAGGAGGTTCGTGAAGTGTGTCACCCTGCACGCCAGCCACTAATTGATATTAGGAACCTGGCCCCATGTATATGAAACTATATAATATATGGAAATGGAAAAAAAAAATTCTGACCTGCTCGTTGGTCGCTTTATTCCACCAGGCTATTTGTGACAATTCAGCTGTTTGTTCAAATGATTCCAGTTTGGCAGGCCTTGTTAATTCTCAAACTTCAACTCTGTTGTGTTCTGTAAGATGCATTTTAATTAAGCTCCCTAGAACACCTGGCCCCATCATACCCTGAGCTGCAGAGGCTTCCTTGTAGCAAAGCAAACAGCCTAGCACAGGACTGGCAAAGCTCCTTTTTGGACTCTGTTTAATTATTTGAGCTCGTCTGGATTAATATGCCAGGGAGTGGATATGCGTTCTCCTTTGTACTTCTGTTTCCTAGAGCAGCTTCCTTATGACTTCCAGAGTTTGCACACAGTTGCTATGATTACAGCGCTTAAACTCTGGTCCACTGGGAAGGAAGGAAAACAAGACCAACAACAGTAGCCGAAATTCTGAAAATCTAGACATTTGTAACTTTTAAGGGGGTGGGTGTTTTTATCTGCGCTTACTGATGACTTAACGAAGACCATGGAAGTTTGATGAAGACAGGCTGTTAGCGTGAGACACGCACATTTCCTCTGAACAACCTTGCTGCCTTGGGGTTGGAATTCGGGAATTCTTTCTCTTTGGAAATGTAAAATCTCTTGTCTTTACGATGAAAGCCTGGTAGAGAAGGGAAATCATGTTTTTATTAGGAACATTATTTTATTAGCACCCTATTCCTCTAACTCTGTTGTGAGCCATGCATTACAGGGAAAATTAAACATCCTGCTCTCTACCTTTTTCCATTCCAGCTGAATTGAGTATTAACTGTTGACCATGGATTTGGGTAGAGTTTTTCACTGATTGATTATCTTTAAATTTTCAATGATTGGGACAGTCCTACTTCCATTATGACTTAAAATGAATTAATGGCTTAGGTTAGTTTCTCAGTTTCAGAAATCCAAAATGATTAGTCCTTCCAAAGGAAGTACAGGACATAGAGTATTTTCAAAGTAGGAACATCAAGGTGGTGGCCCGCACAAGCTCTTGATCTCATTTGAGAGGTTGGACTTGGACTTTCCTGTCATTTAATCATTTAGCTAAAAATTCAGCAATTATGTATTAAGTTCCTACTACAGTAGTCCCCCGTAGCCACGGTTTTGCTTTGTGGATTCAGTAACCCGTGGTCTACCAGAGTTGGGAAGCAGATGATCCTCCTTCCAAGGTATTGTCAGAAGGCTTGTGTCACAACGCCTATGTAATTCACGTCACTTAAGCTCATTACGTAGACATTTTATCATCTCAAGTCATCACGAGAAGAAGGGTGAGTACGGTATAATAAGATATTGTGAGAGAGGAAGAGAGATCACATTCACATAACTTGTATTAATTACACTAGATTATAGTAATTATTCTAGTTTATCATTATTGTTGTTAATCTCTTGCTGTGCCTAATTTAGGAGTTAAATTTTACCATAAGTATGTATGTATGTATAGAAAAGAACATAGTGGGGCACCTGGGAGACTCAGTTGGTTAAGCGTCTGCCTTCCGCTCAGGTCATATTCCCAGGGTCCTGGGATGGAGCCTCGCATCGGGCTCCCTGCTCAGTGGGAAGCCTGCTTCTCCCTCTCCCTCTGCCACTCTCCCTGCTCATTCTCTCTCTTTCTTTTTCTCTCTCAAATAAATAAATATCTTGAAAAAAATTTAAAAAACATATAAAAAAAGAAAACATAGTGTAGGTAGGGTTCAGTACTACCTGCAAATTCAGGCATCAACTGGGGCGGGTCTCAGAACATATTCCCCCATGAATGAGGGGAGCTACTTTATGTGCAAGGTGTGCCTGAAAGTAAAGTTCAAGATAAAGGGTTGTTGTTGTTATTGTTGTTGTTGTTGTTTTTTAATTGTTACTAAAGAAATGGAGTTGGAAGGCCAGGAAGGAGATCATTTTACTCTGAATGCCTCTTTATCCCTTTACTTGATGGAGAGTACTTCTAGGTTGATTGATAAATATAAACTAGTTCCTAGTTCTTTTTTTCTCCTCCTTTGAACTATAAAGGTAAGAGAGCTACCATATTACATCATTAACAACGAACCTAATTATCCTCCCATACTTCTTGCCGCCTGAGGATTCTTTGCTTCACTGAGCACCCATAGCTGTAGGTTCTCCCCCTCTAGCTGTCTGAGGTGCGGCCAGGATAGCCTTGCCTGTACCCATTCCTTTCCAGACCCAAGCCCTGCATTTTCTGCAGGAGTAGCTCCCTGAGGACACATGTACCAAGGCTTTCCAGGAGGGGTGCTCCTAGAGCTGGTTCTTTCTCCTTTGAGAGGCCCAGCCCGACACTTCCACGATATCCTCCACCTCTGCTGACCTAAGGTTTGGGAAGATTGCAGTTTTGCCCTTCTCTCCCATATGGCTATATAAGTAGCCTTTAAAAATATATTTTTGACTATTTCATTGCTCCTTACCTTTTTTTCCCTAAGTGCTAAATAAAATTCCAGATTTTTAAAGATAGATCTAGATATCTACAGTGCATGATAAAGTTGATAATACATAAATCATTTTTAACAACAGGTAATATGCATAATTTATGGTGTTACAGTGCTATCTTTTTGATATTTATGATGGATAATGCTCAGTTTTTGCCCTCATATTACTGCTTTAAATTATACCACAAGAAAATTAATGAGAAAGTAGATTTATGGGTTTCATTTGTTTGTCAATTCGGAAATTAATTGGGTGTTAATTTTAGCCGTCCCTCATCAGACCAGGACTTCAGTATGTGTGCATTACTTTGCATTCATTGTAGCTTACCTCCCATTTACTGTGGGTCACTAGCTTTGCATACATTAAAATAGCCCTCCGGCTCATTCCCTTGATTACTTTTTGAACTGCCATGCATTAGAAAATTTACGCCTTTCTGTTATAATTATGAAAATTTGGTATTGGAAGATGGTGCCTTCATAACACAGTCAGCACACCGATTTCTCTTCCTCAGCTTGGCCCTCGGATGGTCTTTCCATGGAATGGGAGCCCTGCCACTGGGGACAGTGGATAGGCAGACAGTGGTGTCTGAAGGGTTCATTCACAACTTGTGGGAGTGATCTCAGAACGTGAAAATAATCAACTGGTGTTACTTTGTTTTTCTTGTTGAATTCTTCCTCCTCCCTTTTTTATTCACTGAGAGTATGCTATGAAATCCCCCCTAGTGGCAATGATTCTGCATCTTGGGGCCACCTGGGGCCCTTCCATGCTGCCCTTTCTTCACCTGCTTCCTTAACCCCTCAGTTTCACTTGTAATCCCTCCACTAGCCCTTCCTCTTGTCTCTGCCCCCTACTGTAGTCCATCTTGCCAGGTGAAGGGTAAACACTTGCAAAAGCATGTGTGACGTGCTAGGAAATGTGAAGTCTCCATTGTCAAAGCCAGACTTTCTTCAGGGATGCTTTCTGTTCTTGAGTCCCTGTTGTGAATGAGAGGAACTCCTGCAAGAAGATGGAGAGTAAGGCGCTGGGTTAGTGTCCTGTGGCACCCTGCTGGTTGCCTGCTGGCAGGGAAGAATCCCCTTAGCTGCACTTTGCTCCTTAGAACTCCTTTATGTGTATTATGTTGCCAGGTAGACCTTTTGCACGTTTAAAGGGAAACTGTTCACTTATCTGATGAAACCCAGAAGTAAATGTATGCTTTATGTCTTAATACACACAAGCTTGTCTTCTTTCCTGAATCGCATGAACATGATCAGTGTGGACTTTGAATTATCATGATGCGATGAGTCCTTCTTTAGAACTAGAGTTAGCCTGACTTCCACCTTTATTCTTATCCTGTCTACAAACTGCACGGAGTCTAACGGATGATGAAGTAAGTGCGCCTCTCATTCAGGAATTCCAAAATATGGAAATTCACAGGGTCTCTCCATTCTTAGAGTTGCTGTCTTCCTCCTTCTCTCCTCAGCGCTCTGTCCTTCCCTCCCAACCTTACTCCTTCCCCTTCTCTGTCCCTCCCTTCCCTACCTTCTTCCTTTCTTCTTTTCCTTGCTCCCCCCCCCCCCCTTTTTTTTAACACCCCAAGAGCTTCTGTTATCTCTTCAAAATGCCTTCCATTTTCCTCCTTTCCTGGCACTGGATGAACAATGAGAAAGAGGATCTTTGCTTTAGGATGAGGGAGGACCATGTCATCACTGTCATTTTCCTACAAGTGATTTCGCTATTAACTTCTCTTCTCTTCTCCCCGTAGAAGTAAAAATATATTTTACAAAACTATGTTTAGTTTAATTTACACATCCTTTCATGAACAGACCAAGTTCTTTAAGGGCATTTATTCTGCTTCATATAAATAATTGATCAGCCAAGTTAATTTACTTCTGCCTGACTTGGTCAACCTTAATTAACTGCCCTGGAATCAAGACTGAACTTTTTGTTAGCTTAAAATCTTTCACAAGCATGATAACAAGGGCTTTATTTTCCTTAAATTTTCAGCATCAACATTGTAACCAAGGAAATAATCATAATAATAAAGCATTGCTTTAATTTACTATAAATACATTGGCCTGGACATTATGAATTTTCCAGAATACTTCCAGAGTTTGCAGTGTTGGCAACGACAATAAATAGGCATGCTAAACTCAGTTCTTATCCTTTTCTACAAGTTCCTTCAGCACAAAAATCGATCTTTTGAAATCAGTAGCTCTGTCATGTTTCCAAGCAAGACGAGAAGTGGGCCATTTTGGCTTCCTTCAGCTTTCTGACATCCATGCGATTACAGCCTCAGCCTTTGCAGGGTTGTGTTGAATGGATCATATGTGGCTTAAACAGGCCCAGCTCATCCGGAGAAGCCACGCAAGAAGCCAGAGGAAGATTTGTCTTTGTTTCCAGAGGGCTTGTTAGTGGGGAGGGGTTGCCATGTCCTCCCGGTGCTGTGCCTCCATATTCGCACACTCGGGGTGATTGCGTATCGTTTCTTGCTCTCGATTTGCCATGGAGCAGAGCAGTTCATTGGTTATAAGGAGTCCCAGAGGGAAGCAGAGGTTATACAAACTAAGTGACTATGACACGCTCCCTATAAGAAAAGAAGTTACAGTGTTCAATGTCAGAAAACGCACATTCCTCTTGTATACACTGACCTGCTTTGAGATGATTCCCAAATTGTAAAACTCAATAGAAAAAGACAAATAGAGGTGTTTGCTAAAGAATGCCGACACTTTCATCTTTGTATTTTAGGTGCTTTTATTTGTCCACCTGCCACCTTGGTACTGTCTTCCCTGGAATTGCTTAGTTTTCTTTTCATTCATTTACTAATGCGCCACCTTGCCCAGGACTTTGCAAATGGGAAATTCTCTGCCAGTCATTGAATAGGCAAGTTCATGTCTGAAACAGGAAATGATTATGGCTGTGTCTCTTCTTTCACCTCTACTGAGTTTTGGTTTTCTTATCTGTAAAATGGGGATAAATTTCACCTGCCTCTTCTCCCTGATGGACTTGTTATGAGTTTGAAAAGTACCTCAGAGAGCCTTGTAGTTTGTGAAGTGTTGTACAGACATAAAGGCTTATTAAATGGCTTGGAACATTCCATAGAAAGAAATATTGCCAGCCCAGATATTGTTAGAAATGTTCTTAGACATCGACACTCCTAATTTTTCACATGTGCTTTTCAAAAAGCTGTTTTCTCCTGATTGGTGTGGGAGATTATGGGAAATTTTAAATCTTGCAACCTACATACTACTGTTAGCACTTGACTAATTAAGGACATCCTCAGACCAAAATAATCCTTTATGCAATTTCGGTCCCAATGCCTGCACTCTCACAGACCCGATTCGCAAGCCAAGCTGCTTGGCGAGATGCCTGCAAAACTTCTCCTGGAGGACTTGGCAGCCTTCTTGGAACTGCGTAGAGCAAAACCTTCTCATCAAATTGTGGATTGGAGATTGTCCTTACTCCACCCACCACCACGGTGTCAAACCCAGGAAACAGAAGCGGGGCATCTCTTAGTACCTGTTTTGAGGTCACGCATCCCACTGGTTGCAGGGTGTGAAAAGCAGCTTTCTTCCCTATAGTTCTGAGGACACAGTATTTGGCTAGCTATGCCCCCTTCTGAGGGCAGGTATGGATTTCATGTGTAAGCCATGTTTTTGTCTTTTGCGGGTCCATTCGCTGATGTGGATAGGCTTTCCAGAACCTTAAAAAAAATGTTTTTGTTTTTTCTTTAGGTATGCTTGTGACATACCCTAAGAATTCAGTGAGTTTCCTTGTTAACTACTCTAGGACAACCATTCTCTCCCTCAAATACCTAAACATCTTTTCCTTCATTTCTGTACAAATGGGCAGGTTTATGAAACAGAAACTGAAACATTGGGGGGATAAAACCCCTCAATTTCACAAAATTGAAACAAGGTACTTGTATTGCCTGGTTCTTCTATCGTAGAGAAAGTTTTAGTTGTATTTTTGATAGGTTTTATACTCTGCAGACAGTAAGGATGTAAAGGCGGTTTTTAAAGGACTCTAATTACTGGAAAGTCCGATCTCAAGAGAAGAGAGTGAATCAGCTGTTGCTTCTGAATTTGTTTCCCACCTGTCAACAAAAAATGCCATTCTTAATCCCCTTCAGAATTGGATTAACTTTAAAAAATAAGTCTTCTGGGTTTATAAAGTTTGTGCTCAAGTTGGATCATACAGTGCACTGAAAGGAAATGAAGATGTGAATTTTTCTGCTTTTAATTTTCCATTAGGCTTTTGTGGAAGTTGGTAGAAAAGGGATTTAAACCAACTTCTAGCAAGAGGGCGGCATCCTCTAAAGAGGAGGTCCCAAGTGTTTCAGTTTCCCTGTTGTCACATATTTCATGAGTGGGGGACAAATCTGTAGCGCAGGTTGTGTCTGTCTTTACACGATGCAAAAATACTTGTTCTAAGTTTTCAGCCCTTTTATGCGAGATCAGTGTTTCATGTTAAAGTTGGTGGTTTTTTAAGATTTTATTTATTTATTTGACAGAGAGAACACAAGTGGGGGGGCTGCAGAGGGAGAGGGAGAAGCAGCCTCCCTGCCGAGTAGGAAGCCTGACGTGGGGCTCAATCCCAGGATCCTGAGATCATGACCCGAGCCAAAGGCAGACGCTTAACTGACTGAGCCACCCAGGTGCCCCTCACATTAAAGTTTTAACATTCAGACATTTCTCAGCTTTGATATTGGAACTGTCAAGTCCTTTAGCGACTGTTGTTTATCCTGTTCAAAGTCCTCGTCTGTGAATTTGGAGTATGACCCTGCCATTTCATTGTTTGCTCCTTACTGCACCTCAACTGGAAGAAAACACATGGTTAAGAACTTTGACACCCGACTGAACTTGTTCAAATCCTGATTGCACCATTACTAGTGATTTACGCTGGGCAAATTAAAATGGTCCTCATGGAGCCCTAGTTTTCCCATCTGCATACTGGAGATACCAGTGGCATTCACAACTAAACTGGTGGATATACATAAATCACCTGCAGGTGGGCTTGGCACAGCACTGGTAACCAATACATGGTAACATTTGGTATTAGTAAATATTATCTATCTTTTGTCATAAACAGACGCCTTTACTGAGAGCTGAATTGGCTCCGTAGGGTAATGGTTTTGTACCTAGAGAGTAGCTGGGCAGAATGTGAAATACATTTACATGTATGGAGGTGATATCTTCCAGCTGCTCATCTTGCACTATACATACAGACATACATACTATATACCTACTGTATACACATACACACACATTTTTTTTTATTAGACATTTCATACTTTCACATTCAGACCTTTTCTTTGGTCTGCCTAAGGCCTGATTTTTCTCCAAAATAAATAGAAGATGTCCCAGACCTTTCAGGCCTTAAACCAAACTAGAGGTTAGTAATCCAGCATGAGAAAACCCCCTAACTTTGAAGAGGATTTCCTAGGGAAGTTTTAACCCTAGGACAAAGATCAGAGTCTGAATTTTTTCAGCTCCTGAAAAGTGGGGATTTTTTTCCCTCTCTAAATGTGGCCGATCTTATTGGAATGGCCAATTTTGAAGACTTTTCAGTACCTGAATGATTCTGGGGAGTACGAATCTTTAAATGCTCTTCGCTTTTTGACGGTAAGGGTGTTCAGCTCGTAAGACCTCAGGGGCCCCTCCTGGTGGTGTGTGTCATGTCTTGATAGAGTGGAGTTGCAGACTTTCTCTCTAGGAGTGTACCACCCCCACGCAGAGCCCGCACACACTAAAACTTAATGTTACACCTAATATGCCACACACAGCGACTTACTGGTTTTAGAGCAAAACATCCAGACACAATCCACAGAAATTTAACCATAAATCCTGAGTTCCCCCGAAAGTTTTTTTTTTCCCCCCTCCCAAGGGGAAACAGCCTATTTACAGGACGACTGCTAAACCTTGAAGCTGGACCGGCCCCTCCGTCCTCCGACCCTAGGGGACTAGCCCACGACCCAGGGCCAAAAGTGATCGTGAAAGAAAAGGACAACTGCTTACAGAGTTTGGCAACACAGACGGCAGGGCCCTGCTCCTTCTGTCCAACAACTGTTTTAACAGCTGCTTTTTTCTCTCTCTCCCCCGCTCCCTCCTGAAAATCCCTCTCTCAGGTTTTTGAGTCATGATGCAAGAATCTGGGACTGAGACAAAAAGTAACGGTTCAGCCATCCAGAACGGGTCGAGCGGCAGCAACCATTTGCTCCAGTGTGCCAGTCTTCGCGAGGGGCGGTCCAACGGGGAGACGCCGGCCGCGGACGCGGGGGCCGCTGAGCTCGTGCACGTGCAGCAGCAGCAGGTACTGGGGGCGCACGGGGCGCGGGGGCCGCCGAGCTCGTGCACGTGCAGCTGCAACAGGTACTGTGGGGGGCGGGGGGTGCACGGGGTTGGAGGGCCAGCTCTCCCGCTCGCCCTTCGCGCTCGCACCCCCCACCCCGCGGAGTGTTGGAGGCTCACCTGGCGCGCTGGCCGACTGTCAGCAGCATCTGGCGGCCCGGTGGGGGCCTTCAGAGACGAGTGCCCAAGCCCTTGGGAGTTGAGTCTTGGAAGCCTCCCCACCCCCGTCTTGGGGAGCAGTTGTTAACGATGAGCTTGAGTGCACCTCTGGGCACCCTTCCCAGGCCCCACCGTGGCCGCCCGAAGCTGAACTGTTTGGAATACAATGAATCTTTGGAGAAATGGTTCCCCGATGCTTGAGTTAAAAAGTAATAATAATAAACAGGCTTATTGAGCCTGGTGAAGAAAGACATAAAATGAGGGATAATGGATAAAAGGAATAGGGGATGGGAGAGGGAATAGGTGCATCAGGAGAGGAGAAGCAAACAGTAGGAGCAAACGGGCAGGAGTGGGTATACAGCAGGCGAAGCAACAACAGCACAGTCTTTAAGCATAAGAAATTGCCCCCTGCTACCTGTAGGAACTTCGGGGTGTGGGCCACTGACCTATGTGTCCTGTGTACATACGGCAGCTGATATGCGGCTAGATCCTCGTAATGCTTTAAATTAGCTCTTATTAGTGGCTCCCCCAGGTGCATATAAACTGGGACATACTCATTCTTCTTACGTTCTCCGTAGGCATGTCAGTGGGTACCTGTGGGTGACTGATTAAATATTTCCAAATGGTAAAGGTGACCCAGAAAATGGTGGTGTGTGGCCCCGGTGTTGAGGGAAATTCAAATAAGTAAGTAGCACCCGCTTGAAGACAGCAGTGTTTTTCCAGCCTCTCTTGAAATCAGGAAATAGGATTATTTTTGTTAAATGATAATGGGTGGGTTTTGTTCCGTTTTAGTCCTTGATTCATTTACTCAATGCAGAGTTATGGTGCCATTTCAGAAAGGTGAAAAAAGAATGATGCATCCTCGGGCCTTTCTGAAAGAAACAGAAATCGCTGGGGGATGGGGAAGACGAAGGCGAACCTTTTCTCAAACCATTTTCTTGGAAACCGTTATCAGAGAAGTAAAGGGAATCCCTTTTTGTATGAGGGTTATAGCCTTTGACAGGCGCTGAGCGTATTTTATTTTCTTCTTGCTAAGAAGTTTTTTAAAACATGAAGAATCATTACATTGTTAGTCTGTTAGAAGTTAGTGGAATAGAAAGAAGAGAAAACTAGCAGACACGATCAGGTCTCACTGCAAAGCGTTTCATCTAAGTGATGTGGTGCGGTCTCTCTCCCTGGCCGCCCAGACCCTTCTGTGCCTGCACCTTGGGCATCACATCGGCTGGAATGGACGTATGTCGTATGGAAGGTTGTGCACTTAAATGAGTGCAAATGGCCAAATTCTAACCACCGAGGTGGTTAGCAGAACATATCCTCAGATGGTAGGAAGGTATCCGTGTGTGCATGCGTCGTTCATGTGGTGTTCTCGGGTACTTATGGTTATACTGAGAATGGGCAGTTGCTATTTTGGGGTGCTGTGTTCTATGTCCTTACCCTACAGAGGCCAAGATCCACTGGTTCTTTATGGAGCAGTTGAGGTGTGGTGCTCTTGACCTGTGGGGTGAGTACCCCACATGCTTAATATTTAAGGTACATTAATTAAATGGGAAATTCACTTCTTTAGAGTTTTATATGAAGAACTGAAGATCATTTACCATTGTAAAGTAGTAAGTCAGCCAAAATATTTACATATATACCGTCAACACACACGCGCACACACCCCTACACCAATAATAGCAACAACATATTGGCCTCATAGAAGACAGTTAGGAAAGTGCATTTTTAACCGCCTCTTCCTTAAAAAGCATCAGTAACAAAATTAGCACATCTCCCCTCTTTATCTTGGCTGTGACCACTTTGGAAAACATGCTGTGATGTGTTACGGATGTCAGTACCTTTTGATTGTACTTCGAAACTTGTTAAATACTTTTTATAACAACTTTATTTTTATTTGCTATTGATATGATTTAGGAAGAGAGAGGAGTTGGATTTACCATTGTGGCTAAAACCCCACATATTAGGCTTGGCAGGCCTTTTCGATCTTCTTAAAATAAAATTCTGACAGCTGTTTGCCCCTCGAAGCATAGATGCGGCTCTTCACAGGTTGTTGGAGGACAAGAAAATCTGTAGATGGATTGAGGGGGGAAAAAAAACTAAGGGATTAAAAAAGTTTTGCAGGACTAGAGTGGACCTAGTTTCCTTCCAGACCGAAAACTGCAACAATTAAGCGCTTTGGAGAAATGCGAGGGTCAACATGTTGGACTTCGGTTGTTTTCGTCATTTTTATTCTACAGGTTTTTACTTGAAGTGAGAATACCAGCAGTGAGAAAATCACAGCCATGCTGAATTCATTACTGCGGTAGTCACACAAAACCACGGATAAAATTTCAATAACTGCAGGCCACAGTTGAGTAAACAGTTGCACTGAAATTTAATTCCTGTTGACTTTTCCCCCATTCCTCGCCAGGGGCACATTCTGATTCTGTAGTACAAAGACAACAGGGGTTACAGCTTTGATTAATGTAGGACAGTGGAAGAGAATTAGAACTGTAAAATATGTTAGAAGTCCATGGAACAAAAAGATGTGGCTTAAAAGGGCTTGGTATAAAAATGAGTTAATTATGCTGTGTGTAACACTGAATGTTATAGGATTTTCCAGTTGCACCAGTGCAATCGTTGACGATATAGGGAGAACTTGTGCCTAGTGCCAGGACTTTTAAAATAAATGCAAGCCTTTCCATGTTTGATTCTTATTACCGAAGATAATTACAAATGATAGCAAGTGCCCTTTCAGAATGGAGAGCTTTCACAAAGATTAGCTGTGGAATGAGTGACTTCTATGCTGGGACTGGTCTGTAGGTTGGCTAAATTAGTTCTAAGAAGAATTGTTAAAAAGAAAAAAAAAAGAATTACATACGTGACAACCTAGAAAAATAGGGGGAATCTGCCTTTTCCATCTTCTCTTGAAAAATCAGAAGATCTGGTAACCCTAGACCAATATTCCTTCGAGGACAACAGTTAAGGGATGGATTGCTCGTGAAGTCAGGGAGCCCGCCGCCCTCCAGGCTGCCCTAGCTCCCATCGAGCAGCATCGCTCATTTGTGGCCCTCTAGGCAGGGGGGTTGGTAGTTCTGCAAGATGCCATCATCACTCAAAAGCCATCACCAACGAGAGGTGCTGCCAGTAGCTGGAGGAGCCCGCCAACACACTCCCCAACTGTCTTCCTTCCTCAAAACGAAATGTATTATCTCTGTAATGTCTTAAGTCTACTTATATCTGGGCCATGAAACTATTATAACAATAGTTTCCTAATAATATAATTTGATAGAGTTTCTGAACATTTCTTTTAGCCACTGGGTAATTCTTTACCCGATACCATAACTGCTTTTTATTTCCTATTATGCCTGCCCCATTTCTGGGCCTGTAAAAGTTCTGTATTGGATATGCATTACTCCATTATGAAACTCAGCAACAAATACTATTACCAATTACTGAAGTTTTTTTCCTAAAGAAAGGGTTTTAAAATGTCCAGAGCAATTTCATAAACTGTGTGGATTAATGCATTTTAAAAGTCTTGAATTTTAGAAAGCAGAATTTTATTTCCATATTGCTGCAAATGAGAGCTTTTTCAGATAAGCATATTACATAGAGCATAATGTTTAGAAGTTTCTCCATATACAGCATATGCTGTCAGGTCAATTAACAGAATGCATACTAGAAAATGTTTATTCAATAAAAATGAATAGCTGTTAAATAAAACAGCTATTTCTTAACAACATTCCATTTAATGATGGGGTTTTTTTTTTGGGTACCACCTGGCAGTTTTATTGTCTGCAAATCAGTATAGAGAGGGCTTTGGTTGCTGTGGTTTTGAGGTATGGCTATTGTTTTATATGAGGAGGGCAGTGTAGAGGAAGTCTGTGAGAAAGACATTAAAAAAAAAAAAGATACACTATATACGGGATTTGAATATGGATTATTTAGAGAGTGTGAATAAGTGAAGTGTTTGTTTCATTTTTTGACATTGGTTCTTTGACATTTGGTTTAAGGTGTTGGACCTTTTGGCCCAAAAGTTACCTATCAACCATCAACACGTGTCTATGTACCTGTTTCCCATTAATAATGTAAAAGAAAGAGAGGAAAACATTGAATGAGTCCTGAAGAGTTAAGAGAGCTAGGAAGGATAAGTAGCTTCTGAAACATCATGAGAGGCAAGAAGAGGGATTCATTGGGTTGCATTTCGCCAATGAGCTATTAAAGGAGGTGAGAGATGAGTCACTGCCCAGCACTAGAGAGGCTCAGAGAGACAGGAGGAGTTGGGGGGGTGCTCAAGAAGGAAATCTTGGCTGCGTATATGCCCCGAGGATGTAGAAAATACAGTGTCAGCGGGGCCTGGGAGGATCACGGCTCTGTATGCTGGGGTCTCCTGAATGTGAGTAACCAGATGATAATGACCAGAGTGTGAACATGTTAGCATAAACCAATACACAAAAATTAAAGATTCTTCTCTTCATTTTCAAAATGGTGGAATGAATTTCCTCATTTTGTTCTTGTTACCAAAACGACTGGTGGATATCGGGCAGAAGAGGGAGGTTGTCCTGCCAACATCTCCAGCTTGAAGTGCCCCTGTGAAAAACGACGCCTGGAAGAAATCACTGTGTGTGTTTGGATGGGCAGTGAGCTCCGATGAAAGAGACCATTCTCTGCGCTTCTCATTCGTACTCCTGTTCCTTTGTGGGAACCATGTTACCATTATTGTGGCCATCCTTTGCCTTGTTCCTCCCTCTACAGAGGGAGGCCCAAGTGATTAGGTGTGGATTAGTACAAAGGTCAGGTAGCAGTGGCCAGTTCGGCCTTACCATTCTTCTCTTTGCTTCAGGTTGCTTTATTAACTTTGTTAGGAATACCCTCAAGTGGCCTTTTGCCTTGTAGCTACCAGGGACTGTGTCTGAAAGGAAGGTCTTTTGATGCCATTGGAAGGGAAAAGATGGTCAGCATCTCTGTGTCCGAGAAGGAAAGCTTCTGGAAGGCAGTGTAGAAGATCTTAATTTATTGAGTTGTCTCATTGAGGCAGGCTCTATGCTAGGGGCTAGCACCTTCCTTCACTGGTGGGTGAAAACTCAAACTATAATTTTAAAGGACTCACTCTACCAAGATACATTCTTTTTGAACACAAGGTAGAGCTCAAATATAGAAGCTATTGATGATCAAAAATTTGGTAAGAATCGGTGCCATCAAAATGTTAGCAAAAACCGTGCAAACAAATTGAGAAAAAAAAGTGAGAGAGGAATTCGGGTAATTGTGACGAAGAAAAGCAGCAATAACAATAACAGACTCCCACTTTTTCCTCAGTTCCTTTTGTGGCTCTTTCTGGAAAAGGCATCCTTCACCCTGAACGCTAGAGTTATAGTTCTTTACTCTGTGAGTTTGGACCTCCTTGTCATCAAAATATTGTCAGAGATTTAGGTAACTTGTGATGTGAGCCTTATATGAAATCCTTTCAAGTTTTGATTACTAAACAGCTCTGTGTCATTACATTCTCTTTTGAAAGGTGAGATGGCATGAGAAACAACAGAAAAAGAGCCAAGTACATAGAAATCTAGATGCCACATTTCACCGTGAGTGAAGTGTACCCTCAACTTTAAGCAAAAGCGTCCCTACTTTGAGAAGGCAATTTTAAGCCCTGACCTGTGAGCTGCAAATAATAATAAGTAATAATAATAATAATAATAATAATAATAAATACCCCCTCTCTCTTGTCTAATCAGAAATCTCTTTTTGAACTTTCAGGAGGTATGACTTTAATGGTAATTTGTTGACAGATGAGCTTCACTGATTGCAGAGAGTTTGTTTTGCAGAACTGGCGGGCTCCTGTCTGTTCTCTGAAGGCAAGGAACCTACTTCGCTGTTTTGCAACTGCTTGCGTTTATTGACAAGTAGTGCTGAGCACGCAGAATTGGTATGTTTGTGTAATGTAAACCTATATAGCTCAACTGATGGAGTCGAGTGTACTTTTAGGTAGTGCATAGATTACTTGATAAAAAGGGTTACAAGGTGACTGCTTTTATGACAAAGTAGAATGGCAATATAAATGCAAGTGGTAGATGGAGCAACAAAAGGGAAGTTTATATAGGGAATTGAACCCCGTATTAGAAAGTTTCTTTTCATCACTTGGTCTTTGAACTCAAATCTATTGTAATTATGAAGTGTTACTTGTAACATTCCAGAGGCCCTTTGCTAAATACTGTGTTTGATTTGGTTCAGAGAAATACAACCACATTTTTTTTTTTTTTTTCTTTTTCCTCACACAAGAAAATGTGGTGAAGAGAGTTTCACATACTGGCCTGGTCTCAGCTTTGTTCCAAATGAGCTAATAAATGTGCTACACTGGAAACTATGTATTAGAAGAAACTTTGTTTCTTCGCTTTGGAGTTCTTGAAATGCATTTATTCATTTGTTAAATATTCTTTCATGTAACTAATACGTGTGGTGCACTGCCTGTGTGTAAGGAAATGTGCATGGTAGGGTAATTAATTTGGAGTTTATTTGACTAGAGCCTGAAGAGCCTGAAGAGCAGGGATGGGAGCAGTGGGAAGGTGGTTCAAAGGTTACTTGGGTTCAGCTAGTGGAGTCTTGGGTTTCTAAGCTAGCGGAGGTTTAGGGGAGGTTTCTAGGCAGAGAAGAAAGGCCATTCAGGAGGAGTGGTACTGAAGGTAAATTAGAAGGTTGGACCTGGCCTGACTTAGAAGGAAAAGAGATCTTTGAAAGATTAATAGCAGTGACAAGGCTCTTGCAGTAGGTTCTGAATTCAGCAATGGACCTCTAACTCCTGCTTCATTTAATTGAGGACTTGCTTTTGTTGACCACCTTTACCCCCTTGCTCTCTGCATTTCTCCTCCTACATTTGAATACCAAAAGACTTTAAAGAAAAAAAAAACAACATCCTCTTATATCGCGAAAACTCACTCTTTTGATTGTGTACGTTTATTCAGATTAAAATTATCAAGTATTTTCCCTTTAGCCTTTGCCAGTTACTAATGAGTATATCTTCCAGAAGTCACATGGGAAATGCTGATAAACTGCCTTGTGTTCCTATTGATCATGGAATGGATTTAATCGCTTTTAGAGAACAAAACTGCGAAGTTAGATCTTTGATAAAGTCTGTTTCATATTGACACAAGCTTCTTAGAATGAATTTTTTTTTTTTTTTAGGGTGAAAGGGGGTGCGTGTTGTGTTTCTTTTGTTGGAAAAATACGTTGTGTAATTATTAAACAGTGGTGCTATTGGCAGACTCATTGACAAGGTATAGATTAAACTGCTTAGGGATGTCAAGGCCTTGTTTGTGTGTTTGAGTTGAGCCCTGCATAGAGGCAGGTGGAGGGAAAGCAGCTCTGTTCTCTTTAATCCCTCTGGAGAGAACATTTTCCAGTATCTTCTGCGTAAGAGGAGTAGGATTTTTTTAAAGGTGGTAACCCTAAGGTTCTCCTCGACTTAACTCTTTCATCCCTATTTTTAGACTGCTCCTTGTTGTCTGTACTCCAAATAAAATTAACTTCGTGATGCAGATTCGTCTTCAGCAAAGTTTCTGAAAGTAGACCATTTGTCACACAATGTATCATCCATACAAGCACAAGGAACTGTCAGTATCATGGTTGCTTGTTAAAAGAGGCAAAGTGTCAGCTGATCCGAAATCTGTGTTTTTATCACTCTACCTTCTCTCATTCCGAACTCCCCTGTCTCCACATTGAAGGGAAGGTGACATGATGGCTTCTTAGTCATTCAAATCCAATAACTTTTAATCTGAAGGTTAAGTAGTGAGATATAAACTAAGAGATGATAATATCAATTTTATGTTCACTGAAGGGCACAATATACCTCTTTCTAGTAGAGGGAAAATTGTGCGTAAAATGTCTTTTGCTTTTCAGCAGCAGAGCCATGTGTCTGAGAGCCAAAGGAAGAAAGAGTTTTGGAAAAATTTAATAAAATAATATGTAACATCCTAAAACAGGGCAGAAGTGGCCTTTTATTATTGTAATTATTAAGTATTAATTTTTCAAGGTTGCATGGTAAGACGTAGTTCCATTTTTATAGCCTCTTGTATTGACGCTTGTTATCTTCCCTGTGAACTCAGCAACCTTTTACAAGGTTAAATACTGGGAGAGAATGACATAATGCTCATTCTTTCCTGACTATTTTTGATCCTAATGTGTATGATAAATAATTCTGTGATAATATTGCTTACCTTGCCTCATTTTTTTCGTCCTACTCATGATATTTCCATTTCAACTCAATAGGCATTCACCAGCCAAAAGTAGTAAGTGAAAATGCCTTTCCATGCATTTTTATAATGATACTCTGATTATCTCACTGGATATACACTTGTCTTTCCAATTCAAAGTTTGTGCTGTGTATTATATGCCTATGCTGTGCACATTTATGTAAAGACTGTGTCATTAATGTGTTTACAGAAGGAAGAGCATCATGCGTAAGCTGAGGATGTGATATTCACAATTAGAATTGTCATGATTACGTTCCGGAAATATTTTAAACTTGTCTCACCATTTGTTCAGTCCCTTGACTGGGCGGGTTCTAGGTACAAAGTGTTGTGTTAAACCTGCAGACTCTACGAGGGATTGGTGAACTAAGCCAGAGGGCCTGTCTGGCTAAATCTGGCCTACCACCTATTTTTTTTTTTTAAAGAAAGGTTTTATTGACATTTATTGAGTACTGTGATATTTTATTTCTTTGCAACGTGTTATCTCATTTAATTCTCACAATGACCCAATGAGGTAGATAATCATCATTTAAGGATCTCAAGTAAGAAGAAAGAAAAAGCTAGAAAGAGTCAAGAGCAGGGGGTTGGGGGAAGACTCGGCAGCATTGGAGTTCCTAGATCCAGTTGTTCTTGCCTTTTGGTTCTTACCTGCCTTTTTTGTGATGTGTTTCCTCAACCCTTTCTTGAATTCTGTGAGTTAATAGATTCCCTTCTTGGACTGAAAAAAAAAAAAAAAAAGGTTTTATTGAAACACCACCATCCCCCTTGTTGGCTGTTGTCTAGAGCTGCCTTCCTCCTGAATTAGTAAATGGCAGATGTGGCAAGACTTGCCTTCTAGAACCTTCTCTTCATAGAAAGTGACAAAACTGCAGGATCATTCCTTATTTTTTTTTTTCTAAATTATCCCTCAAGAAATACATATATCACAGTTTAAGACTTTGTCTTACATTTTCCGGGGTGGTCAAGTCACTTGCTGGTTTCATCCTACCTGCAGAGTTCCTTTCTAATCATTTAACTGAATGCATTTCACAAATTAAATGTTTTGGCATATTGGTGGTTAGAGGAATAACCAGCCAGCCCACCAAGGAAATGGAGGTTGGACACTGAGTCACTCAAAGAGTGGATGTTCTTCCCCATGGTTCTCTTACCAAAGAAAATTAACATAAAAACAAGCATATCTTAGGTTCACAGTCCCATGGTTGGCTAGAAGAAATGAAGAAACACCCTTAACATCTCCCTGAATTCATAAAACTTAGAATCTAATCGTAGTGGAACAAAACATAAACATATGCATTAAATATCAATAAAAATCTCAAAGCAAAATGAAGACAAGCTGTAGAAGATATGTGTTTGACTAATTAACAAATGAATGACTTAAGCGATACATCTTCAGTAATCCAGAGAGGAAGAGTTTATTTGTGTCTATGTTGGTGGGATTTTTGAAGACCTTGGTACCACTTGGGAAACAGTAACTCAGCACATGCACACCAGCTGATTTAAGTTAACCCTTTCAATCAGGGGAGAGTGGATGGAAGATGTATACTGAACTGTATGGGTGCGGTTTATGACCTCAGTGCCCAAGAAGTGTATCTTTGCCACTTTGCCATTTTTAATTTTGGAATAAGCAAGGGGGATTTCCACTGTGGAACAACTGGAGGTAAATGGTAAGTAGAAGTCTTTCTATGCCAGACGCCAGCATCTGAGTTTATTGGTCTCCAGGAAATGGTGTGGGGCCTATCTGTTTACACAGACCATTGCCTGAGTCGAGTGTCCGATCTCCAGAGATTAGATGGGGACTGACAAGGCTGGTCATTTGGTTGGTGGTGTCCATATTTTACATACTTTTAATATCGAGTTTTAGCCAATTCACCTCTATTTGTCATAGAGCTAGAACAACTGAAATCCTAATGCCTAATTTTAAAATAGTTGTGATATTTGAAGGTATTTGTTCAATGCAGCTATTTATGAACTATCTTTCCTGGAAGCGCACGGCCTTTTATTTTCTCCCCTCTGCCTTTCTTCTTTGTTTTTTTTACATTCTTATTTGTTTCTGGTTGTAAGCTTGTTACCAGATGACTTACCATGACATCTCACAGTTAGTGAGCTTCTCTTTAGCCTTCCTGGTGGGAGGGTTTCCCTGGCACAGGCCATGTCTTTAATTTCATCATGCGTACGTTTTGCAGGTTTACGGTTCCTCTTTTGTGAATCTGATGCAAGCCCAGCATCTTGTGCTCTGAGAACTGTGTGTTTGTATGTGTGCTTGTGTCATTTTGCGGTGAGTTTCATGTGCATCATGCCCCAGCCTCCTACCCCCCAATTAAAACACTATGCAGTCCATACTGCATGTTAATTAGATTTGCTTACTGGTTCAGTGTTTTGACAAATGTTCCTAGATTTTTCTGTGTTTAATTAATGTTAAGTATATTAGTAACCTATCTTTAATTTGGAAAAGGTTTCCTCTTCTGGCTCTAAATGCTTACCAATGTGTCCCTGGAATTCATTCTTGGATATCTTAGATGTAGCACTTATAAATGCCAGCTCCGAAGAAAACTCTGGAAAGTAAGGTCAGATAAAGCACTCTGCACAGGTTCGAAGAGCCTTTTTATATCTATTCGAACACAATCACCAGCTTCACACACTACTTGAAAGATCTTTGGCTAAATCAGCAACGGTTACAGTAAATGCTACATATACCGCTGGGGCTCCCTTTCGTGGTTGATGGGAGGGTAAGTTAGAGTAGCCCATTCTGGGGGCAGTGTGGCATGGGGTGTCAAGAGGCTTAAGACCATTGTACCCTTTGATTCAGGGGTACACTTTTACTAAAAGGTTGTGTGGCATTCCGCAGTGGTTCTCAGACTTAATACATGTATTGGAATCATCTGAAGGGCATCTTAAAACATATTGTTAAACCCACCCCCGGAGCACTTAATTCTGTAGATCTGGGGTGAGGTCCAAGAATTTGCATTTCTGATGCTCTTAACTCATTCTCTGCTGCCGGTTGGAGGTATCACCGTCTGATAACCACTCAAAAGGTCAGAGCACCTGAAAGCATAGACAGTGGAGCTTATGGACGTCCTTGAGTATCGTACTGACAGTGGTATACAAATGTACTTAGTTGGCTACCCAGTGCATGCTGCTTCCCCTAGAGACTCATCTCACTGCTCAGGGACTAGAAAATGCAGGAGAAGCATTTCATTCGAGACATTTTGGAATCCTGCTGACAAGAGTTCAAAACCCACCTCTAGTACTTACTGAATGAATGAAGTAAAGTGAGTTTTGCCAGTCTCTCTGAGCCTTACTTTTCTTGTCTGTAAAATGGGGCAATAGAGATAACTTCTAGAGCAGAGTTATGTGACGAATACATTGAATAATAGACCTTAGGCCTTAGCACACTAGTCAAGCCTTTAAAATTAATAGTGCTCTCGACAGTATTATTTTGTTTGCTCAGCACCTTTTGAAGACAGGGAAAAGGCGGCGCTGAAATCTTAGGGACCCAAAGGCAGAGGCCAGGAAGGGAACCAACTTGTTTCTCAGGGCTGTTCCATTCTTTAGCATACTCCACCCAATTTATATTCAAATGTGATCACCTTAGAGCAGTGTAGAAATTTGTGTTAGAGACCTCCAAGGAGAGGCCTCATCTGTGAATTCCAGAGTTCCTGTGTCTTCCCTCAATGAGATAATTAATTGAAATAAGGGCACAGTCCTATTTGACAATCACACTCTTCATTTAGAAACTGACTTCTATAGGAGGACTACAGAGAATCCGTTCTTGTAGGCAATTAGTGCCCCAATTTACCATTTTAGAAAAGAAAACATATATCTTAATAAATACAGAATTTCTCCTCCATACCTACTAGCAACATTACTGAAGGGGCCCCGCCACAAATGTTTTAAATTTAGAGGCAGAGCGAAGGACACAGTTTGCCTCCAGAATCTGAATTGAATCAGGGTTTTATTTCAGATAAAATCTTTGGGGCTCATAACTTAAAAAACACAACTTTTACTGGCATTACGCAATTTGCCACGGGTCATTTAGCGAAATGTTTGTATATGTAAGCCCAGGTTCTTCTTTTAAGAAAAAGGAGCGGTGGAGGGCGGGGATTGGATTTTGCTAAAATCCAGGTGGCGTTTCAGTTTATATTTAATTTTAATTGGAAATCAAATACAGGCAAGGGAGAAAAAACCTACCATGTTTTCTTTACTAAGAGTATCCATTGGGGAGAGGAAGGACACTGCCAGCCAAATTTTAAGAAGCAGCTTTTTTATTGGCATGTCTGTTTTTTTTTTTTTCTTTTTTTTTTTCTGGCTAAATTCTTGTGCCTGCATTTTCTTTTTTAACATCTAAGTTTTTACACATGGCAATGGTTTTTATGTCTCAGGGCTCCTTGCTGCCCTCCTACTGTAATTTCTATGGGATTAGTACCTGGAACCAGGTTAGCAAATAATTACATACTGCATCTAACCAATAGTTTCCCCAGGCTGTTGTCTGGCGAGCCCCCTTGTTAGGTCTCCAGTGTGAGATAATATTTGATTCCCGTGGCCCATCCTGTTTCTAGAAGGCTGGGGAAGTTTCTGAAGAATGAAGAACGGAAGGGGGAAAAAAAAAAAGTTTGGTTTTTGTTTTTTTTTTTTTTAAAGCTAGAATTTAAGGAGGTCCTCTCATTTGTGAGTCTAACTAGCTATAGGTGCATTTTGTGAAACTCCCATAAAATATTGGCAGAGTGACTGTGGCACAATTAGGGAATGGCTGCTGAATGTGCTGGCAGAGGTGCCGAGACAGTCACTTAACTCTGCCAGTGCCTACAAAATACCCCATGTGCCAGAGCTGAGAGTGAAATCCTCAGTGTTGGCTCTGCAGAAGGCTTGGGTGTAATTCAGATGTTTTCAATTGAAAATGGAATACCAAATAATTTCGAATTTTCTACTGCACAATTAATTACACGTTCATTGTAGCAAAATTAGAAGATGTGTCTAGGAAAGCAGAGAAACAAGAAGCTGTACTGCCCGCAGTCTCCGTTTACAGAGGTACCAGCTGTGCACCTTTTGGTGACTGACCGTCCTTTCACTATTTTTTTTTTTAAGTCATTCCTTCACATTTTTACATATCCCTTTTCCCATTCCCACCGTGGAACTTTATAGTTAAAAGGAATAGCACTAATGTTATCAGTGGGACTTGTTAGGGCTAAGTTTCATATGCGATGGTTCACTTTTTCATCTTAATTTTGTATGTAGTGTTTATAGCTTTAGGGGAAAATTCATGTTCTTAGTTTCACGTTTCAGAGTTTATGGTCTAATTAATGCTATTTTCCCAACTTTCCCCCGCTTCACCTTCTCCCAGATTCGCCAGCTGATTCGGGATTTGGGCACATTGCTTAAAAATTATTTTTAGGAGGAAACTTTCAACATGGTATGATGATAGCCCGCCCATTTTCAATAAATATTAAGTGCATTCCTTCCTCTTATCAAAAATCCTAAACATCCCTATTGTCCCACATTTTCTTTTTTTTTTTTTGGTTTGAAATTATAGTTGATCCTTGAACAATGTGGGGGTTAGGGGCACCGACCCCTTGCACAGTTGCAAATCTACGTTTAACTTTTGACTGCCCCCGCAAAACTTAACTACTTTATAGCCAACTGTTGACCAGAAGCCTTACTGATAACATAAATAGCTGATTAACATATATTTCACATGTTATGTATATCATATAGTGAATTCTCACAATAAAGTTAGCTAGAGAAAAGAAAATGTTAAGAAAATCACAAGGAAGAGAAAATACATGTATAGGACTTTACTGTATTATATTGAATAAAAGAAAAAGCCAATGGAAGTGGACCAGTGCAGTTCAAACCTGTGTTGTTCAAGAAGTCAGGTGTTGTACTATCAGTAATAGTAATGGTGGGAGAAGTAGTGGGAATATCAGTAGTAGAATTTATTGAAAGCGCTTTTCTTCCAGCTTTGGGCTTTGTACCTATATTAGTGCAATTTGTTCTCGTAAGCACACTGTGAGCTAAGTACTCTTAAAATTCCTACTCTTCACAGGAAGAAACTTCCTTAGCTGCCCACGTTCACACAGCTTACAGCTGGACAAGTCCAGCTTCTAAGCCACATCTGCTGGGTCCACCATCTGAGCTCCTCACCCCAGCATGGGAGCTCTCCCCTTGTGTTCATTGTCCTGGGTATCAGGGGAATCGGTCCTGCTACAAGGATTGCTCCCATTTCCCTTGGCCTCCTGCCACATTGGGAACACCCTAAAATGTTGTCTCATTCAGATCTCTCTCCTTCAACCCAACTTTTCTTGCCGCGTCCAGTAAGAAAATGCCAAGTATTCCTTTAGACGGAGCTTTTCCATTTTCACCCTCTCCTGTTTTCACAGTGAGCCCTTCCTTTCTGCCCGTGCCCCCCACTCTGCCTCGTAAGCAGCTATGCCTTGATGCTCAGATTCCTTTCTTTGGTTTTCCGAACGAGGGTCCTGCCTCACGCCTGTTGCTTGCATCCTTCTCATGAACATCCAAGCCTGGCATACGCAGGCAGAGGTTAGCATCCTTCCTTCTGTTTCTGAAACACTTTGTTCGGAAAGCCTTTGAGTCGCTCCAGAAACATCAGACATTGAGCGGTGCTTGTGGTGAGGTTCATGGGGTGGGGCGGGCGATACAGCCGGTGTATAGGGTTCCAGCACATCTGAACCCTGCCTCCAACGTGGACCACTTTTCAGATCGCTGTCTCCTTGACGAGTCAGGGGCATGGAAGTGCTGGCTTTGAAGACTTGGGAAATCTGGGTTTATTAATAAGTCTGCGCGTAGTCAGCTGCAAGCTGCGTTGGTTGCAGTTGATGTTTTATGGACAACTTAAAAGCAGCCATTTTGGGTCGGACACGTTTTCTCTTTATGGCTCTTGTGTTTGGGTACTTGTGGCTGGAAGCCCTAAAACTTGCAGACTTTGTCCAGGTGCCCCAAACAACTGTCACAGACTGACGGGCTAGGGAAATACCTTCTGTGTTTTCTTAGTGTTACATGACAGGCTCGACCCTTTTCCCAACCTACGAAAATGTATTTGGATAAAATATTTCTGGTACCTTGTGTTTCTTGAGGAAATTATTCACTCGGCTTCACTGATTAATGAGTTAGTCCTTTTGAAGTCACCACAGTTGTTTTCGTTGTTTTAATATCTAAAAGAGTGGTTATTTTGCTTTAAGAGTGATTAGCTCTGTTGACAAAATGTCCTCTGCTCCCTGAGTGGTATTTTGTGTTAATGTTTCTGTGGCTCACCTGCTTTGCTCACATCCAGCACGGCTCCAGTCAACAAAGACCAATCGCTTAGCACAATAAATAAAAGATAGTACTCACAAAGGATGTGTGATAGGACTTATGGTAGGAGTTTTAAAGATTCATAACCTACAAGTCAAACTATGTACATTTCCCCAGCGACAAAGCATATGTTTGTTTCCAGTTTGGGAAATCGTCATAACTGCGTGGCTTATTTTGTGAAGATGGCCGATAATGCCCAGTCCTTGCTTTAACAAAGATTATTAAATCAGCTAACTTGCTTGTTGGTCACTGTTCTGGATCGATACAAAAGCCCAGATACGAGGCCGGAGTGGATCTTTCTTCGTCTGTCTTTATCTCTCTCTTACTTTTAAAAACAAACTGACAGGTCTTGCTTTTGGCAAGAATGGTGGAGTAGGCTGAAGCAGTTTTATTGAAAGAAAAGTCATAATTTGAACATCTCCCACTTTGGGGTTGCCATTTGAGAGGAAAGGGACCTCAGTTCTTCGAAGATGTCACCATGGCCACATCTGTGTTGTCATTTCAAGAAAGAAACACCCGGGCTGGAGAAGAAAATTGGGCGCTATCACTTCCCAGTAAAAGGAGCAGAAGTGCACGCACATCTCTGGGTGGGTGGGATGTTCGCACCTCAAACTGCTCTGCAAGTCCAGAGTAGGTCCCATTCTGCCCAGTCTCCTTGTAGACTCTTATCTCCTCTCCAGAAGGATTCATAGAACCTTGATCTCTCTATTAATTCATTGTAATGTGCAAGTAGAGCATTCCTTCTACCGCTCCCTGTAGGTGCTGAACTCTTTCAGAATCTGTACCTCCTGTAGGAATGATAAAAGTGACTTCATTTTGTCCCTCTAACACGTATTTATCTATTCTCACTCCTGAGAGTGAGGTTGTGCCTGTTCTCACTCCTCTGTCCTCCATTCTCCTTCATCTTCCACTCCTTACCCCAAATATATAATGTGTGTGTTCGCTTTTCTTTATCTCTCTAGTCATAGAATTTTTAAAATTCCTTAGATGAATCCATCCTCACATTTTATGGATGAAGAAACTAAGCTCAGACAAAATAAAGGCTTTGTCCTTTGATTCACTTTTGCATGGACGCCCTTGATGTGTTTAGAAACAATCTTGTGTAGTATGATGTGGGCCCTTCCATGATCTGTCACAACGGATGAAATCAGAACCTTCATTCCCGTGGTTACCAACATCATCAAGAACCGTGTTCAATATATAGGGTGTAACTGGGTGACTGTGTGTATATGTACATCCATTTTCAAATTTTGTTATTGATTATTGGGAAGTGGTTATTTTTCTTCGCTCTTTTCCTTTTGGAGCAGGGATCAGCTAACTTTACATTTAGATTGACTTGAAATATTAAATTTTGTTGGCTTTGGAGGCTATTCTCTCTCACAAATGCTCTGCGTGAAAGCAGCTATTATAGATAATACATAAATAGACATGGCTGTGTTCCAATAAAACTTTATTTACAGAAGCAGGTAGCAGGCTGGATTTGGTCCACTGGCCGTAGTTTGCTGTCCTAGAGAAGATGCAGAGATGGTAGCTGAGGAAATTGTTCTGTGTAGCAGGTGGTAAAGTTCCTCTGCTAGTCATACCATGCCTTAAGATTGATGACTATTTTTTCACTTCCTTCTTAAGAAGAAAAAACGGTTTCATTCTTCCTACCACGATTTGTTTCCCAATTCCCATTCCTTAAAGCCTCATTTACTGTGGTTATCCTTTAAGCCCACATTTTCTGGAATGCTGATAGGAAAGAAGCTGAGACTTCCCAGAATATGCCCGCAGTCCCTCGTAAGATGACTTCAGACCTCATCTTCACATCTTATTGTTACTAGACTTGCCAGAGGTAACCTCTGTAAATCCTTCCTGGACATTCCTTGTCATCGTGGAACTGGCCTGTCATCACCTGCATCCCCATGGTCATCTTGCCTTTCAGTGAATTTCTACCCGGAATGTGTAGGATCTTGACTTTGAGTGGGGCTTTGTCCATCTCCTGGGTGGAATGCATTAATAGGATAACAGCTAGTGTGCTGCGTCGAAAGATCTTCTATGCTTGCGCTGTTAAATAAGTCACCTTGGGTGGGTGGTGGGGGTGAAGTTAAGGCAGGATGGAGACTTTGGGGTTGAGAGAATGAAGTTGAAGTGCCTTCCTGCCTGATTATTCCTATCAAACGGTGTTAAGTTCTGGGAAATCTTTAGGTGTAGTGACTCAGATTCTTAGGCAATGGAGTGAGAAAAAAAAAAAAAAAATGGCTGACCCCTGGATCAAAAGGAAGAAAGAAGTGACCTCTCAAGTTTGGAAAATGCAAGGGCTCTGTAGATACGATCCTCGAACATTGATGCGGGTTATCAGCCAGGCTGGGTTGGAGTCTTGCTGTGATTTGCAGCAAGTCCCTGACTCTTTGAGCCTCTGGAAACTAGTTCATTTCAAAGGTTCCTTCTGCTTCTAAAATTGCATGCTGTTTCTTTTCTCATTAATTTTTGATTAAATTAGAAATTAGGCTCTGTTTTACATATTCAGTGCTTTGGTGATTTTGGGGAAGTGTAGTCCCTAACAATCACCAATAGGCACTCCAGTTCTTTTAAAACATGAAATTCCAAGCAAGCATGTCTTTTAAAACACCAACAGTGAGTCAAAAGGGAAGAAGGAAGTTAGAGGAAATCCTGGTTTTGAAAACAGAACCAGTGAATGAATTGGGGTGCAAAACTCCTCGAAGATTCTCCGTGCCCTGCCACCTAGTAGCTCTGTGACCTTAGGCAGTCCCTTAGTCTCAGTTTCTTTATCAGTAAGATCAAGTTAATAATGACTGTCCTGCATACCTGAGAGGGGCATTAGGGGAAGCAAATGAGGTATTAAAGGTCAGAATGCTTTTTGTAAGCAACGAAACATAGGAGTGGAAGGTGTCTTCATTATTGAGATGTGGTTTTCATTTGCCTTACCTTCTTGTAGACCCTCACATGTTCCCAGACATCATGCGTTCCCTTGGGGATGCTCATGCTCTATGACTGTGGGGTTTGGGGCCCTCGGGTTTTCCATTTAGTAATTCTACACATAATAGGGATTTAAAAAGCAGGCATACATGTATTTTCGCACTGTTTTAATTTTAATTTTTTCCCTAATGTATCAGAAACTTTCAGTTTTAAAACAAAAGGCCCTCTATGTGAATTTTCTTTTATTTAAAAAAAAAAAAATGGAGGACTAAGGTAGAGCTTCTGGAAACAAAGGCCGGGTTGTCCATGATTAAGCAGAGGAAGCTACATGAGATTTGGCAGGAAGAATAACGGGTTGGGTTGTTACTTATCAAAGGAATATTTGCTGTTGGCCTTAGTATAATAATGTTAATGAGATTATTAGGTGGGGGAGATTTTCAATAAATAATTGATAAGGATTAGAAAGTGCCTTTTCTGCAAATAAACTTCAGAATAATTAATATTCATGGACTCTGTTTGTCAACAGAAAAATGTAAATGAAGAGCCAGTCCTATCACCAGCCACTCGTCCTGAAGGACATCTGTAAGATCAGGGTTAAGGAGGGGGAAAGCTGGATTCAGAGCCATGGCCCAGACCCAACCCTCTGCATGTCAGCACAACTTTCCACGTCTCAGCTAACACATTGTCCAGGCTGGGTCTTCCTCTGCACGAAACCCTGAAATGCAGGTTTCTAATAGATTGTTGGTTGTACGCTATGAAGGACAGAAGGAGGTAAGAGAGAAGGCAACTTGCTAATGCAAGAGCAGTGTACTGAAAGTCACTTTTATTTCTTATTTATAATCTCCATGCACACTCTGGGTAATAGATGATGCCGTTCATTCAGTCCTTTAACTTCAAAGCAGAGCGAAGGCATGGCTGACAGAGCCGGGAGCGGGGATACAAAGGTACTCACAACAAGAGGAAAAATGCCTGTTTACAGGATTGCATTTGTTAGCACGCTCTCTTCAGATATTGTTCCCCCAGGAATAGCGAGAATATGTGCAGCGCGAACAATGATTTAACATCTGAAAATGGTACTTAAAGAGTTTCTGTCTGGTAGTAATGTGATGAAGTCTTCTGAAGGGAACCTGGGGACTTCATTTCTTCTATTTATCTATATGTCTCTCTGGTTTTAGTCAGAGGTAATTGCATATTTAACCCCTCAAATAGCTTTAACCCTCGAGGTGCCAAGATTTTACCCTGTATGAAATATGCTTTTATCCCAGCAAAGGCAGACTTGGAATTCCCTTGAAAAGAATTATTTAAATTTTGCAAGTAAGTGTGTGTGTGCGTGCACATGTGTGCATGCCCACGTGTGTGCACGTGCGTGCATGCGTGTGTATGGATGGATGGATGGATGAAAAGAAATTCTAGCAGCATTTAGGGATTAGATGGAGGGGAAGAAGCATGCCCTACCTCCCTTGTTTGGAAGAAAAGCAGTTAAAATACAAATGTTAAGAAGAATGAAAACTTCAAAGGAATAAAAGAAGAGAAAGAATGACAGAATGATGTTTTTATTTGTGTTTTATCGTGGCTTGAGCTTAGAGAGAAAAGAGAAGGCACCCTAGGCCCAAGAGAAGTTGTAGCCGGACCCTAAATCAAGAGTATAAATTTGTCGCTTGCCTCAGCAATATGGTTTTCTCAATTAGTGGTCGTTCTGGGAGGCCTGCTTAACAGCTTATGTGAAACAAATATTAACACAAATTGTATAATTACATCAAAATCCCAAATTCCTCAAAGATGTAAAATGGTTTTCAGCTAAGAACACGCCAGCAATAAAACATCCTATAGTCAAAGGAAGCACACTCTCAGGCAACCATGAGACTGGATCCGAGCGACTTTCACAGTTTATTTTCATGGTATTTAAATTATGATACCAGTGGGTATTTTTAATTAGTGTGCACTTGTCTACATAAGCCATGTTGGCAAATTTGACTCATTCATACAGTAGTTGCTGTAAAAGAGGCCAGCACAGCCTGCAGGAATTAAAATTAAAAGTTTCTGCAAGCTGTTGTCGACATGACCATATCTCATTAACTTTAAAAATGGAGATTATTTGCCTGAAAGCTTGATTTGACTAGCAGTAATCAAATATTAGGCTCGATGAAGGGAAGGGTAGGGGGGAGAACATCATTGTTGAGATATATATTGCTATGTGTTTTACAGCTCCCTTTAAATAGCAATATAAGATTTCTGTTTTGACAAAAGGGATCGGGAAGAGAAACACAGACATATGGCCTCAAAAGTATTATTAGGATAGTTTTATTTTAGATTAAGACTCATTATTTACTAAGTTTGCTGAAGACAAATATGATTGTGCTGATTACCAATTCTTCCTCGTTAAGGAGGCAAGCTTCATTATCTGGAGTAGCTTCCCCTGCTTGATCAAAGTTTTAAGGATTGGAAACGGGGCCTATCTCGTGATTATCTTTCCTTTTTTCAACTGGTAAATTGGCGCGAACCTTAAATTTGTACGTTGGATTCATCCCATTGTTTTAACTAAATATGATGAAGAAGGTTGCAAAAGTGTGCATAAAATGAACGAAAATAGAAGAGCCCTCGTCTTATCTACTTTCTAAATAGCTTGTTATTTGAATTAGGTATCTGAGCAAAAAATCTCTTTCTGCCGGTAATTAAGGAGTCTAATGTTGAAAACCTGAAGTTATTGAAATATGGTAGACATGGTCTCATTTTAGATCTTGTTTTATATTTTCACACGCACAAAGGAACATTTGTAACGCATAAGTGTAAACTGTAAAATGAAGATACATTTTGGGGGGAAAAAAGAGAAGAAAAAAAAGGTGCAGTTAAACAAAAGACCGAAGATAAAGTCTTACGCCTTTTTATGTCTTTGAACTGAGAACATGTTCTGCATTTTACTAAAGGAACATGAGGCTAGAATGTAAGTAACTGGTTTTTGCATTAGGCTCTCCCTGGAGGTAGCAGAAAAATATCATGTCCCTGCATGAAATGCGAATGTGAAATCTACCAGAAAGAAATATTTATGACCATTTTATGCTTGATTAGGCTTGGATGACATCTGTTAGAAGACAGGGACTGGACAAAGAGAGAGACGCCCGGGGGCAAATGTTAACGGAGTTGTTTAGATGACGCTAGGGCAGAGGCGTCCATTTACTGCCAGGCAAAACACAGGAATTGTGTTAGCAAGAGAGCAGCTGACAAGAATCCCCCGTGATAGAGACACTGCAAACTGACTCGATGGAATCGTCAAATACAGCTGTTGGTAGTCACTGCCGTGCCTCAGTTTATGAGCAGGTTTCCAGGCGCAGCCCTGATCCGGTGACTTCCAGGGAGCCAGCACCTTTAATAAAGTTACACACATGTGACTCAGCTATAAAAGGAGCTCATCTTCACTTTTTCAAGGGAGTTTTACATCCTCCTGCCAGGCAGACTTAGCAGGACCAGGAAACACTTCTGTATTTCTCAGGGAGAGTAGAACCAATGAAACGATACACTTGCCTCTGTATGTTTCTACAACCTAAGGTTTTTGTTTTTTGGTTTTTGGTTTTTTTTTTTTTTTGTCCTTAACATAAGTCTCCCCCTGCTTAAAAAAAAGAAAAGTAGCCCCCTCCCTCGGTTCTATAGACGCACTTCATCGCTTTAAACAGTGCAAATGTTTGCCCGAGGGGGGGGGGAAAAAAAGTCTTCTAACACTGGCAAACATTTTATCAATTGTTAAACATTTCAGTGTTAAAGTAAGTGCTGTTTGTCTGAAGAAATAGCTCTACCAAGAGTGGAGGTATGAGCAGTTATTTCATTCTGGTTCTTTTCCCAGCTTCTTTTCCTGTAAATTTTCTCTGTCTGGAATGCTGATGGGAAATGTTATTTTGTTTTTGTTTGCAGCAGTTCTGTTGTTTTGATTTTGTCTGAGTGGTATGGAAAACAGTACGTCACTTAGAGTGGGTGTTTTGTCTACCGGCCATTTGGCCATTGCACATATATTTCTCATACTTATTACATGATGACAAGGGAACCGAAAAGGCACAATTTTCCAGTTGAATTTTTCTTTCCAGTTTAATAATAGTGTAAAAAAGAAAACAAAGTTAATAGATTTAGCAGTGTGATGGTACTTGCGATGTGATAGCTGACTTTAGGTGGTTTTTCTGTTTTTTATTTTTTGGGTTTTCTTTCTTTCTTTCTTTTTTTTCTCATTCCAGTGGTTAAGGAGCTCTTTGGGGGGAGGTCAGATTAATGCATATATCGGTTTCTATAATAAACTGCACGTGGATAGCATTTCACATTTTGCATAGAGTTGTGAAATGCTGTAATTGAAGTAGGAAAATTCATAAAAGGATAATAAACAATCTTAACATCATTCCTGTGATTAGCTTGGGTAACTCTTGCCCTGGTTTTAGGCCGCATGTAAACTAACCTCTACCAATAAATGTATTTTAATTAAAATGAATCGAAATGAAATTTGGACGAAAACCCAGAATACAAGTCTCAAAGAATAACTTAAGGCTGTTTACTGGCTCAGTTTGGACATGCTTTATCTGAAATCATTCTCCACATTTGCAATGTTAAGGAACATATTGCAAGAGTGTAGAAGTTAGCTCTACAAGTAAGTAATTTTTGGTGTAGTACAAAAATATAAAATGGAAACGATGATTAATTTTTCAATTTCTCTCTGCAGATATCTAATCATTGTACCCATGGACCGCCAAAGGCTTCCATTAAAGATTTAAAATGCAAGAGGAAGGTAGAATCCAAAAGATGGGATTTGGGATTAAATAATGTAAAATAACTGCAGGGCAGTAGTGAAGTAAAAGCTATTGGCACAATAAGAGATTCTTTCAGACTTTTTTTTTTTTAAATCCACTTAAAATATTGACACCTCCTTCCACAGAATGTCCTAGATGTGGTATTAATCGAATTGTTTATAACACCGATTAAATTATGAAAACATGTTTTTGTTTTAGCTTATGCCACTTAACCATCACAGCAACAATCACGAGAACTCTGTGCAAATTCACATGAATGTTCTCTGTGCTTTAAATATCATCCTCTTTATTAAAGGATTTTGCCTGCAGTGTTACACTAAATATACGTTGCTTCTTCCTTGAGGATTTTAGTTTGAGATGGGGAAATGCAGTGTTTGAATGGCGGGGACTCACCAGCGTATGGACAGCATGATTTTCTTCAAATCAGGGGAACTTTTATAATCCTGGAAAAAGGGGACATCGCCGCCTCGATATATAAAAGCTGTCAGTAAGGTCCAGCCGGGCTTCTCTGAGCTCCGCTCTACTGTCTTTATCACTTTGCTCAGTTCCACGTAATAACATCTTCATCGGAGATTGCTGTGGCACAGGGGAACTGCATTTGTTGATCAAATTTGGCTGGATAACACTGTGATCTCGTATCCTGAAGTGCGGAGATGTGCCTGGAATATGTAAGTGCAGAGCTGGCCCCTTGATTGATTGATTCTGCCTGTCACAGAACAAGATAACCGGATCAGTAAATACTCTGTGCACTTCAGCATCATCTCCACAATCAAAAGTGAGGGCATCATGGGGCTGGAAAACACTGGGTCATGATGGGAATGCACACATTTCAGAGTGATCATTGGGAATAGAGAGAGAGAGAGAGACTCACACACATGCACACATTCGCACGCAAACGCACAAAAAATTCTTTGTGTGTGGTTTCTTAGAAGGGAACAGTGTAAAAAAAAAAAAAAAGAGCATTTGCTGTATGTTTAGAACGCTTCCTGGTTATAAAAGTCGAGTTTATTTTGCAGCTGTCATCTTAGAGGTGTGCAACATTTATCATAAAAAGTTGTTATTCGAGTTTTGTTTACAGAAGAGATTTAGAATGCAGATTAGGGAAACGGAGCTGGATAAGAGGTCAGTAGTGGTCTCAAGCACAAAAGGAACTTGCACCCAAGATTTGCTCCTCTTAAAATAAACTTTTTGTTTAAACAGATGGGCCAAACACATGTAAACAAGTTGTTTAAACTTTTACTAAATTCCCAGGGAGTGCCTTTCAAAATTAGCATGGGTTGCCAAATTTGTTTAATTGCACAGGGTTCAAGAAAAGTTTAAAGAACGCAACTGTGCGAGTCTCTGGGAGGCGGGGCGATCCCATGTCACCAGGTGGCATACATTATTCATGGTGCCTTGATGCCCGCCTCCCCACCCCCAGCACTCGTCACCCTGTCTCTTGCGTGCTTGTCTTGTCCTCCGGTAAAATTCTTAAGTGTCCTGAAGGCAAGGGCTGCCTTTGATTCCTGTGTCTGTGCCCTCGAGTCCCCGGAAGACTGCCCTCTGCACACTTGGTGCCACGTGGCAAGTGAGTGAAGGAGGAACTGAGTGTTGGGCTCTCTTTCGAAAGCTTTTTCAAATGAATACTTCTGAGATTTTACGGGCCTCCGGACTGCGAGGAGTGTTCTAACTCGGAGTCCTCCCTTTGGGGAACTTAACTGTGTAAGTCAAGCAGGCTAACCGGTCCGTTGTCCTGGGTTTTCATGCTGTTCAGTGGGAGACTGACCATGGGTTGCTCAAACCGGGTATTTCTGTTACCAGCTACACACAGTTCCTTGAAGATAATGCTGCTGCTCATTTCATTGTGTAGAAAATGCAAATTGTCGTGAGCAAGTGCCCCAGGCCAGTGACTGATGCCTGCGTGCCCACCTCACCTCTGAATTTTGCAGAGACTATCCAGGTGGCTCAGGACTTTCTGTGTGGCCTTGCTGGTTGTCTCACATGCCTCTGAGGTGGGTGAGGTATAGGTGCGCTAGCCAAGGTGCTTTTGGTTTTTGTTTCTGTTTTTCTGTTTTGTTTGGCTGGAATCAGTATGTACTCTCTTCCTTTGCCAGAGTTCCCCCCCCCCTCCCCGAGCACATGGGTATGTGAAAGGCAAGGTGGGCATAAGAACCTGTCACGAAGTCAGGAAACTTCTGTCTCTGAAGAGATTTCTCCCAAGGAGGGTGTACACCAGTTGCAACAAACACCTCAGTAGAGATTTTTGTGTAGTTAAACCCGTCCTTATACTTAAGAAAAAAGTTACCACTTTGGACATGTCTGGTTAGTCTTCTGTGACTTCGTTATTTTTTTATCTGAAATGATTAAAAAGGTCTTTTGGCAGAATTGGCCCCCTTTCTTAATTTTTTTACTATTAAAGAAAGCTTAATTGAGTTTAGTGTTCTCGAAACAAACAAAAAAAAAATTGTGAGGTGCTGATGATTTCAGAAAAGTCATTCTGGGAAACAGGTTTTGATTTTTTTACCAAAAAAAAAAGTGGCGCTCCCTTTGAATTTGGTGAAAGCTATTCCTAGTAACGTTTTATAAAATCATTTTCTTTTCAGGGTGTGTTTTATTTCCTTTCCATCTCTTTCAGGAAAGAGAAAGTGTTTTATTGGATATTTTTGTTTCAGTCCTTGTTTCCATTATTTTTGCCAAAATTCATGGGAGTTCACTTTCCGTTTAAATGCCTGAAATATTCCTTGAAGAATCTGCATTTGGGGACAACTAGGAAAAAGGCTATGTAAATTGGTTTAAGGAAGGAAAACAGTTGTTACCCTAGTCATCTCAACCACTTACTTTTTCCTTTACTTTATAATTTTGGAGGCAAATAATTTCAAGTGTAATGGGCCGGGGTGGGGGGGGGCATGAATTTAAATTTCAAAGGCAGCTTGGTGTTTGTTGTAAGATGAAGTGTATCTGAGTTTTCAAGTGAAGGGATTTCAAGTAAGCTGTGCTCACTTAAAGAAAGAGAGGGTCAGTAGATCTGTTAGCCGGAAACACAGAACAGGTCCCTAAAAATGTATGCCCTCTCTCAAGAAGTAGTCTTGGCCAAAAGATTTTGATGAAAGCGGTTTCCCAGTTTGTGAATAGACTTTCTATATAAAATAGGTTAGGTTTTGAAGATGAGTATTAGGCAGAGTTCTAGTGGCATGCGCTGTTTCTAGCAAAGTGTCTTTTTTTCTGCTCTAGAGTCAACTGTCCTTCCACTGTTTAAATCTGGCACTCTCCGTTTGGGATACGTCCATGCGTATTTCTAGTCCCGGCCTATATGTTTCTTTATTTTGGGGTTGGGCTGATGGGCTGGGATTTAGCTTTCTTCTGTGCGGAATTTTACAGACAGACTCGTGTTTGACTGGGCAGACATTCGGCCCTTGATCCTCCCCTAGTCGCCATGGTGAAGAGGAGAGAGCTCTTTCTCACTCCTATCCCTGGGTTGCTTTCTAACATTTCTGTTATCTTGGGAGAAAATTTGAAAAACTGATTAAAAACGGGCAAGTGCATGGCTTGTATGAAAATTCTGCAGCCTCACACCGTGGGACTTGTTTGGTTTGGCTGGCCTCTGCAGCAAGACTGACATATTTATGTAGAAAGCTCATATTTAGTATTTAACTTGGAATTTTACACATCTGAATGATAAACTGAACAGACGCAGGATTTTGCTGGTGGTGTTGTTTTCCCTGCTTCTCCTGAAATGTGAGGAAACAGAGAGTAGACACGTTTTTAACATGGTCACCCCTTGCTTGGCCACCAGAATCCGTAAATGGTCAGATGCCTCGATAATGCTGCGGAGATTGGGCACTAAGCAGCGGCCACGTTTGCGAAGCAGGAGAGTTAATAAAAATTTTCATTGCTGGAGGAAAGCTTATATACAGTAGTCTGTTTGTCCTGTGTTTCAACCACCTGAGTCACAGCCAAAAAAGCAATTGTCTACTCCATATTTCAAACAGATGCTGAGGGGTAGAAGGGGTGACTAGAATTCACAGCAATAAAAGCCCGCTCTCCAAGTTCCCTTGAAGGAAGTGAACTCATAAAATTTTTGCTGCCAACCTATTTGTCCAGTTCTTTGAAGTATTTAGCATTAATTTAGCCTGCAAATCATTGGCACCTCGGTTTTTCATTGAAGTGCCCAGGATCTGTTAAAGACATACCGTGGGTGTGCCTGGAAAAAAAGATTCTGGAAGCAGTCTACTAATTTAACTGTTATTCATGTACGTTGTTTTTATTAAGGCCAATATTATATACATTCAGAGTTCTCTAACCCAGAAACTGTTTCT
The DNA here is from genome assembly GCF_003265705.2 of Callorhinus ursinus. Lineage (NCBI taxonomy): Eukaryota > Metazoa > Chordata > Mammalia > Carnivora > Otariidae > Callorhinus > Callorhinus ursinus. The sequence continues at coordinate 26,253,209 of NW_027397077.1, read as the reverse complement.
TCTAAGTTTATGTTTGCTTGTGTGTATGAGTATAAGAGAACACAACTAGGTGGACTATCTGCTTGTTTTTGTTTTTGTTTTTGTTTTTGTTTTCTTTCTGTGGCATCGATATATTTTCTAACGTGCTGGCAGTGCTTGAGCTGGCGGTGCTTGGGAGGGTGATGGCAGGAGGAGCTGGAGTGATAAGCACTACCAGAAAGATTTTATCAAATGCGAAAAATAAAAACGGAGGAATCCACCCTTAAACTGAAGTATCTTGTAGCTAGAATATTAGTAGACAAGGTCTCCTACCTCATTCACCTAATTAATTAGCAAATGTAGGGAAGGGGGACTCTGTATTCCTCGGGAAGCTTTTTAGGTTCTTTGCCATCTATTGTTAAGTAGAAGTGGATGGCTTAGGAAATACTTATTTCCCGAGCTTCTAGAACAGCTGTATGCTCTTGCCCAGTTCCTTATAGCTTAAAAACTTTGAAATGACCTTTCACAGCGCTCAAAAGGGACCTCAAAGAGGAAAGGAATTCAGAAGCTAATGGATCAGGTAAAACTTGCAGGTGTCAAGAGTGCCTTACCCTTTAATTTCCATCTGATGGTTTGAGAACATAGGGGTGGCTATTCTGTCGAAAGTAGTTCGTACATGTACACACACCATCTCAACACCCCTGTTTTGATTTGATGGAATATGTTTCATTAGCTGAAATTAGCCTAGATGGATTTGCTTCTAATTCGACTTTTGCCCCTGAATATCTATTTCAGCGAGTTGGGGACCCTGTCACGTGCTCTGCTTTATCTCTGGCACTTGGCATACAGTAGGAACTCAGTCAATAGCAAGGTGGAGTGGACTTCTTTCCCAAAATCTCTACTGTGTTAATGTTAGACATCTTAAAGGTTCTGGCTCTTCCTTCAGTTAGATCTTCTGAAAGGATCATATTGATAATGCCTATTTTGAAAGAGATGTAAAAACAAAGACTGTGGGAAGCAATGGTTAATTAGAATTCCAAGCTAGTATTTAGTTACATTTGTCCTACTATTTTGGCTGGGTTTCAGTTAGCTAAGTATCTCTTATACCCTGTAATTTACAATACAGTTTCAGCTTTCCAAATAATGGCTTGCTAATGGTAAATGTTGTTTAACTTTCTAATTCAGGGGAGCTACCTGTTCAGCAGAATTTTAAAAATTGTAAGTGATGATTGAAACCAGGTTAAAAAGCACTTAAGGTACATTTGACTGCATGTTTGGCGTCTATTTGGATGGGCCTGTGGCTGTCGTTACTCTTTTTGAATCTGAACGTAAACTGCAGGCAGGGGTTTTTCTAAATTGGTCCAGGACTAAAACTTCCCTTTACTTAGCAAGCTTTTCCCATCTGGGTGAATAATGCACCATTTTTATCTGCAGCGTTGACTCTGTTTCTGTCCAGTGCCTTCAGTGATAGGTGCTCCTAACTGGACGTTGTTACCTTGTTTATTCCACTGATCCCAACTTTTTTTTTTTTTCAACCTCATATACAATTCTGATCACTCTATTCTCTTGTTTCCTGTTTCCTGCTAAATTCCTTAGTATTCCTTAGCTGGATATGGGGGGAGTGTGGTAGATGGAGAATGACCACGCGTTCTTTGCCACTCCCTTTTTTCAGGAGCTAGAGTCTGTGTCTCTGCCCACATTGACTTTGGGCGGCCCGTTCACTTGCCTTAGGTCCTAGAATGCAGCGGTCCGTTCCAGGCTGGGCAGCTTTCTCCTTAGTTCTCCTGGCACACTGGCCATGCAAGGAAGTTGAGCCTCGACTTCTGGATGGTGGGAGCCCACATTTGGGATGGGGAGATAATCAGGGAAAAGAACAGAGACACCCCCATCTTGGAGGGCCACGGGAGCTTCTAGCTGAATGTAGTTGCATAATTGACCCCCAGCTGAAGAACCACCCAGCTGAGCCCAGCCAATGCCCAGAATTTTAGAAAAAAAATTGTTCTTATAAGCCTCCTGTAGGGCAGTTTGTTACAAAGCAATGGAGAACGGAAACAGGGGCCTTGAAAATCAAGCCTCAGTTTCCTCTTCCATTCTTACTGTACGTTTTCTTAGACCTTTCTAAAATGTCAGGCATGTTTGACCCTTCAGTCCACAAAATGATCTGTTTTCATTTGCTTATGCTCCATCTTCCCCCTGGACGGTCTTTTCATCCTATACTTCTTTTCCTGTCAAATTCCTTCAGGTTAATTGGCTTCCTCTCTAGTCTTTCTCAAGACCCTCATGATTCATTACACGTAACCTCTCTTAGACCTCTGTAGTTCAAGCTGCATTGGTGTGGTGGTTATGCGAGGCATTGACCGTTAGCTATTGGGGCAGATAACTTCGGTGTGGGCCTTAGTTTCCACATCTATAAAATTATTTGGCTGACTCCTCAAGTGTCTTTCAGCCTTTAATATTGTAGAACAGAAGGAGCCCAGTAGAATGTTCCACGGAGATGAAAATGTTCATTTATCTATGCTGTCCTATGCGGTAGCCACTAATCAGTGCACCCGAGCCCTTGAAATGTGGTTAGTGCAGTGGAGGAGCTGAATTTTTAATTTACTGAATCTTAATGAATTGAAATTGAAATAGTCACATGTGGCCAGTGGCTACCATTTGGAGCAGTGGGGTTCTAGAATTTTGTAGAATTGAGGGGGCAGTATCTACTTGCACTTAATGCCAACACAGGTTTAGCACTTGATTTTTAATCAGAACTTACTCATCAGAATTACAGATAGAGATGACCCAGTAGCTGAATTACTCCCCAGTTTCTGACCTCCTCCTTAAATTGCCCTTGGCTTTTCGAATCCTCACTGTGCCTAGAGCCAGCACTGAGCCCACTTTTCTCTAGGAGTGTAAATCATCCCCTACTTTTGATCACAGCCCAAGCAGTGACCAGCAGCCTGGTGTAGAGTGGCAATTTTTTACAAAGCCCCAGTAGGCCCAGCTTGGGGAGAAAAAAAAAAAAAAGTACATGCAGTATCAATTGAAAACTAGCCAGGTGGCAAGCACAGTGCAGTGTAGTGGGAACAGAGCTGCCTTCGGCCCTTTGGATGATTGGGGACACAGCAGCGATATTGTGAAATTACCTTTTTTATTGGTTCTTGAGCCTTCTGCCGTAAATGCCTCTTCGTAAAGGAAGTGAAGAGAATCCCGGAGTTCGGCTTGAACTTAGGATGTGTGCATGGCAGTTCTACATTCATTCTGTCATTTAGCAGAATTGGGACCCGAGAGCCTCTTACATTTGGCCTAATTTTTCTTCTAAGCATAATTATGTTAATTAGGGCTTCTTTTCTCTTGCTTATGTTTACCATCATTTTTAAAAAAATCAGGTGAAAAGTGGCATCCTTTGTATTGCATTATAAAACAATGTCATTGGTAAATTCCTCCTTGGATGAGATCTTGCTAGATCTTGATTTTTTTACTCCCCACCCCTAGGGTAGGAAATGGAATACCGGTAAAGCCTTATTTCCAATTTATGAGCCAAAAATTGAAATATCATAGAAATATCATAGAAGGTCACTTGGTCTCAACTTCACCTCACTGTAACTAAAAACGGCTATTTATAATCAAGGAGAATGGGTTGTTTGTGTATAAAGCTCTCCAAGGCAAGGAATTCTACAGTGTCTGTCAGCGTAATCAAGTCTGGTCAAGAACTCACTCCTGTGGTTCCCAGAATTCACTTGCCTGCTCTTCTCCTGCTGCACTTTGAGACTGTAGTCCTCTGTCCTGTCTGCTCATAAAGATAACTTGTTGCCATCTCCTTGGTAATAACCTTGTCATATACTTGAAGACAGTTACTAAGTCACTCTGCAGCCTTCTCCTTTTCAGGCTAAACCACCCTCACCCTTGTAACCTTTCTTCAGAGATTCCATTCACCCTTGTAACCTTTCTTCAGAGATTCTATTCTCCCTCCTCTTAATCATCCTTTCCTTTCTCTGGATTCTCTCCAGCCTTTTAGTTTTCTGAAAACATATGGAATCAGAAAAGAGATCCTTCACTCATCTCTGAGTTTCTGCGGACAGCTGTGATGCATCCGGTAGACCTTTTTTTCTTTTTAAGATTTATTTATTTTAGAAAGAGAGCACACAACACAGGTCAGAGGGGCAGAGGGAGAGGGAGAGAAAATCTCAAGCAGACTCCCTGCTGAGCGCAGAGCCCGACTGGGAGCTCGATCTCATGAGATCATGACCTGAGCTGAAACAAAAAGTTGGATGCTTAACCAACTGTACCACCCAGGTGCCCCGCATCCAGTAGACTTCTAAGAAAAATTTTTAAGTAGTCTTCAACTGTCTGTTTCCACATTCAAGCCTACCTTTCGCGACTCAACATGTAAGGATTTGTGATAACCATTTACATTTTTTGGAGCGTGGTCTGTGGGCTGAAAGAGAAATCCTGAGGTCAGATGACTTTTAACTTTCAATCCTGCATTTATCTGTATTTTAATTCAGGGACCCTTCTTATATTCTCTTATTTATTTTTAATGTTTTTGAGATACAGCTGACAAGAAACATTGTATTAGTTTCAGGTGCACAACACGATACAATGTTTGTATGTGTTGCAAAATGATCGCCGCAGTAGTTCTAGTTAGCATGTAACACCATCCATAGTTACATATTTTTTTCTTGTGATGAGAACTTTTAGGATCTACTCCTAGCAGCTTTCAACTATACAGTACAGTACTATTAACAATAGTTCCCAGGCTGTACATTACATCCCCAGGACTTATGTATTTTATAACTGGAAGTTTGTACGTATTGACCCCCTTCACCAATTCCACTTACCCCCAAACCCCCGAACTCTGGCAATCACCCATCTGTTCTCTGTATTTATGAGGATTTGTTTTGTTTTGTTTTTGGGGTTTTCTCTTTGCCTTACACTGTTTATATATTATCTTATGGAATAACTGTTTCTCCATTGCCTGTACTGCATATGAATAGCTGTGGCTGGGAGTATGTGGGGTGGGGTGGGGGGCAGTGAAAGGAGCACGTGTGTTGATTACTAAGCCGATGGATGCCGCCCCCCCCCCCTCACTCTACCTGTGTCTACTGTCTGCACTATTCAGCCACACCTTACTTTGAGTACCTCAGAGGGAGTAGTTCAAGGGATCTCCTGACTTTATCTGAACTTGGCCTCCCTGGTCACTCTCTGCTCTACCACTCACTTTTATTTGTTTCCAGCAAGCTCAGGCACCACACTCACCACTGTGGTTTGTGTATGTGATACCTGATTCTGTCTTGCCCACTCTTTAAATTTTTTCTTGTCTTGCCCACTTTTGAATGGAAGCTACATGAGGACAGGAGCTAGTATGCCTTTTTCACCCACCTTTGCATAATTAGCTTGCAGGCAATGAATGATCTCTTGATGGAAGGCGGGAGTGAAAGAATGACTTGATATCAGAAGATTTACATTCTTATCTTAATAACACCACTGGTTCACTCTGTGACACTGAATATTGCTGACTGCCATTTCTTCTCCTGTTTAATGAATAGCTTAAAGACATTTGTCCAAAAAGTTCCGTAAGTCTTCTCAGCTCTGCCCCTTGACTGTTGTGTTCAGATTCAATGATTCAACCTAACTTCTACCTTCTTGGAGTACAGGTGAGTGGAGTGGGTAATATTTCTATGTATATTTAAGAGCCACCCATTTCAGGGATGAACTTTTATTTATTTATTTATTTATTTATATGAGAGAGAGAGAGAGCACATGAGAGGGGGGAGGGTCAGAGGGAGAAGCAGACTCCCTGCTGAGCAGGGACCCCCCCCCCCCCGAAGCGGGACTCGATCCCGGGACTCCAGGATCATGACCTGAGCTGAAGGCAGTCGCTTAACCAACTGAGCCACCCAGGCGCCCTCAGGGATGAACTTTTACATGCTGATTTGTCTTTTTAATATTTTGGGAGGATTTTGTACCTGGGCCCAGAGGACTATTTTTTTTAAAAGGCACTCAGACATTGGGGCATTCAGAATTTTCAAGTTAGGCTATTTCCTATCCCCGTCTTCTCCCCAACCTTCTCAGCTCTGTGTTCCAACATTCCAGAACTTGTTTGAGAATCTATACCTACGAAGTCCATTTTCTAACACTGTTCTGGGTGGTCTGCAACGAAGATCAGGTCCAGACCTGAAGCCATTGGGTCTAATTAACCAAAGATGGCGTCCTCTCCTTTGTTCCTCGGCACTGGAGGGATATGCTCACCTGCTCGTTTATGCTTTTCCTGTCCCACCCTGAACCGGACGGTCTTTTTTTTTTTTTTCCTTCTAGGTCTTAACTCTGGGTTTTCCCTAGTCATCTGATGATCAAGACATCCACTTGTAGCCTAGCCCTCCTTTTCAGTTTGGATTGGCCAGTACCTCTCCCTGGCCCAGGGTGGTAAACAAGGCCAGTCATTGCCTAGATGTGCTGACCTGAGCAGCCCGGGAGGCCCACCTTCCTTTCTGTTCTTCCGGGCCTTGCTGTGTAGAGAGCATGTCAGAGTCATACAGACTCTGCCTTCTCCCTCGCCCATTTCATATATTCTGGATGTTAAACTAACCTGTAAGCACTAAAATCAAATTTCTTTGAATGGTATTAAATTACCAGTGATGCTTTGGCCTCTGCTCATTACTTAAGAGCTTGTCCTGCATTTTCCACTGCACCATGACAAGACCAAATTCCCAGCTGCTCCCTGAAGACGCCATGCCTTTGCACACGCTGGTCTCATTCCCCAAATACCCGTCTCTTCTTTCCTTCCTCTTTTCTTCGTCTTTTTTTCCAGGCTCAGTTCAGTTCTCCTGTTCCTAAAGAGCCTTTCCCTTTTTGTCCCCTCAGTGTGCCCCTTCACTGAAGCACGAACCCCACTGGGTGGTGGTGGATGATGGGTATTCCACCCTCAGGCCTTTGAGGCTGGTGACAGTGTCTTTACCTTTCTGCACCTGTGCGGTGCTGGCTGCTGAGTAGGTGTTGAGTGAATGAAGGAAGACAGGGATGGAGAAAGGGAAGAAAGGAGACCCATTCCTCACTTTCAGTCCTGTACAGCAGGATCCCCAGGTTATGCATTCAGCCCTCTCTTGAAAACCTCTTTTTCCCAGAGCTGGTTCCGTTTTTCCTTTGGCTCTTTGGCTCTCAGTGGTCACTCAGTCATTCAGCAATCCTCCCGATTCCTCTTGCAATTAAATGTTCGTCTCTGGCCTGTGTGCACCCTGCAGGAGAGATTGCTCTCTGCCAGGGAATCAATGAGCACCCCATCCGAGCCAAGCCTCACCAAAGAAGCTCACGGCCAAGCTATTTTTATTTAGCAAATAAGGGCTCGTTTTTGTTGATTGTCCCACAAGCACAGGGAAAAAAAAAAATATCATCCATTTGCTTCGTGGTAACCTGCGCCGCAGGGCTGGCTTACCTACTCCATTTCTGTCTCCCATGTGGCGTTTTCCCTGACTTCAAGAACAGATGTGTGTATGGATTCGTGCAGGCTACACCACCCTGAACAAGCCTGAATGTTTGTTCTGCTTTGGAGGTGAGGATATCGTTGAGTGTTTGTGGCTAAGAATATGGGTGTTGGATGGTCGCTGAGAAAGGAAGGCAAATGGCCTGAGTCCTCCCCAAATCACAGGTCTGCCAGGTGAAAACTTAGATGTTAGCTGTCAGGTGGCACAAATGATTTTGTTCAGGAGTGTTTAACATGAGCTGTCATAATGAATTGCTCCTAGCACAGTGCTGGCCAGCATGGTCTTAGCCCCTGGTCCCATATGGCTATGGAGTCCTTGGAAAACGGCTAGTGTGAATTGAGATGCTCTGTAAGTGGAAAATACACACCAGAGTTTAAAGACTTAGTATGCTTTGTATCTTAACAGTGTAGAATATCTCATTGAACATTCCGTGTGGATTTCATGTGCAAGTGATAGTGTTTTAGAAATACAGGTTAAGTCAAATGTATTTAACATAAATTCCACCCATTTCATTTAACCTTTTAGTTTTTTAAGTGTGGCTACTAGAAAATTTTAAATTAGCTCTGTGGCTCAGATGTTATGTCTCTTAGCTCTAAACTGGAAGTGTCAGTGTAAGATTGTGGTTCAGACGAACCCAAGCATCGCCTATTTTATGTGCATTTCCAGGGGTATGTCCTTTTTATGCCATGGGTGATCTTTGAGAATACATGTCATGATAAGGGCATAGACTTTGGACTGACACAAACCTGAGTTTCATTCCCAACTCTCTATTTCTGGCCAATATACCAACACCGTGAACTCTCTGAATCTCAGGTTCCTTAACTGGATAAAGGGAATAATACCCACCTGAACGTCTTGTGGTTAGGTGTAGCGTCATGCCCCGTAATTTTTCTAGTAACATTAGGAGACATTTTGCTATAAGAGTTGAATAATGGTATTTTTTCCCAAGTTAACGAATTAAAAATCTCTGTTTTGAAATTTTATTGCAAACAAACCAGCAAACCAAAACCCCCCCACTCCTTGGTGCCTGTTACGTATGGTATGTCTGCCAGCTACTTGTAATGGAATTGTGGTAGCCAGGGTTCCCCAGGAGCGACATGCCAGCCAGCATACTTTGCAGGAGTTACCTCATCAGATCTTCAAACAACGCCAGAAGGAATGGCCTCTTACCATCTCCATTTGATAGATACTGCAGTGAGGTGAGCTGCCTTGCCCACGGTCACACAGCTCACGGTGGTCAGCTGGGCATTGAGCCCAAGTGGTCTGACTGCAGAGCTACATTTTTTGTCTCTCTTCATGACTGTCCACCAGTGAATAGAGAACGGAACAAAAGAACCAATAGCAAGTGAATGCTCACGGGAAACATGCCTTTCCTGAGCACCTATTCGCATGATTCTTAGCATAGACCTAAGGTATTTCCTAATTCGTATAGTAGACTTAAATATAACCTGGCTTTAGAGCTTTCCTCAAAGAATACCTTGATTCCCAGGCCCATTACAGTCTGAATCAGGCTTAGGTAATTCCAAGATAGAATTATATGGAAAAAAAGAGCATTGCACAATAGCTGGACCCTGACAGATCTTTTGTTTCTTGAGAGCCTTGTCTCATTTGTACACAGTTACTATAGTATTTAGTGTGTTGTTTCCGATATGCATATAGTAGGAGCTCAATAAATGTTATTTATTAATGTTTATTGCAGTGCTTCTGGAAACACACATTTAGAAAGTACAGCGTACCATATTTTAAAACTATGGCCATTCATTTCGTTAAATTGTCTGACTTGTGATGTGCATGTGTGCTCTCATCCTGTATGATTGTCTCTTAGATTAATTACCTTTCACTGGAGTTGAGCTTTGAGTGGTTTACTTCTCTTAGGGTAGAATCCTCCTTACCTTAACCTGATACACCCACACCCCAGCAGAGACTGCCTGGTCATTCCATGATGTGTATCTTTCCTTATCGGTCCATGTTTAACCAAGAGGATTAGAAGACGTTGATGTAGTTTTGGTTTTGTTTTTGTTTTCAGCTAAGACACTAACACCTAGATGGGGTGGGGATGATGGTGGGGTAGTCTGTGATCAAAGTTCATCACCTCCAAACTCATTGGGAAAGTTGAAATGTGCTTATATGCTTGGTTGAGATGGGGTTGAATCATGAGGAGGAAATATTTGCAGACTTGGAAAATTCCCTGGAGAACATGCAATTCAAGGTAAAGGTTTGGACTGATGGGAGCTGGAAGAAAGCTTTGCCGTGCCAGCCTACTGCTCTTAGCTCCCTCTCCCTGCCCATCCCCACCCTCCATTCCCTCCTCTGAGCTCTGGTGTGGAGTGGCCTGAGGGAGCTGGGCGGGTTGGGATACACAGGTGTGCGGGAGGCGCCTTCGGCTAATGCAACACAATCGCCAGGTAAGCCGCTGCGCCTTTAACAGGTTGTTAAACAGAAAGCAGGATGCGCTTATCGGAACCGAGACAACAACTGTAAACACTCAGTCACAAAGTTCAGCATTCTGGTTTCAGGTGGGCCGCCCAGGAGCCTGGTGGGTGGTTACTTGGGAATGTCGGCTGCGTGCATGGGTGGGGAAGGGAAAGGAGCGGAAAGAATGTTCGCCAGAGGCTCTGTAAGTACATCAGAACAGGAAGGGAGCACAGGCCTTTCCACCCCACCCTTCTTGTCCAGATAGTTAAACTGAGGCCCAGTGAACAGGAATGCATACTTAAATAATAACAAAAGCTAACATCTGTCGCTTTCAGTAATATTCCAGGCACTTGGTTAAATACTTGCTGTGTATTATTTAATGTCTCTCACAGCTCTTTGAGGTAGGAACTAGTATCCTGTTTTTCAGAGGAGGAAACCAAGTCTCAGAGAGTTAAGTTACTTCCTCAAGGCTGTGGAACTGGGAAGTTCCAGAGCTGGGGTTTAGGAGAAGGTTTGTCTGTCAGAGCTCCAGCTCTTTCCCGTCACACACCAGGGCCTCCTCCACAAAGCAGGCTGAGGCATTTCTCAGCCTGCCTCTTATGGAACCTAGTTGTATACCATGATACATTCTGTGTGAGTGTGAGTGTGAGTGTGTGTGTGTGTGTGTGTGTGTGTGTGTTTTCTATTGCTGCGTAACAAAATACCATGAACTTTCTACCTTAAAACACATACATGTATCTTCTCACACTTTCCATGGCATCCAGACCTGCCTTAACTGGGTCCTCTGCTTGGGGCTCAGGGTCTCACAAGTCTGTAATGAAGGTATCAGCACGTTCTGACCTCCTGGGAGGCTTGGAGTCCTCTTCTAAGCTCATGAGTTGTCCAGAATTCACAGAATTTAGTGCATTGCAGTTGTAGGACCGAGGTCTTGAGCTTTTAAAGACCACCTAGTGTTCCTGCCTTGTGGCTTTCTCCACAAATGGCAGCCTGCTTCTTCAAGGCCAGCAGAAGAGTGTCTTTGTCCACAGTGAGAGCCTCAGTCCTCCTTTTAAAAGGCTCACCTGGTTAGGCCAGGCCCACCACAGGATATCTCTTGATTAACTCCTAGTTAACTGATGCACATTAATTGCATCTGCAAAATCCCTTTTGCCATGCAGCATGATCGAGGGAATGATATTCCATCATATCCACAGGTCCTGCTCATATTCACAGGGAGGGCATAGTATAAGGATGTATGGGTCACTGGGGCCATTTTAGTATTCTGCACACCCTAGACACTGTAGCTAATGCCTGTTCTTCAGCTTCCTGGAGGGAAGGGGAGCAGGAGAAAGAACTAAGTGAACTCTGGGATTGCTGTGGTACAAGGATTGTGGGCAGAACAAGAGATAACAATGAAGCAATATTTCCCAGTGCATAGGCTTTGCAGCCCTGTGATCAGAACCTGCCCCTTCCATTTCCTAGGCAAGGGATCGTAAAGAGGCTATTTAGCCACTCTGTGCCTCAGTTTCCCCATAAGTAAGCTGCAGTTAATGCTATTTCCTTATATTTCATGATGATAAATGAAAATAATTAGCATTAGGTAGAGCTTGGCAAATGGTGAGTGCTTGTCAAAGGCCGCCCATTGGTGTTGAGGTCTCTTCTTTGAAGGACACAGGGAAACAGAAACAGGAGTATAGAATTCATTTGTTTCCGTGGGGTTCGTGGAAGCATGTGCCTTCGAGGCAGCACTTGGGTGAGTTCACACCATGAGGGCAGCACAGACCAAAGCATGGAAGCTAGCATGACTTGTCGGGAAGCAACATGCCAACCTGCAGGAAGAGTCAGCATGATCTGCTAGAAAGAATATTCTTGGGAGATTCGGGGATGCAACTCTAGCACTGCTTTTGCCAATGGTTCTCTTCTTGGTTATCTCCCAGGTCTGTGGGCCTCAAGTTTCTTGTCTGTAAAAGCAGCCAGTGGGAAAAGGCGGGTCCTTGGGGTGGCAGGCTGACTAGGGTGCCTGCCGCTCTGAGTGTCGTCATTGTTCTGACCGGCTTGCTGTTCAAGGTGTGCTGCAGGTAATTAACCCTATTTCATGAGCTCTGTGTGAAACAAAAAGACTTTATAGACGCGCACACCCTATTGGAAATTAAGTGAAGGAAATTCATTTTGTGACTTTGGACTGGATTGGACTTTTTGTCTTTCTGTACCATGCAGAGGTGGCTGTATCCCTTGCCCCTGTAATTTTCCTTCGTGTGTTCTTCCCAAGTGGGAACTTTGATAGCCCCCTTAATATACATGTGAGAGGGGACAAACTTAGTGGCCTTTGGGGCTTGGGGTGGGTGGACAGAGATGAGCAGAAATCAGAACCTCCTTGTCCTGTTTCCCACACTCACAGATCCTCCCTCCCACCCAACCTTGTTCCCACCTTGAACTAGGCAGCCTTCCTAGGATGTTAGGTGTCCCCAGGCATATATACTAGTAGCTGCCACTTTAATTTCTATGAGTTAGAGTCCAAGTCTTGACAAAAGAAAGTCAGTGAAATACAGCATTAACAACAGCCACTTATGGCTTGTACTTTGCAAGGGCTTGGATATATTACTTAATCCCCCAACAAGTTTGCACCCGAAGTAGTCATATTCAGATGTGGCGCTTGAAGAGACTGAGACTGGAATAAGTTACATAACTTGCCAGTATACAGTGACAAGTGGCTGAGCAGGGATTTGAACCCACGTGTGCTATGTGCCAAAGTCTGTTCTTAGCAAGGTACACGTCTGGAACATTGTCAGTTACTTTAAACCGTGGAGCCCACTCTTGACCTCCATCATGCCTTCATTTTCTCTCTCCAGATCCCAAATAGTTAACAATCCAGGGTAACTCCCAAAAGCTGACATTGAAAAGAAGGAAGTGGTGCACCTAGCTTCGGAGGGCAAATATCCCAGCATATACAAAAAGAGATGAAAGAGGCCATATCAGAGTCAATAACACCATGCCAAATTCTCAATACTGAGCCAGAAGAAAACTAGATTACAAAAGATACTTCTGATGTGCTTGTGGTAAAGAGTCATAACTAGAAAATGTACATGTGACAGTTCTTCATTTGAGTGTAAACTTAACTCATTAATTTAAATTACAGTGCTTTTGTAACAAAGAGGGGAAATTACAATAGTAACAAGTACTGGTCTTTGTAGAGAATGTGAAAGGATGTTAGAAATTTGTTCTTTGGGAAGTTGAAGAATGTACTTATAGTTAAGGATTAATTTTCAGTCACAGATCACAAAGGTCTCGATGAGTAAGATCAGTATCAAGTTTCAGGGTTGTTGTATTTTTTTTCTTCTTCTGCCAGACTGTCTGAAACTTATCTCAAGTATCATGGTAAAAAGAGAAGTGGCGGGTAGACACAAAAATGTAATAGATATATTTTAGGGATAGAATATGAACTGCCTTTCTAAATGCATATCAGAAGGAGAATTTATTCCAGTTGAGTAGGTTTAATGATATAATTTTACCATATTAAATCATAATTGCTCTTTAAAAAAGAAAGTAGAGATGCATGCATTGCCACGGCCGGCTATCCCACTCCATCCAAATAGCAGCCTCCCTGGTACTTGTTGATTTCACCCTGCTCGGGCACGCAAACCAGAACCCATTTGTAGCTTTCCTTTGGAAATCTGGGTGGCGGCGGGGAGGAGGGAACAATAGTCTGAGAAATCGGGGTCCTCACTCAAGCGCTTGGGTTGGCTTTGGCAAAACCATTTCCTGCTATTAGGCTGCCAAGCTAAAGCTTCTCCCCCCCAACCATTTATTTATTTATTCGTTTGTTTGTTTGTTTATTTTTGATGTAGTGTTCCCTGATTCATTGCTTGCGTATAACACCCAGTGCTCCGTTCAATACATGCCCCCTTTAATACCCATCACCAGGCTAACCCATCCCCCACCCCCTCCCCTCTAGAACCCTCAGTTTGTTTCTCAGAGTCCATAAGCTAAAGCTTCTGATAAGATGACACCTCTCACTACCTGGAACCAAATTAGTTTAAAAAATTAAATCATGTTTTCAAGCTGATTGGGATAGCTGCATTACTTAGGGACTGAATAATTTCCAGTGTTACGGATATTGATCATCATTTTAGTAGATACGAATGGTTGCTTTTGTAGTTAAATGATTTTCAGTCCCATTGCATTCCCTTCTTCCCACTAGAAAGGAAAGGGGGGGTGGCCCAGAACAGGGAAATTGATAGTTGGATAAAAAGAGTTAGAGTCTAAGTAATAATTTTAAAAAGAGTTAGAGTCTAAGTAATAATTTTAATAGGATCAGATTTTACATCATGAAATTATTCGATGGAGACCTATTTTATCTATGAATTTATCACCTGGACCTGAGAGTAGGAACTTAGATGTCCTTATTTGTATTATTATTATTATTTTTTTTTAAGTAAGTTCTACGCCCAGTGTGGGGCTCAGACTCACAACTCTGAGATCAAGAATCACACATTCTCCTGACTGACCCAACCAGGCTCACGTCTTTATTTTATTTTATTTTTAAAGATTTTATTTATTTATTTGAGAGAGAGAGAGAGAGTGGGGGGAGGATCAGAGGGAGAAGGCTGACTCCTCTCAGAGCCCGACGCAGGGCTTGATTCCACGACCCCAAGATCATGACCTGAGCCGAAAACAAGCGTCAGACACTTAACCAATTGAGCCATCCAGGCACCCCTCATGTCTTTATTTTAAATAACACACAAAATAATACTCAGCCTGTCCAGCCGATAAAAGGCGTAATGTAGTTTTTAAAAACACTTTTATTATCTTTTAAAAATATAATACCTAATGCATAAAAAAGAATATACCATATTTCATCAAATCTTTTAGACCTTTATTTTATATACCAAGAGTAAAGTGAAAATGCAGCCAAGTCAACGAATCCATAATGCTTTCTTTTCCCATCTCTTTTACGAGGCATCCCAATGCTGGAGATGTTAAAATAAAAACAACAGTGTACCTTAGGAGTCATTAAGTACAGAACACAGGATACGTAGTAAGTTATAAAACAAAACTTAATAAGCATTCATGAGCACCCTCAGACCCAATCAGTCCAAGAACTGGCCCGTTACTTACAATTTGCACTTCCTCCCATAGCCTAGACAGGTGGGCAGTCCTCCTGAATTTTGGGTTCATTATTGCTTTGCTTTTTAAACATTTCAGTTCTCCTTCCTAGTAAACTCTGAATTCTGCAAGGTAGAGGCAGTTTCTGTTCTCCACCACTGTTGTCTTCAGAGCTTGACCAGGAGCCTGGCCCAGTAAATTTTAGTTAACTCTTATTGACAAACTGTATAAGCAGATTTGTCTGAGGCACATCCAAATTGTCTCTCCCCTTCAAGGTGTGGTTTAAATACCATTTCCTCCGGGAAATCTGACAGCCTGCACTGGAAATGATCTTGCCTCCCTTTTGAACTCTCTCAGGGGCTTATCTTTATTCCCCGTACTGTGGACATACCCCTTTCTCATTTCAGTTTATGGCTGTTTACACAGCCTCTCACTACCTGGAACCAAATTAGTTTAAAAAATTAAACTGTCTTCCTGTTACATGGGCCATAGCAGATTCCCTAAGCTTAAGGTTAGCACCCTTAAAAAAAAAAAAAAAGTAAGGGGGCGCCTGGGTGGCTCAGTCAGTTGGGTGGCTGACTCTTGGTTTCAGCTCATGTCATGGTCTCAGGGTCATGGGGTTGGGCCCGGAGCTGGGCTCCACTTTCCACTTGGTGGGGGGTCTGCTTGGGATTCTCTCCCTCCCTCTCCCTCTGCTCCTCGCTCCTGCACGTGTGTGCGCGCACACGCACACACACTTTCTCTCTCATAAATAAATGAATCCTTTTAAAAAAGTATTTAAGACACAGCTGTAGTTTCTTTTACACCATTTCCCTAGTTTTCTATTGGATTTACTTATTACCTTATTGATTTATAAGAGCTTCTTATGCATAATAAAAATTAGACATTTTTCTTAGGTTGATGATAGGCAAATATTTACCCAGTATTTCAGTGATATTTTGAATTTGCTCTATTCTTTCAGCCATATTCAATTTTCATATCGTTTTATTTATCAATTATTTCTTTATGGTTCCTGAACTTTTTGTTATTATACTCAGATAATGCACTTCTACCTCTGAGATGACAAGAACATTTCGGTTTTTCCTTTTTAAACTGTTTTTTTAAATAAATGCAGATAATAAATGGGATCTTAAAGGAACCTCCCTACTTTGGCACATTTATTCATTCCTGTGTTTAGGCAGCACATTTATTTAGCCCCTGTGGTATACAGAGGTGAATAAGACTAGAAAATGTTCCTGTGAAGTGCCACGAGAAGGCAGCGTAGTGGCACGACCTGATGTGCATTTCCAAGAGATCCCTCCAGCTGATCTGCGGAGAAGAGATTTTGGGGGGCAAGAAGGGAAGCAAAGAGAGAAAAACCATGCCTGCTTGGAGTCCACCCAGAATTTGGTTAGCTGATCCAAGGTCCAAATTTCTAGGTTAGAGCTTGGAAAGAGACTTCTCCAAATTAGAAGTAGAGCACGTTTGCTGCTGCTGAAATGCTGGAGAATTCAGGTTTCCAGATTAAATGCTAGCTTGAACCCAGAGCAGAGAGGGACATTGTGTGGGGACCGTTCAAAGGAAAGCTGGACAGGTGGCAACCTTGCTCACTTGGCGCCAGCAAGTAGAGCTATGCTCACTGGTGATGGATGGCTTCACATTGTTCCCGCACGGCAGGCACTCCAAGGCGGGGGTGGCGGGTGGCGCGATCCCTGGGGAGCTCAGAGAAGTCTCTGGGCTTTTCTTGCACTTTGTCTTCCCCTTAGTATTCCAGCCAAGGTATTAACTCTGTTCAAGCCATCTTTCCGCCTAGAAATCTCACTGTTGTTACGTATGCTCTTGTTCACACCCCTAGTATTTATATTTTTGCGCATTTTAAACTCAAAGCATCTGAATTTTCAGTGAAGATGAGACAATTAGAGTAGAAGCATGGTAAAATTTTTTAAGGACTGAAAGAATTTGACTACATGCAGATTATCATTATAATCCTCCCTTTCTCGAAAGTCCATGGGTATTTTTTTTTGTTACATCAGTGCTTTGTTTTTTTGCTCTTTATTTTATAAATGATTCTTCCCCATGACTTTCCAGTCTCAGGAGACAACAGTATTTCCCTTGAAAATACAGAGGGTGAATCCACCCCGTGTGTGCGTTTTCCAAGTGTTGGTTTTCCAAGACATTCTCATGAAAAGGACTAGTATTGCCAAGTCATTTTTTCATATAAGGAGGTCCATGTTTGGGCATTGAAATTAATTTCCCTTATCTCGCCATACAAATAGCCACCCTGGCTTCTTTGATTTATTACCTGGGATGGTTCAGCCGCATAAAAACAGAGGACGGGAAGACATCACCTCTACGTAGTATCATTAGTCAGGCATTAAAAGCATTGCCCCGAATGGACTGCTTCACACGAGCTCCTGCCCATGCCATGAGAACACCCTGCTCTTGTCCTGTGTGCTCAAGACATTGGGCCCATCCATGGCCTCCAGTTCTTCATTTCTTAGTAAGTTGCCCCCACCCAAAAAGGCTTCCTGTGTTTCCTCCCTAACATAGTATAACGGAACTTCCTAAATTGCAGCTATAATCCCTGATTGAAGACAAGGTACTAGCTAGGAGAAAATACGTTAAAATCACACCTCCAACCAAGGACTTGTACATAGAGTATGCAGAGAATTCTCAAAACTCTACAGTAAGAGAAATAAATTTTAAAATGGGCAAAAGGCGAAGAGAAATTTCACCAAGAAAGATACACAGAAGGCATGAAAAAATTGTTCAACATCATTAGAATTTAGGGAGATGCAAATTCGAACCACCTGTTGCAATGACCAAAATCGAAAAAATACTGATAATAACAAGTGCTGACAAGGATGTGGATCAAACAAACTTGCATGCTTTGCTGATGGGAATTCAAGACGGGCTAGCCATCTGAAAAACAGTTGGGTCAGCTTATTTAAAAAATACACACACACATACCCATACACACACACACAGTTACTATGTGACCCAGCAGTCACACTCCTGGGCATTCATCCTAGGGAAAAGAAGACATGTGTTTATAGAAAAACCTATTCATGAACGTTCATAGAAGCTTTATGTATAGTAGCCCCATGCTGAGGTAAATCCAAATGTTTTTCAGTGGATGAATGAATAAACAAAGTATGGTGCCTCCATGCAGTAGACTAAGAATCAGCAACAATAAGTGGTGAACTACAGATGTACCCAGCAGCTTGGAATAATCTCTGAGATATTCTTTTGTGTAAGAGAAGCCAGTCTCAAAGGTTACATACTATATGATTTCGTTTGTATGGCATTCTTGAAAACATAGAACTGCAGTGATGGAGAGTAGATCCGTGTTTGCCAGGAAATAGGGATGTAGGAGGGGGGGTCTGACTCTGAAGGAATAGAGCAAGGGAGTTTGGGGGTCATAGAACTGTTCCATATCCTGATCGTGGTGGTGGTTATGTGAATTTATACATGTGTGTTAAAATTCATAGTACTACATACCCTCCATACCTGAAGAGTCGATTTTACTGTTTGGTAAATTAAAAAAAAATAATAATAATTAACCTAAGTCCAAACTTTTGCACAAGATCTACAAATCACAGCCTCTCTCTTGTGGTTCGTCCAGCTCCTTCTTGGCGTTCTGGCCCCTCCTGTGAGGTTCCAAACAAATACTCCATGGTCACATTTGTGTCTGTACCTGCAGGCACACTCATCGCTCTGCCCAGAACCCACCCTGCCCCTCCCCCCTTTCTGTGCACCCCCGCTCCTGACTGATGGGCATCCTTCGCTGCTCAGGTGTTGGGACACTGGCACCTGCCCTAGGTTAGCTGCCTCTGCACCCCAGCCATGGACATTGGTAACCCCTACCCGGGTGCTCACTGTGCTGCTCCTGATGTCCGCTTCTTGATCTGCCTCGCACACTCCGTCGTACGGTCAGGCAGAGCTGACTTCACCGTTCACTTCCCAGCCCCGCGTGAAAGGCCATGAGGAGTTCAGTAAGTGAACCAGCGAGGGTAAGAAGGAAGTGTACACACTGGCCTTGGGGTCAGCCTTTGTTTTGTTGTCCCGTTGCCTTCTTTTCCTGACCGCTCTTGTGTCTGACCCCCTCGCCGAAATTCCTTGCCTCCCCTTGCCCTTTCAGCAGGGGAATCCTCTTTTCTGGCTTCCCCAAAACTGCTTGTTAAAAGGCAATAAATCATGGTTTTAAAGTCCTTTATAGTCTTTTTTTCCTTTGAGCAAACATAAAATTATGCGGCAAAATCATGACTGTGGAGGGGTTGTCTCGCTTTTTCTTCAGAGATTAGATGGGTTTTATAGTGTACCATGAAAAGTCATTAGTGGTAAAATCCTTATTATGGATACATTTTTACATATTTACTGAGCCCCATCTTCCAAATTGTTCCAAATTCCCTTGGGGAGAAAACAGACTTTCTGGAAAAAAAAAAAAATCAGCTTCTATTCTGGAATCCATAGTCATAGTAATAATAATAATAATAGCTCTTATATGATGCTTACTAAAGGCCAGACTCTGTCTTAAAAGCACTTTCTGCAGGGGCGCCTGGGTGGCTCAGTTGGTTAAGCGTCTGACTCTCGGTTTTGGCACAGGTCGTGATCTCAGGGTTGTGAGATGGAGCCCTGCGTGGGGCTCCGTACTCTGCGTAGAGTCGGCTTGAGAGTCTCCCTGCACCTCCAGCTCATTCTCTCTCTCTCTCTCTCTAATAAATAAATCTTTTTTTTTTTTTTTTTTTCTATACATTCTCTTTATGTAATTCATTTCCTGCAACATCACTAGGAGGTGGTGCTGCCGTGACTTCTGCTTCACAGCTGAGAAAACAGCATGGTGCTAAGATCAAGGTCAGGAGTGGAGTTAGGATTTGAACCCGGGCCGTCTGTCTCCACCTTCCAAATGGCCATGGATCGGGAGCCATGGTTTTCCTCACCGAGGACACATACTGACCTCTTTGCGCCTCTCCCCTGGAAGGCATCACATCCTTTGCCCGGAATGCCAAGAACCTCCAGGGTGGTTTAGGGTCCATCTTTGCTTTTCTAGCCAAGGATGACTCCATATTTGTGTCTTGATTAGCATTCTCCCAAATAATGGGAATAACTGAAAAAAAGGAAGCTGAAAATCAGAAATCAAAATGGCCCAGCAAAGAAGCAGTACAAACAATGAAAACTCAGATTGTGTTTTATGACTTCCAGAGTGTTTGTGCCTGTGTGTTCTCCTAAGCTGCCCCTCACCCTCACCACTGCCCAGGGCTTTCATTTCCTCTTTACAGGTGAGAAGAGTAGTCCAGAGAGAGGTGAGTGGCCCTGTATGAGTTCTCTGTGTTGGTCCCTGTGGGGCCAGAATGCACGCTCCATTTTTGCCTTCCCTTCCCCTCCACTCCTCCCTTCCAGGAGCTTCTTCCATAAACTTTAGACACAGGCGATGAGATTCCATCTCTTTCCGACGTGTATTAGTTTTCTGTTTTTGCGTAACAAACGTCCATACACTTAGCAGCTTAGAACGCCCATTTGTCAGCTCCCAGTCCTGTGAGTCACAAGTCCAGGCACAGAGCTGTTGGCTTCTCTGCTCAGAGTTGCAGAAGGGTCCGAGTGTAGAAGGTGTTACCTGGACAGAATTCTTGTCTGGAGACACTGGGGGGGGGGGCGTATAATCTGCTTGCAGGGTCATTCGGGTTGTTGGTAGAATGCAGTTCATTGTAGTTGTAGTACTGAGGTCCCCATTTCCTTGCTGGCTGTCAGCCAGTGGCCAGTCTGGGCTTCTAGAGGCTGCCCCTATTTCTTGCCAGGTGGCCTCCTCTTCCTGATGCCAGCAGCGCTGCATCAAAACTTTCTCCTGCTTGGAAACCCTGGCTTTCTCTCTGACTGCTAAATGCTAGTATAGACCCCCTGTGATTCTTTTTTTCAGGCCTGTTTAGAATTAAAATTTAAAAAAATAGATTATCTATCTTAAGGTCAGCTGATTTGGAACCTTAATTACAGGGGCAAAACCCTGCAAATCAACGTCTTGACCACTATTTGATGAACTATCTGGGACAAGGGGCAGGAATGTGGGGGATCGTGTTAGCTTTCTGCCTACCACCAGTGCACTGCAACATTAAAAAAGGTAAAGACAGAAACAGGGGCCAAGTTGAAGGTATTTATTTTTCTGTCGAAATTGCATAAACTCCTTTATGCCTTTAGAGTTTTTTGCCACCACAATGCATTTTATATTTCAGGCCATTTGATTGAAAGCATATTTGCAATCTGTATGTATCTTTTTGCCTTAAAAGGATTGAAAAAGAGAAGGAATCTTTTTCAAAAGGACTGAAGAGACAGTATTATTGGAACAGCACAGTTGTATATCACCAGCTGCTCTTCAGTTCATCTTTTAGCATGTTGTTTCTGCCTATGATTTTTCAGCCCCAATGGTCCATCTCCTTGAACTTCCTCTCTCTCTTCCTTGGCTGTGTGATTCCTTCTCAACTTGGGGGTCTCATCTTAAATATCACCTCCTCATGGGCAATCTCAGTGGCCTTATCTAGAGTAGGCTAGAAAAGACAAGTACATGAAGTTGTTCTTTAATTAAAGATTCCTCTGTAGTGGCTTTCTATTTCTGGATCTGTGGGTTGTCAGTATCTTATCTCTAATTTCTGTTCGACTCTAAGCCTTTGGAAGGGGCACCTTCATAGGCCCAGTGCCGAGATTGTGCTTATGCATCCAAAGTTATGTTTATTTGATGTGTCAATAGAAGGTATGGTCTGGTACTTGTGCAAAGGCAACTTTAACGTTCATATTGAAAGGTTGCTAGAGTCATGAACCAAGTTAATCATGAGATCACTGGTAAAGCATTGATTGTTTGAAAAGCACCCGATTGCCAGTCACAAAGCTCTTGAAAGAAAGACAGGAGACTCTACAATTGGTAGAGCTAAAGAGGAGCAATTCCCATATTCTCCTTTGAAATATGAAGTGCCTCTGGGCAGGAGGTGGGTGATGAGTCTCCAGGTCATGGGCCATCTGATGTTTGGATCATGGTTTCCTGCAAATTTGTATTGCCCCAAGATAGGAGAACCTCTTTGCTCCCGGCCCTCCTCTGAACACCCCCTCTCTCTGACTTCTCAGCCTCACCTTCACCTCCAAGCAGTCATACACCCACCTTAGTTGTAGTTTCTCCTTGCCCAAGTTAGTCAACCTCTCTGACCTTGTTTTCCTCCTCTGTAAAATGGGTATGGTCACTCCCACCTTGCAGGGTCATTAGAAGGATAGAAAGGCAATGAATGTCAGTGCTTGCTACAGACTGAGATGGATCAGTGCTCTCTCGCTTATTATTAGACTTGACCACAGCTCTGCAGGTCTGATGTGGGATTGAAATGCTCATCTGAACAACAGCTGGTTTTTGGAAGTTACACAAAAAGAAGGTTACGGTAGATTATAGGATTACCAGCGATAATATTCTGCTTAATTGATTTTTATCATCATTGTACTAAATAAAGACTGCCTATGTTCAAATCGGTAGGTTGCAGTAAATGCATTTCACATACAACTATCCAGAGCACAGTTTTATCTTTTTTTTTTTTTTTCTTCCCTTTCTTTTTCTTTCTTGATGATTCAGAAGGCACTTCAGAGCCTTGTAGTGCCTCTGGGTTTTCATTATGAACTCCAGTTAGCATTTTATAGCTCTTGAGAAGTGTTGGTTACTCTCAAGTTCTAGAAAGCAACTTCTGCATGTTCACCTTTTCGCATTCCATAGTACCTGGTATAAAAACCGTCCCTTTCCATAAACACAGACCCCTTTCCCCAGCTGGTCGCCTTCTCGGCGCAAACCTGCATTGGTTTGTGCTGAGAAGTCATAGAACTAGAGCAGTCCCATCGCCAGAGCCAAGAACAACAGTCAGCCAGAACAACACTCTCATTTGCCATAAAGTACCATAAGTTGCTCAGAATCGGTCAAGCTGTTATCACATTTCCAGTGAGACCATTTCAGAGAGCAGAAAGGCCAGAGTAGATCAATTTACATTTCTTTTACCTTTGTCACTGGAAAAGAACATATTGGGCGCATTCTCAAGGCAGGTTAAACAGTAACAGTGAATGTGGTGAGGGAAGAATTGAGGCAGCCTCTGTTGTATTTATTACGGGGATCATTTCTACCCTCAGAGCTGCATTCTGATCTTTGCATCTATTTTGCCTGCCTTTCCTTCCCTGAGTGTTATTGAGAGAAGTCCGCGCATTACACGACAGGAGCATTAGAAGACTGTATTTCTGAATTAATTCCTGCAGTGTGGATCCAGAACAGGACCAGGAGACCCTGCCCTCTAATCAGTGGGCACAGTGTCTCTGTCTGTGTCCCCTGTGTCTTCTCCTGTAAAATGGGGCTATTCGCTTCTTATCAGAGACTTGGGATAATGAAAGGAAATGTCCTGTAGATGTGAAAAAAATTTTTCGACACCATGCAAATGTTTTCAGTTTTATTTTAACTCAAATCAGCATGCAAAATCAAGATGCTGCCGTTGCCAAAGTTGTTGGCACCCGTTCATCATATTTCTAGGTGAAGTACATGAAAGTGATTATAGGTAATAAATATCTTTTTTTTTTAACTTATTGCAGAGGCAGTTTTTCCACTGTTAATGAGGGTAATTTGACTTGGTTGAAGGATTGCAGTTCTTAAGAATTAATGCAGTAATCCAATTCAAAGATTTAAAGAGATCTAAGATTTTTCACAGGTCGCGTGCTAGTGAATGTGCTCCTATCACGTAGCAGCTAATGGACTTGAACGCCAGTCTGTCATTTACTCTGCTCGCTCACAGCATAGCAGCTTTGCCCTTGGTAGTGAGTCTACTTCCCGAGCATTGCAGGTTATTTGCAAGTGTGGTATGTTTGTAACACTTTTGAGAGATAGGATCCTATTTCCCACAGCCTCTAATTACTATAAAAACTGGGGTTATCTTTCTTAATTACACATTTGAATCCTAATCTGCTAAGGTCTGAGGAATATCAGGCTCACAGGAACTGCCTTCTCACCTCTTTTCTTTCTTTTTTCTGTTTTTTTTTTTAGGATGGCTTTTTCTTCTTTTAATGTATTTTTAAAAACTAATTCATGTATCATTGTATTCATACATAGAGGTTAATTCACGTGAATACAAAGGTTATGTGCATGGTATTCATAACTTTCCATTTTTGATAATGATGTATTATTAACAGCTAACAATATTTTGTAAAGCCTTATTTGTAAAGGATGTTGGAAATGCTCTGATTTCCCGATCCCATTATGTTCCTAAATATTAAAAATCCCATTTTGAAGCAATTATAAGCATTCACTTCTCCTTCCACGTGTGTTCTTCAGACAGCCTCACCATACTGTGCACACAGGAACCTTTGTTCCTTAATTAGAAAAAGGACTAGAGCTCATTAATTGTGGTTCCGAGTGGTGTCTGCTCGAACATCGAGGCAACAATACATGAGGAGAGACCCAGCCTAACTCTGGGAGGCTCTCGGCAGTTCTCAGAACTGTGAAAAGGTAAATAAACAGCAAAGGGTCCTCGTAGGGCTGTCCCCACATCCTGGGCTGTCCTGGAGGCCTGGCTGGCTGCTCATCAGTTTTAGAGCCAGAGATTTCTATTCTCGCAGAAGGAGGGAAGGGGAGAAGCGACAACTTGTATAGAAATGTAGACCTCTTTGCCTCTGTCGAAAGCCTGTATCATCTGAAGACAAAACCAGGTCAGCAATCTCTTGGGCTTTTTTGATAAGTGAGTGGACCCCATCTAGATGCATTTAGATGTTATTGAAAGTGAGTGGATTGCTGGCAGACATGATAGAAGGCAGATAGGTTTTATAGGCCGATTTTCACTGCTGGTTGGAAACCTGGGCCGTTGAAGGAATCGGAATCACGAGAGTTTTGAAAGCTAAAACTCCCAAACTGAATCGGCAAAGCCTTAGGCCCACATCAGTCATCAACAAAGAGCCCTAATTTCCACAACAAGAACAGGCGTTTCTCCAGCCTCCAGGAAACTTCCTGCATCTAAAAGTTCCCAAAACATCTTAATAGTGCAAATGGTGGACTCCTCTGGCTGGTCAAGATGGAGGTTCCAGAAGCAGGGAGGCCAACAGCTTAAGCGGAGAATCTCAGATCACACGGGCGATGTCTTCTTGTGGCTTGTCTGGACTTGCTCGGGGAATGCCGAAATAAAGCATGGGAGGGATAAGGCACAATGTCAGTTTGAAAGCCAGAGAATGGAAAAGCGGGGCAGTTAATTTGAGGGTCAGTTCGCTCTTTGGGAAGGTTCTGTTGAGTCAGATCCACTCTCTGGAAGGAAGAGAACTCAGGAGCCACTAAGCAAGGTTGTGGACCTCTCCTGCACACCTGTCCCCTCCTTCCTCCTCCTCGCTTTCTCCTCCCATCCCTGCCACAGGATAAATTGCCTTATCCCGCTAATGCTATTAACAAACGGGAGTGCTTTATAAAGGTAGCAGAGATCTGGCAGGGGGAGGCGTGGCACCCTTTCCCCTGTACTGAGCATCAGTGGTATGGGTCAGAACAGGTGAACGTGGAAACAAGTATTTTTCCCTAAAATGGTCTGCCGTTTAAAGAGATGTATCTAGCTAGCAATACACACACACACGCACACACACACACTCCCCCACCAGTAATTTTTTTATGTTGTATTTCTCAGAGAAAGAAAAAAAAATAGATTTTAAAATGTAAAAACCTGTTCTTCAATTGAGTATGCAAAAATCTCATTGCAGTATTTATTCCAAACCTGCTCTCATAATGTTCAGTCAAGGAGAAAACAGCAAAAAACAGTTGTTGATGGACTTAGCACAGAACTGGATTAAATAAGCATTAGTCTACTGAAGCTGATTACAGGAATATGAAAATGCAGTATCTTAATGGTACATATTTTTATGTGGCAGCTCAGTTGCCTTTCATTTTGCAGCTAATATGTCTATTCTTATGAGTCATTTACTTCTTTAATTACCTTTTGCAGGCAAGGCACCATGGTATATTAATGTGAATGATTTTTACTGCCAGTTTATCATACAATGCCCCAGAAGTTGAAAGGCGTAATTGACTTGGAAGAACAGCTCATGAAGGAAACAATATTTAGTTGACAGCTTTCCTTGTACTCTCTGTTGACGTTTATGAGTTTACACTATGCTAAAGGAGTAATAAACACAATTTTCTTTCAATAACAGGAAAGGGTAGCTTCTAAAATACATTTGTGGAAAGCACATTTGTTCATTTCTTGAATAATATGAAAATAACACATTTCTAGTGATAAGGCCTCTCAGATTGCCAATTGAATTAAACCTTTGAAGGTGCATTTATAACCTGTCTTGGAGCATTAGGAGATATTAGGGTTCATGTGATTGAATCGATTTAATGAATATTTAAATTATATACAGATTTGGATAAATCATATTTAAATCTAGGTGTTAGAGTGAGACTGTTGGGTCTTGTCCTCCCAATTTCCAGAGGGAGGGAAGACAGGAAGGGAGCTTGAGAACTGTCTGGAGAGAGATTTTCTTTCTCCAAAGGGAGGGGAGGTCTGACCGTGTATTTTGGGAAAATCAAAAAGAAGGTGCAGTCAGTACAACTCCTTGTAAGGTCTGGGCTTTGAACAGTTAAAATCAAGACTAAGGAGGGTCTCTGCTCTTCTGGGATCTGGATGGCACGTGGAATAGACTTGGGCCTTTAGCAAGTGCTGATTTGTTTTACCCCCCACTTCTGCCGTCCCCTGGGCTGCCCCCCCCCCCCCCCGGCTCACTGGCTCAGGGCAGGCCCCGGTTTGGCACATCGGTGTAGAGGGAGTTAAACTTTTCACAGTTTTCTGGATTGTTTGCAGTTCAGTCCTGTGCAGCATAATGAAAGTTTTCTAGCCATCTGTTGTTAAGCTGTTGGTGAGCAAGGCCAGTATATCCAAACAAACTTCTGGCCTGCCGTAAACTGAACCTGTCAGTTGAGCATAGCTTTGCTGACCCCTCCAAGGAGTAGGGCAGCCCTGGGTACCAGGCACTCACTGCATAGAGCTTTCGAAGGGGAACTATTTGGGGGGCGGGGGGTGGGGGCCTGTTTACTTTTCCCTTGGTGTTCCTCTCCCTGGCTTGGACTAGTTTATACTTAATCTTTATGTGGATAAATGGACACTCGTCCCGCCCCCCCCCTTCTTAGAGTGGCAGGCATTGCTTCTTAATAGGGGATTGTAACTTTTAGAACAAGGTATGAGTGTCCATAAAAGCCGGTGAGGTGGCTGTGATGGGAAAGGGTCTTCTGTGAAGTTACTTTTGTTAAATTGTTTTGTCTTTCCGTGTTTGGGGACAAATAGTCCAGGCACTGCAAGCTCCCATATTTCTTACTTACCTTATATAACTAAAAGTGTTTCATAGCTTTAAAGGACTTTTTTTTTTTTCTTTTTTTTTTTTTTTTTTTGCCCCTTTTCTTCTGCACTTCGTGTTTTCCCTCAGAAGTTAATACATAGCAGAACTTCGTGGAGCTGCCATTTGACAGTGCTCCCAGCTGTCTGGGGTGTTACCTGCTTCTCTCATTTGCAAGGTGCATCTATTGCTTTTAATTGCCTAGCTTAACCATAAAATAATTTCATTGTTCCGTGGTATTTTTTTTTCTGTAGTAAATGTTTAATTCCCGTTTTCTCCTTAGCAGTGTTTACTTGACTCTATAGGAAATATCCCTATATGTTCAGATTCTTGATATATACATAAAAACGTGTGTGTGTGTAGACAGACACACACACACACACACAGACACACACACACACACACACACACACACACACACACACACACCCACCCACACCCCTCTGTCTAAGCCTGCCCCTAACCCTTGCTGGTTTCCTTTTGTTAATGACACCCTGTAGGTGCTGTTGTATTTTTATCTTGGTCTTGCTGTAGTATATTTCCTGTCCAGCATTGGTTACATTTGTGTTCTGTTAAGAGGGGGCTCTGGGGAGCCATTGTCAAACCTCTGTATCCATCTCAATTCATTAAAATATCCAGGGAGATTGGCCACTGTCATTGAATAACTATGTCAGCCACTCCCCTGGCTGCTTTAGCCCCTAGATGAGAAGCAGACCACAGTCCCACACAGTAACAAAGGAAAAAGGCACCAAAAGGATGCACGTTTGTCTTAAGCACCAGTGTGAAAGGGTCTGGGTTCAACTTTAACTGCAGTCAAGGAATCCACAAGGGCCAGGCATTCCATAAATGGAGGGGAGAGGGGGCAGAAGAAGCAAAGGGATAAACAAGGAGATACAAAGCTTCCCCTTTAAGGGACAGGGAGTATTGCAGTAGTGAAAAATATTCAATTTAAAATTTAAATGAGTGCACTTACTTGGAAATACCATACAGTCATAATCTGTTTGTAAGGTGACTGACATATAAAGTGCTTTTTTGTTTTAAGGTAAAAAAATGTATTCGGGGTAGAGTTTCGGGTGTAAATGTCAGGTGCAACGTAACGTGTACTCACTGCAAGAGTCAAGCAAATAACCTTGGCATTTAGGACACTGCCTTTTAGAACATGAAATTGTATTTTGTTGTGTGTCTTTTTTTTTTTTTTTTTTAAGGAGGACTACATTAAGGGGTCACCTATTAGCTGTGTTTTTGCTGTCTTAAACTCAGCCCTTCTGTCTATTAAAATCAAACCACTGTGTAAACATTCCAGTGTTGTTCTTGGTCTCTACAATGGCCACGGGGATCAGGTTTCACCTGCCTGCACATCTTCAAGCAATTAGAGCAATTAGCGTGAAGCCATTTCACATTCAAGGATTCAAGGTCTATGGTGACATTCAAGTCCAGAAGTCTGAAAGGGAGAGAGGAAGCGGCCTGGAGCACGGCTACTATTCCATGGCCCTGAGCAGACAATTTCTCTTTTAAAAATGGGAGCTCTTTAATGATATTATTATGAGGTTTTTAAATGACATATCAAAAGTTGTTTATATCCAAAAAAAAGCCCCAATAGTCATTTAATTATACTAATGAAGGTCTTTATACATGGCAGATTTTTTAAAAAGACCTTCAGCGGCCCTGAGAAATGGAGGGTTGCTCTTTACCCCACGGTGGTAGTGACAGCATTCTTTGTGGAAGAAGAATATGTTTTAGAATGTATAAGGGAATGGAATTAGCATTCTCTTTTTTTCATGGTAGACCTCCCTGTTTTGGGTAAACGTAATAACTACAGCAACATGGGATACTTAGTCGGGAGATTTTTGGAGTAAGTATCTTTTTTTTTTTTTTTTTTTTTTTTTAGGTTAGGGAGGAAGACATGGAACTAGGGCAATTTAAAGATCAATAATCAGCTTTAGCAAATCAGCTGTGTAGGCATGGGAGAAGGTAACTTTTAAAGAACAGTCTTAGAATCCAGTAGGGTTTTTGTTTTGTTTGCTTGTTTGTGTTTTTTACATTTGTAACTAAGTTACACAGACATGTTGTTTGCATGAGGCGAGCCTTTAAACTGATTACATCTTTTTAAATAGGTTAGTACATTTTTTAAATCTACATTGTACTGTTGATTTATTGTGCAAAAGGGGGGAGGAGCATTTTTAAAAATCCTAGGGTGCTGCAGAAGATCTGGCTCTGTAGTCCCAGAAGGATGTGCAGAATCAGGAGGAACCACAGGCTAAGTTACAATGGGGAATTCTGTTTCCCTTCTGCTGCCCGTTCACGTTGTGTTGACAAACAGCTCTGAGGACAGAATTGCTGGGAGAGTTACCTTTTCTTTATGTGTACTGACTTTGATTAGAAGAAGAGGCTTATTTTAAAAGAAAAAAAATTGTGTACCTCTAAGAAAGATCTTGTGATAATTCCTTTATGGAATTGTACTAGGGGGCTTCAGAGCTACTAGGTGTTGAGCACTTCTCTGTCTGTAGGACTGAATGCTTCTATTTTTGTGACTGAGGCTGGAGCGTTTGTGCTCATTTGGTAACTAGCCATGTCAGGGAACTAGAGTCCTTGGAGCTCTCTAGCCCCATCTCGAACTACTTAGAGCCCTTCTGTGGAGAGACTCTCTTCCCGACCGCCCACTTGCATGGCGCCCAGGCTATGTGTCTTTTGAAACTGCATTGCAGAGCAGATGCAGGGGATGCTAATAAAATGCAGCATGCTGGACCCTGAGCAAGGTAAGGGTCTGCCTCTTCCCCCTGCCTTTGCGAAACAGATTGCTAGGAAACCATTTGCAGCGTTTATCACTGGACCAGCTGAGTCAGACAGGAACATTTGAATTGGATACCCCACCCCTCCTAAAAGTGAAGAGGCAGGCAAGGAAGCGCTGTGGGGCTCAGAAGGGAGGTGAGGCAGTAAACCAGATCTTTCCCATTGTTTTTTTCTCCTAGCCTAGTCCTCTGTTTCTGTGATCTGCCTTTTGAACTGTGTTTGTGGCTGATCAGTTCCACCTAATATGTCTCTTGATTTCTGCTATTGTAATACTCAGGCGACATGCTGTTCTCTTCATTTTTATAAGCTTTAGATGCTTCTGCCTGTCATATTCTGGCGGTTTATCTTCAGCGTCTGGATTTGCTTTCAGACTTGAATGTCTATCAAGCTGCCGTTGCTTTGAATGTGAGATCAAAAGAAGATGAATTCCAGTAAAAAATTTCCTTCCATGAAGAAAAGATTGGGGCCTATGTAAACATCCCACTGACAGTTCCCAATGAGTTATTTTAGCCGAGTATTAGCACCTGGATGACAGACAGTCCAGCATTCCATGCTAAATAACAAATCAGTTGCTTCCGTGGCAGAAGAACATCGCCACAACAGCAATACATTTTCAGAAGGAATCCTTTTCTTCCTCCCCCCCTTCCCCCTGTTTCTTTTTTTATTGAATATGGCTGTTCAGCTCCTCATCTTATTTTTCAAGCTGACTTGTTCTGCCTTTAGCAGTTTACTTTTCTTTACAGTATCTGTCAAGTTACTCGGGTGACGGAAGACAGGACTTTGATAATTAGTTTGGGGCGGGTTAAGGGAGTGTTCGAGTAGACAAGCTAGGCATCTGGAGATAAACAGGTAGTTTGGTTGATTGCAGAGAAGGAAAATGTAAAGGAAAAGCAGCAAAAGCAAGATCAAGGGCATATCCCGGGAATGCGGGACGATATGTTCTTTAAAAATACATGTGACAAATTCCTCTAAAGTCTGCAGAATCTGGATTTTCTTTCTTTCTTCCCTATTTTTTTTTTTTTATTTTTTGAAAAGCATCCTGCCTATGTAAATGTCACCACAAAAATATCTCAAGAGCAGGTTTCCCGAAACACTGTCGGTGTGTATCTGTCTGCAAGAATGAGCCTTTTGGCGAGGGCTCAGTCTGGCCAGGGCACACTTCTGATGCTATGTCGCTGCTTGCAGACCTGGAGTGATTTAGATACGTGTAGCATTAATAGATTTCTTTAAGTGCTAAATGCAACTTTGAAAATTACCTGCAAGCTCCAACTGATCTTTCAACTTTGAAAGTGAAGAATTGCTTGAGGAATTCTTGTGGTTTCTTTGTCATTTAGTGAGAGCCCAGCCAGCTACTGTGGAGGCAAGCGTCCCTGAGGTTGCCTACAAAGGGCAATGTTCCAGTGTGTTTTCTCCTCGAGTGTGCTTCAGCCGCACAGCACTTCCTGTTTATTCAAACATCTCTTTTACCACTCGGCAACCCCCGCTTCACAGAAACAGCCAGAACCCATCTACAGCAAGAAGACGGAAATCCAAAGGCAGACAGTGCGAGCTCACTCCGTCAAACTCTTCATTTTCTCTGTAAGTGTCCAGAGAAAAAAAAAAGGAAAAGGAACATTTTTGTGGGGTTAAACTTTTAAACTAGGGATCCGCTGCTGCGCAGACATTCTCTGAAGGGCAAAATAAGATGATCCAACTTGTTTACTGCTTTCTCTCCCACCCCCCTCCCTCCCTCTTCTCTCCATCAAAGGCGGTTTTCTTTTTAGAGATTTGAGAAGACCGGTTGGTTCTAACTCCTTGTTAATTCACTCTTGCTTTCAAACGGGTCTTGGGATATAATCAGCTAAGGACGCAGCCGAGTGTCATCGGGACAGTTTTATAAGCTTGAATGTAGTTTAGAACCCTCTCTGCTTATTTGTGACTATTTGTGACTTTGTTTTGTGTTGCCTTCTTTTTCTTCCTGTTATTACAAGTGGCGAGAGGGTGCAGGGATGGTGCCTTTTGTAACTCTGCTTCTGCAGAATTGTCCTCTGATGTTTGCATCATGACACCGTCATCACTTGTGAATCGGTCTTGATAATATTTGTACCAATTTCATGCCAATAAAAGTCAGACTGCTGAAACAAGCACGGTCATTATCTCATTCATATGACTATTGTTTAAACGGAGTGGGCTGCGAAAGGAAAGAGAAAGCCCGCCTCACTTTCCGCGATGGTTGTTAACTTTGATGTTGGAAAGGTCTTTTCAAAATTCTCGTTGTGGGTAATTAGTATGGCAGGGAAAGCCCTTGGACCTGGGCTGCTGCTTCACTCTGTGTCCAGGAGCGGATGGGATTGCTCTCTGAGTCCTTTCTGGTGAAACGAGTTTCTTAACACATGCTTTGACATTTTTTTCAAGGGTTCCACCTTTTCCTGTCTGATGTCCTCGCCCCTTGTGCCGTACCCCCCACCTCCCTCCGCACCCTTCCCCCAACCCTGACCCCCAACTTCACTATAATTGGTAAGCCAGGTGCTAATTTTTTTTTTTTTAACTATGTACTGGTCTGGGAATAGACAGGAAATGGAAAATTAGCTCTTTTGATCTTAAGGGAATTGTTCTTACTCTGAACCTTGTTTGTTAGTCCCCAGACTAAATATCCTTAAGTTTTATTGTCTAAAACAGCATCTGTTAGAGAAAGAAATAAGCTCTGTAGTTGTCCGAACCACTCATGGAAGACGTATTTAAATAAATAAGTGTGTGTGCATGTGTGTGCATGTGTGTGTGCACGTGTGCGTGTGTGTGCACATGTGCGTGCATGTGTGTTTGTGTGTTGCTGTTGCTCTGCTGGCTTTTTTAATGTTCAGAAGTTGTTCTCCTTTGCAGAAAAAAAAAATTATGTTTGTGACTGCCTTAAGGACAATTTGTTTAACAGTAGGAGTAATTGCAGGGAAAATGGAAAGAGTGACTGAAGGTATTTACTCAGATGTTAGTGTAGGTGTGGGGGCCGAAAACTCAGTGTGGGAACAGTGGGCTGCTCTTCTTGGTATCTCAGTCTATTTGATGACCATCAAATTTCCCAGCTCGCTGGTTTTGTTTTTTCTGGATGGCATGTTTGATTATTTATCAGAAGGGGAAGGGAGTAGCTGAAGCAAATAAACATGTGACCAAGTTCTGTTTTGTTTTCCACTCAGAAAGCCATGCCCTTTAACAGATACACAGAAAATAATAAATGCATTGTTTTATGATAAAAGGAAATTATATGTGTCATTTTTTTAAAAAGGCAAGTGAGTTAACCCTTGAGGCCCGGGAGCCTTTTTGACTTCTGAGATTTTGCCAGGCTCTTTACTGAGAATTAATCTATTGTGGTGTATGGTTTTATGGTGCAGGATTTCCCAGGATTAGTTGTTCAGCAGTTAGGCTTTTCTGGATGCTTTGCTCTGCCTGCCTCAGTAGCTCTACTTTTATGATGCGCCTGTGTGTATGTGAATGTGTGTATATGGACACATCAGTAGCTCTTGCACTTCTGCTGAATGCTCTATCTGGACTTGAGCTCTAAACATGAACAGTTGAGTTAAAGGAAAATAAGTTGGAGTTTCTGTGACCAGTGTGCAGCATAATTTATTAGAGGCCAACTTTACTCCGCTTTTTAAAGGTGCCAGGCAGATACTCTAATGCCAGGTAACCATGTGTATGTACCTCATTGTCCCTCAAAAACACCTTCCATACTTCAGTATTATGTAATGCATTGATGATCTTTGGGATTGTTATCTCAGATCGAGGCCTCCTGAGACAGAGGGAAAGGCTCCAATCTACATTAAATGTAGATTTTTAAAGCAAGCACACCAAAAATATAATTTTATTGTCGTTGTTTTAATTCTTGGGTGGGGTTTGCATAACTTCATGTAGACGTTCTCTATACTTAAGCCCACTCTGACATATGTGCACACACCAGCACGTTTTTAATAACTTCGAGGATGATTTTCTACAGAGGTTTCCTCTTTCATCCACATCCTGAAAAAGTGATGGGCATGATCCTAGCACGGTGCCTGGCCCTGTCATATCAAGCCCTATAAATCACAGTTGAAAATCCGCTTCGTGGCCTATGCTGTTTTGGAATGTGGATTGGAAACGTGCACACAGAGGGATTCCCTCTTCGTTGACTATATAAGGGAACAATGCAGCAGACACTCAAACATAGCACAGCCCCCGCCAGTCTGGCCCAGCATGTATGTCACTGGGAGGTGGCTTCACTCAGGAGAGGGCAGCGATGGAAGCAGGAGCCTCTCTCCCTCCTCTGTTGTCATCTTGGGTGACTCTCCAAAAGGCGGTTGGGTTGGATAATCATACTTTGTACTTGGACAGAGCCCTTTGTCTGTGAAATCAAAGTGCCTGACTAATGCTAACTTGTTAATACTCAGAACACCCTTGGGACATAGGTAGACTGCAGAGATTATCCCACTTTTGAGGTGGGAAAATGTCCTGTTGTTAAAAGAGTTTACAGTTTCCGGGTGTGTCTGTACTTAATGGCCAGGCTAGACCTGGAATGGGTATGATCTAGATGCCATGAGAAGCATTTTTCCGGTGCCATAGTCAGCCCTGACCACAGGCAGTCTCATGAGAAAGTGTTTTACCATGAAGAAACTGGACTGGAAAATATAGCTAGTGCGTGGTATTGATGGTGGGGAGGGAGGAGCCAGTGAAGAGTATTGAAGCTTAATTTTAATCAGTTTAGGGTCGAAGTTAGAATTTTGTTGTTGTTGTTTTTAAGATACAGCACGGGCTGGGATTTTGATTTTTGTTTTATTTCACATTAACTCAATATGATGTTGGCAATTTAACTTCCACAAAAATCAACTTCGTTTGTTCTTTGCAAAGAAACAGACCCTGCTTATTGGCTGTGCAAAGTTGAGTCAGAAGTTAACTCTGTCGCCGGGTGCTTTGGGGGCAAAAGCATTGAAACATTCTGTTAACTCTGGATGTTAGTATGTGATTCTTCAATTCTGGTGTGTCTTAAGCTTCCCTGCTATGGTTACTAAGCTCAGTGAAAAAATTAGTCATGTGCCGTTTGCTGTTTAAAGTCTTTTGTTGAAAGCTTTTTCAGAAGTCTCACGAGTAGGGTGATAGTATTTAGGTTGTTTGGTCCCCAGTACTGTTTATTTGAACCTGAGTATAGAAATTAGATTTGAAAACTCTCTCTTAAAAAAATGTGTTTTTAATTTTAAAAAGTAATTTTCAGAAGACTGTAAATAATATGATTCCAATTTTACTTAAGAAAATTACTTCCCTTAAGCATACTCCCAAATGTTGATAGTGTACCAATATGTAGGTGATGATATGACACTTTATTTTTTCTTTTCCTAATTAACGTATGCATCCTCCTTATCTTCTGCCATGAGCTTATTACTTTCATAATCAGTGATCACTTATGAAGTGCTTTTTGAAATCACTGAAGAATCACTTACTGAATGTCCGACCCTAGCCTGCGAACTTTGCATGTACTGATTGCGATGCAGGAACGGTTATCTCCTCCCATTCTTACAGATGAAGAAACTGAGGTACAGAGAGGTGAAGTGACTTACCCGAGGCCACACAGCTGGCCGGTGGTGGAGCTGGGGTTCGAATCACGTAGACTGGGTTCACATCCCGACTGGTGCGTGCTCCACCAGCGTGCTTGCTGCTTCTGTGTAAAACATTCATATTTCTTAAAGCTGACTTCTTTTTCTTTGGAATTGCTGTGATTCTCTCAAGGTCAGTAATTCCCCCAAATTCCCAGAGAATCCCTATTTCTTCATGCATGAAGACTCAAGTTCCACCTTATGCTAAACTGTGGTTACTGGAAGTCCCAAAAATCATTGTCACACTATGAGCACAACTCATTGAACACAGCTGCCTATCTGATGAACAAAGTTTTGTTTTTAATCTCCTTTTTCAGAAAATGTTTTTAATTCCTTGACCAGAGACATCAAATCTGTTTTTCTTTTGCCATATTCTCTATCTGTAGTATATGCATATAAATTTATGTTTATATAAAAGATAAAATCTTCAAAAAGTTTCCTATTGGATTACGTTTGTGGCTTCAATTCTTCTAAACATTTCTAATTTTTTTTTCCCTTAAAGATCTGTTTAGCACGTAGTTCTAGATCTCTGTGAATGGAAGAACTCCAAATCCACGGATCTGTGGATTAGTGGCCATTTTGGGTTGTGCCATTCCCGAAGTACAAGTGAAGGGATTCTAATCCAAACTGTGTGACCTTTGGCATATTATGTAAACGTTCTGTTTATGTAAAGCACTTCAGAAGCAAGCCAGACCCACAGTTGGCATTCAGTGTCAGCGATCAGCTTCTTGTTCACCAGCAGCGGTGGCATGACCATCATCATCTCCTGCTAGCTCACTCTTCGGCCTCTAGGCAGCCATTCCTGCCTCATTGTTCTAAGAGTCAGGGCAAGTCCTGCTTTAGGGCTTGGTGAGGGTCAGAAAGAGCCAGGCTTGTTCAGGTGCCTTTGCCAGCAGAAGGAGCCGGGACTCTTGGCTACAAGTCATCGGTGTGACCATGGGCAAATCAGATTCCCTCTTGCCCTCAGCCTGCTTTGTGTGCAATGAACTGTGTCTGCCTTAGATTCCTTTTGGTTCAACAGAGGGTGCTGTGGTTTTCTCGTTGTTTCTAGAAAGAAGGCGGTGACTGGTTTGAGATTACTGGGAAACAGGAATGTTTGCTTTCGACAAAACACATTTTCGTAGGTATGTGGTAATGTATTGTAATATGTGATATTTAATAAGCAATTATCATGTACAGGTACTGTGCTAAGGACCTTCCATGCACACTTCACATAATGCTTATAATTAATCTCTCTGTTCCTATGTTTCTGTATGTGTTAACTGGGTGTAATAATTGATTTTTTTTTTTTAAGATTTATTTTTTTTTTAGAGAAAGAGCACATGAACGGGGGCAGGGAGAGGGAGAGAGAATCCTCAAGCAGACTCCCCACTGAGCACAGAACCCAAAGCGGGGCTTGATCCCACGACCCTGAGATCATGACCTAAGCCAAAATCAAGAGTCAGATACCTAACCGACTGAGCCACCCAGGCGTCAATTAACTGGGTGTAATAATCCCTCAAAGAATTATGAAAATTAAATGAGATAATGTGTCTGTACTCTTCAATACCTGTCTGGTAATAAATAGTCACAAAATTACAACTTCCATCATTATCTTCCCCATCCCCATTAACCAGGAACCAAAGCAGTTTTAAGAATACAGTTATTTGGAAATGCAGATCAAAACATAGGAAGATAGTGCCTCACAACCGTTAGGATGGCTATTGTCAAAAAGACAAGAAATAGCAATTGTTGGCGGGATGTGGAGAAAGGGGAACCCTCTTGCACCGTTGGTAGGAATGTTAAATTGGTGCAGCCACTGTGGAAAACAGTATGGAGGTTCCATAAAAAATTAAAAATAGCACTGTTGGGGCGCCTGGGTGGCTCAGTTGTTGGGCGTCTGCCTTCGGCTCAGGTCATGATCCCAGGGTCCTGGGGTCGAGCCCCGCATCGGGCTCCCTGCTTGGCAGGAGGCCTGCTTCTCCCTCTCCCACTCCCCCTGCTTGTGTTACATCTATCTCTTGCTGTGTCTCTCTCCGTCAAATAAATAAATGAAATCTTTAAAAAAATAAAAAATAAAAATAGCAGTATTATATGATCCATCAATTCCACTTCTGGATATATATCCAGAGGAAATGAAATCACTACCTCAAAAAGATACCTGCACTGCCACATTCATAGCAGCATTATTTACAATAGCCAAGACAAGGAAATAACCTAAGTGTCCATTGATGGGTGACTAGATAAAGAAAATGTGGTATGTATGGACTATTATTCACCCATAAAAAAGAAGGAAATCCTGCCATTTGCAACAACATGGATGGACCTTAGGGGCACTGTGCTGAGTGAAATAAGTCAAACAGAGAAAGACAAATACTGCATAATCTCACTCATGTGGAATCTAATGTAAGTAAACCCATAGAAACAGAACAGATTGGTGATCGCCGGAGATGGGGGGTGGGGGTGAGAGGTGGGCAGGGGAATAAAGGTTGTCCAAAGCTACAAACTTAAAGTTTTAAGATAAGTAAGTTCTTCGGATGTGATATGCAGCATGGTGACTGAAGCTAATCATATTGTATCATATATTTCAAAGCTGCTAAGAGAGTAG
Organism: Callorhinus ursinus; assembly: GCF_003265705.2. Lineage (NCBI taxonomy): Eukaryota > Metazoa > Chordata > Mammalia > Carnivora > Otariidae > Callorhinus > Callorhinus ursinus. Next base: position 26,214,990 of record NW_027397077.1, on the reverse strand, counting down.
ATCTTAAAAGTTCTCGTCATAAGGAAAAAGATTGTAACTATGTAAGGTGATAGATGTTAATTAAACTTACTATGGTAGTCATTTGGAGATATCTGTCTATCTGTATATCTTTATAGCATATAGATATCAAAACATACCTATATATGTCTAATCTATCACCGTGGTGTACACCAAAAATTATAGTATTATATGTTAAGTGTATCTCAATAAAACTAAGAGGAAAAAAGCATCCAGAGAAAATGTTTTTTTTTTTAAAGATTTTATTTTATTTATTTGAGAGAGAGAATGAGAGAGAGAGCACATGAGAGGGAGGAGGGTCAGAGGGAGAAGCAGACTCCCCGCTGAGCAGGGAGCCCGATGCGGGACTCGATCCCGGGACTCCAGGATCATGAGCTGAGCCAAAGGCAGTCGCCCAACCGAGCCCCCCAGGTGCCCCGAGAAAATGTTTTTTAATAAAAGATTATAGTGGGGCTCCTGGGTGGTTCAGTCAGTTGAGCATCCGACTCTTGGTTTCCGCTCAGGTCATGATCTTGAGGTCCTGGGATCCAGCCCTGCATCAGGCTCCGTGCTCAGCATGGGGTCTGCCTCAGATTCTCTCTCCCTCTCCCTCCTGCTCTCCCTCCACCTCTCTCTCTCTCAAATAAAAATAAAATCCTTTTAAAAAAGGTGATAGTGATTTAATACTCCACTACCAACAAAAAGCAAGTGCCTATAGCAGAGAGTGAGAATCCACAGTGGGTTAAAAAAAAAAAAACACGGGCCAGCAGTCAGGCTGGATCTGAAAGCCATGCCAGGTAGGTGGGAGAGGTGGGTCTAACTTAGATGAAGGCAGAGCAAAGACGCAGCTCGCCAGCACCTGAGCTATGCTGGACTTGCGTTCATTTATGAGAAGAAATCTGTGCTCTTTCGGTTCAGCCTCTCCGTTGTTGGCATTATGAAATGCTCTTTTTGAAAAATTCCAGCCTTGGCCCAGCTGAACCAGAGAACGGGGTGCTTGTCCCTACTAGGGCTTGAGGAAGGAATGAGCATCAAGGGCTGTTGGCAACAGCATCGGTATCCTAAGAGAAGCCGGATGAACTCGGAGAGGTAAAGAGGTGAAGCCCAGTGTGAGGGAGAACAGGTGTAGCTAGGTACATTCATTCCTTCCAGTCTGCCGCTTGGGGGTTACCATCACAGCCATAGAAGCTCGGGGCACTATAGGGATTCACAGCTAACATCAGTCCCTTGAGTCAGAGGACATCCAGGAACACTGTTGCTGGAAGGAATTAGATTATAAGCAGAGTTTTTAGGAAAAGGTAGAATTTATTAATTTTTTAATTTAATTTTTTAATTTTTTAACAACTCTATGGAGATATCTTTGACATAAATAAATTGTATATGAATTAAAGTATACAACTTGATGTTTTTATACATATATATACATTGTGAAAAGATCTCCACACTGGAACTAACTTACCTGTCAACTCTACATTGTTACCCTTTTTCGTGTATAATGAGTTTTAACTTAAGAAGTATCCTCTTAGAAACAAATAATACATTATATGATAATTTTTTTAAAAAAGAAGTATCCTTTTAGTGGGGCGCCTGGGTGGCTCAGTCGGTTGAGTATCTGACTCTTGATTTTGGCTCAGGTCATGATCTCAGGGTTGGGAGATGGAGCCCACGTCGGGTTCCACGCTTAGCACAGCGTCTGCTTGTCCCTCTCCCTCTGCTCCTCCCCCTGCTCTCTCTCTTTCTCCCTCTCTCTCTCAAATAAACAAATACATCTTTAAAAAAAAGAAAAAGAAATATCCTTTTAGCGAATTTCAAGCACACAATATGGTACTATTGAGTATAGGCACCATGCTGTGCATAAGAATTCTAGTACATACTCATCCTGCATAACTAACTAAACCTTTGTACCCTTTGACCAACATCTCCCCATTTCCCACCCTCTGATCTCTGGCAGCCACCATTCTACTCTCCTTCTAGGAGTTCGACCTTCTTAGGTTGCATATATATATATATATATATATACATACACACACACACACACACACACACACACACATATATATGTATATATATGTGAGATCATGCAGTATTTGTCTGGAAAAAGTAGAATTTAAATGGAGAAGACACACAGATGCCTTATAAATGTGGGCAGAGAAGGGGAGGGCAAATTTGCAGATGTGGTCATGGCGCCAAAAGTCCTGGGAATGGAAGGATCTGGTTGAAGAAAACAAGTCTTGTGTGTGGGGGAAAGAGGCAGGTAAAGTTACATTAAAAGATGTGATACTGGGAAGAGGCCTTTCCCTTCATCCCGAAAACAGAAGGACCTGCATTCATTCATGCATGTTTGGCTCTGTAGGACTGCATATCCCTTTGCCAGAATTACCTGCAGCCATATTTGGTCTAACCAGTGACCTTGGTAGAATGTGAGTGTCAAGTTGGCATGAGACCGTGTTTGTTCATTTTTGTTTTTCTGTCCTAGCCGTTTACTAGGTTTGTGACCTTGGGCAAGTCACTGAACCTCACCATCTCATGATTTTTCCACTTGAAATCGGTAATCATAAAACCTTGCCCTGCTTCCTTTCGAGATGTTGGGAGCAAGAAGTAAGATAATAAGTCTAAAGCAACTAACTGGCATAGTGCCTGGCCCATGGTAAGCAGTTCAATACATTGTTTTTATTTCAGTACCCTAAATGCAGGGAGTTACTGCACTCCCCCTGTGTCTAGATGGTACTTATTTCTTAAATTGTTACACTAGTGGAATCTTCACTATTTGTAGTAACTGCTCTGAGAAATGTAAATAATTGGAAATGATGATGATGATGATTATAATTTTTGTCCTAGTTAACTTTGTCCTAGTTAACTTTGGAGTGAGTAGTCCAAATTTTAGATTATTAGTCTGGTTTGGGTCTTTCCTCTCTTTCCACTTCGATTTCTTTTTTCTTTTCTTTTCCTTTCTTTTCTTTTTTTGTCTCTCATCTCAGCTGGAATGTTGCCTCTAAATTGGCTTTCACTTTTGATTCTTTTTCCAATGTTCAGGTGAGGGAAGGAAAGTATTTTGCGAAGCAAAGCATTCATAAGGCATCCCCAAGTATGTGTGACTTAGAAGGAGCGAAGGAATACAGCACCATATTTGAGCAGAAACTAGGTTCAGTGTTAGTAGTAAAATCATAGAAAACTCTATTATTTTGAACATGACTCTAGCCGGATTCTTCTTCTGCAAGCTTCAAAATTAGTAGGTCTCATCACAAGGTTCGAAAAGATACGAATCTGGATTATTCATGAGAGTTGCTGGGCTGCATCCCCATAAAAGACAATTGCAGAAAACAACAGGTTAATACAGCAAGTTAATAGATCGTTTTGATTCATTTATCCTTGCAGTTGACCCCCCCCCCATATTTTCTACTTTGGGAACTTAGAGAAGAAATGGGCCCATGTATTTATTTCTTTGGGGGGCACAATCTGGTCCTTCCTTAACAAGGAGAAACGGGTTTGATGCAGCACCTAACTTAACATTTTAGACATTTGCTAATAAACTTGACTTCTGTTTTACTTCATTGCAATGCTAGTGTTGCCTACGGTCATGGCGCCCCAGGCTGTGGTCTTGCCGACTCGTTCAAGCTAGACAGGCTCAGGCTTGGGCAGCGCTTGGATGGACTCCCTCCAAAGACAACTCAGGTGCCGGAGACTTGGTGTGATTCAGCGTCTGGCACTGGCTCCAGCAGGGAGCAGCCAACCAGAGCCTCAACAAGGTGGTTATAGGGCCCTATGTTAATAGGTGTGTGGAGTAGGAGTATGATGGTCGGGGTTTTTGTCTCCTCTTATATGAGACTTCAAACAGATTTCCTGACTGTTTATAGCCATTAAACTTATTTCAGCTGATTTTGCAAGAGGATCGTAGATAGCCTTTTTCTTTTTGTCTCATGAAAATTCCTAACTTCTACCTTCTTTGGCGGCAAGTATCCTCTATGTGGATACTTAAATAATAAAAATTATTCATAACTGCAAGTAAATATAGGGTTTTCTGACCCCTTTCTGCCCCTAGGTTTCCTTTGGGGGTGGGACTTGTAGCAGAATGCCTCCTTCTGTTTAGGGCCTTCTGACATTTCTATGTCCGTGTCTCCTGTACTTGGGGCATGGGATTGTGTTTGAACTCTAAGGCACGAATGCTGGCAAATCATGGCATGGCACAAGAGCACAGTGACCCAGTTCTGTTCTCTTTCAACCCAGTTCTTAAAAAAAAAAAAAAAAATGAAGGAAGGAAGAAGGAAAGACAATACTGTCTGTCATCTTTTCTTCTAGGAAAACACACTCTTATTGATTGCCAGCATTAAAAAAACTCCCCAGCTCCCAACATACCCATGTCAGGTTTTTACCTTATTTGATACATTTTAAAGTAGAGCCGAAGTGAAGAACTTAAGTATTAAGTGTCATAGCAGTGATAACCATCCTGTGTGTAGCGTGAAGAACAGAAAGTCATGTCAGTAAAGATTTGGGAAACCCAGCTCGAGTAGATGTAGAAGGTGGAGATTCCAGTTGGTATAGGATGATAAAGAAATTGCAGTGGTCCAGGTGGTGGAGGGATGCTGTTTCCTGGCCTCTTCTCTCCCCACCCCCACACCCATGGATGACACTGCCCATGGCCGTACCTCCTTGTGCAGGTAGGACCGTGCCAGTAGGTATCTGTGACTTTTTCATTTCCTGTCCTTTTGGATTTCAGCTCAAACATAATGTTCCAGTTCTGTAGACATGGGGTTGTCTCTGCTCCAATTTTTCATCATGTCTATCTAGATATTGTCTCATAAACTCATTTGCAAAGACTGTGGAACATTTTGAGATAATCCATCCCTATCTAAATATCAGCTATTATGGAATGCTCTCAGAGTATACGATACTTTCTCCAGCTGTTAGGACTCTCAGGATGGCTGGAAGCAACATGGAATCTTTCCCTTCTAGGTCACTGATTCAAATCCAGTATCCTAGCTGATCTAAGGCTTTGCTGTCTGCCCCCACCTGCTCGGGGGGTGGGGGGGGGGATGTCGAGTCAAGTGAATCAACTACTGATGAATGTTCAGAGTCTATACCCTTATTTGGATTCTCATCAAATAGACCAAACAATGACTAGTGCAAAGAGACTGTTAAAGGCTCTCTGATGATTTTTTGATGGTTGTTGCCCCCATATATTAAAATTTTAATGGGGGAAGTGGTTTTTCTTTTTGTTTTTTACTTATGATGCTAGTAACATGACTTGATGATCTGCTTTCTTTTTGTATCTAATATTTACACAATCACTTAATCAGAATCTTTCCTTGGGCAAATCCCTCTATGAGATTAGCTTACTTTTCCATTTTCCTGTGATAACCAAGTGCTCCATTTGTAAATCACTTTTCCCACCTTTGGCATTCCTATTGGAGAACTTGCCCTGAAGTGCTGTTGATTCTGTGTGAATGCATCTGCACATCTAGTCCTATCAGCCACTGTCCTTTCTTTTTTAGGTGACCCACAAATGCTCTGTCCATCCTGCTGGAGTGATTACTATGTCTAAAGGGAGGAGGTGATGGAGTTTCTCTGCATACGCAGTCCCAGGTCTGGCTACAGTGGGATCCTTAGATTGTGTTTAAATGATGAGCACTCTTGTTAAGATGGTAGTTAGTTGCTGGCTTGCACCAAGGTAGCAGATTATTTTATGGGGGGAGAGAAGCTCTCTAGAGGTACTCTGAGGCGCATCAGGAGGTTGAGAAATAAAGAGGAGAACATGACTTCTTTCCTCCTAAGCTTCCCATGCTGCATTTTATTGCTAGCTTTTCCTCCCACCCCCATACGCACAGTGACTGTTGATTAGCCTGGGAAATTATCTGAGAAACAGGTTTGATCTTGAGGGGTGGGGAGAGTCTAGGAAAAGAAATTAGAGGAAGGGTGGCTGACTCAGAGCAGCCTTTGAAGCTGGAAGTGGGACAACTTGTCAGGGCAGACAGGAAATAACCGACTTTTCTCCACTGGCCAATAGTGCATGCTGTCTTCATTCTGATGGTGTTTGGGACCTCACACCCAATTGAGGAGATTCACTCTCAACTGGTGTAAATTATCTGTGAGAAGAAACACATATTCAGAGTTGGCAACTCGTTTTAAATAGTTTCAGAAGCACACGGATGTATTTTGTTTTCATGTCCCAGTTCTTTCTGGAAAATCAAATAGGACTTTGAGCTTTAAGAACAGTGCATTAGTAAGGTCCATGCACGTCAGCTACCTTCTAAGCTAATTTTGGGCAACTGATGGCAAGCTTTGTTTTTATAAAATTGTGTCCAGTGGCATCTTTGGGGAATCTCAGAATACAGATAGCAACCCAAGGCATGGCTTGGCAAACTTTCCCTGTACAGGGCCAGATAGGAAATATTTTAGGCTCTGTGGACCATACGGTCTGTGTTGAAAGTACTTAACTCTGCTTTGTGATACAAAAGCAGCCATAGACAGTATGTAATGAAACAAACATGACTGTGTTCCAATAAAACTTTATTTGTGGATACTGAAAATCGAATTCCCTATACTTTTCACGTGTCACAAAATATTCTTCCTTTTATTATTTCCCCAACTATTTAAATACATAAAAACCATTCTCATCTCATGGGCTGAACACTAACAGCTGATCAGGGGGATTTGGTCCATGGGCTATAGGTTGCTGACCCGGGACCTAAAACATGGGGGTTAGTCCTCTTTTTTGAGGACCTCCAAATATCAGTGCTTATCTCAGGCCTCATCACCGAGTGTTGTATAAAAACTTGCATGAAGGTTTTCTCCTTCTGCCAGTTTCCTTTACGTATGTGTGCATGCTTATTCAAATCATATTTTATATAAACTTATTGCTGTTTCTTATAGTAAACATGTTTTTGAACATTGGCTACCTTAATAAACATGCTAAACATGGGAATATCTAGCCCCTAAAGTATAAACATCTGCTCTGAACTTCAGCTATAAATAGCTCAAAAGTTGTAAAGATGCTTATGTGAAGCATAATTTGTAAATAACAGATGGCACTTACTAAGATAGTGAAGGCCCTCGAGAGAATGACATAATTTTGAACCAGTAGAATCGAAGGTGTGTCAGAAATGCCCAGGCCCCAGTTAGCATAGGAGCATGGTCTGCCAAACTAGCAACGAAGCACCCACTGCCTGACTCTGAGCACTCCGAGCTGCTTGGGGCCCACGGAGCATTGATCATAAGGCAACTTTGACCCCTTGTACCGACTGGGGCATAGATGGTAGCCAAGGCAGAGAGGGAGGCTCTGTCCACAGATGAAGACAGTACGTGCATGCCTTCTAGCCCTTTCCTCTGTTAGCTCATGGAGCCATTTATTTTATCCATTGAAGGAAAATAGATGTGAGTGTGTGCATCTGGGCTTTAAGTGCCTGGTTTTATCGGTCACCCCCTTTCTATGACATCTTCAAACTACGTCTTTCTTGTAACCTGAGACTAGCACTCAATACAGCACCAAGTTGCTGGTGCCAAGCAATTGTCACATCTTTTATAAAGGAAGTGTTGACTCAACCCAGCCCAGGAACCGCCATCAATAGTAAAAGGTCTCCAGAGATGGGATGGGGCCTTTTAAGTTATTTACTTAGCAGTTGGTCTGGAACTTGAGTCAGAGTTGATCCTTGCTTCTTAAAAGAGAAATTCTTTCACTTATTCATATGCTTTTTCTTTCTCTCCCCACCCCTCACTAACCCTCTTTTCTTCTCTCTCATACACACACAAACATGTATCTATGCATCTTTTTATTCTGTATCCAAAGGATCTCATTTATCTTCAAACAGGATAATGTAACTTCTCTCCATATGGGATTGAGACATGGTTATAAAAATAAGAAAAGTCTAGGGGCACCTGGGTGGCTCAGACGGTTTAGCGTCTGCCTTCGACTCAGGTCATGATCCCAGGGTCCTGGAATCAAGTCCCACATCAGGCTCCCTGCGGAGCCGGGAGCCTGCTTCTCCCTCTGCCTCTGTCTCTCTCTCTCTCTCTCTCTCTCTCTCTCTCTCTCTCATGAAGAAATAAATAAAATCTTAAAAAAAAAAATAAGAAAAGTCCATCCTCACTCTTCAGTTGTATTGGAATATATCTCTGAGGCTGGCTATCAAGTAAGCATGTATGGGTAACTAGTGTTTTCTGGTGCAGTTTCCAAAGGGGATCCCATCAGTCATTCCAAATTTTCCACCGACCAACAATGAACAGGACAATAGACATTTTTGACTTTCTACAAGCAGTAATACCAGAGATTCATATTATAAGTTATGTAATCCAGCTCATATTATAATGATAATGCTCAAATGTGTAGTCTTGTACACTAAGGATTTATTTCTCTTCTTTTTTATGACAATTTAAAATCTAGATCCAGTGATTTACATACACTGGAAATCGGAAAAGCAAATGCCCTTTGGTGGTTGATTTCACAGTACTTTATAAGTTCTAATAAATTATCTTTTAATATGCTTGTTGAGATCTCAGTTGGTTTGGGGGTGGGGGAGGATAGGTTTAATGCTTTGCTCCAGCTTTGTTCCCATAATCAGGATAAGGCCAGGGAATTATTGTGGCACAATCCATAACAATTCAGATCAAGGTGAATAATTTATACTAGTATTGCCTCTCCATTCCAGATATTTGAAGTTATTTTGCATTTTTGCATTCATTTTGAGAAGAAAATTTGGAAGCCAGCTTGCACATATGTCCATCTTGTATTCTCCTTTGGTAGTTTGACTGAATTATCACTTGTGTTCCTACAAGTTCCTAAGCCTTTTCTCCTTGTGCTGCTGTCTTTGAGTACCGTCTTTAGCAGGGCTCAGTATGAAATGCTGTAAGGTAGCTGGAGTTCATTACGTGATTATTTAAGTTCATGTGCTCCACATTGGGTCTAAAAAAAGATGTTGTACACCTAAATGACTTTTTTCCCCCTTAAAACCAGTAAAATAATTGCAAGGATTTCACTAGCCAATTTTGAAATGTATAGAGCCAGCTCAATAACCATTCATTGAAAACTTAGGTTTGAGTCCTATACTTTCTTTTGCTCAAGTACACTTGTGAGAACATAAGAATAGTTTTGTGGGGGGGGTGTGTGTGTGTTTTAAAAAGACACTAAGTACCATGCCTTTTGCCAAAATGAGGAGTTCACTGTACAGATTCTCTGAGACTTGGTTATTTAAAAACTGAATACCTATTCTCCAAATACTTGGTGAAACATGGTAAATAATTTTAACAAAGATTTGTGACTATGGAGTTTACATCATTTTGCTTTGCTTTGCTTGCTCTTAGTCTCAAATGTCCCCAGCCTTTCTCCTCTTCCCCACCATGTCTTTTCCTTGCCCTCTACAGTTCCTCTGCCTGCCTTTCCAGGTAACAGCCAGACCCTTCTTTGCTGATCCGTTCATTACTCGGGAGACTCTGAAGCAAGCACTTAGACTATGTAGCAGTTCCCTTTTCTACATTAAAAAGCTGTAAGACTACCTCATGTGAAATAGTTAAGAGAACATATATAGTAGGAGGAGAGGCTTTTGCTCCTGCAGGCACCTTGCAAAGGGGACTATTTTTCTTATATGATATAAATGAAATCCTCACTCTGCCCACTTTTACACCTACGCATGTACTGAGCGTCTCCAAGGAGACAAGGAAACCCGGAGTCCAGTGATGGTGAATCCTCCTCAGAGACAGCAGGCTGGAGTCTCGGGCAACTCTCCCAGGCGTCTTGGCTTCCAGATGCCCCTCTCAGACAGCCTCTCTTCTGGAGGCACTTCCAGGCAGGCTTTCTCGAACATGTCTTTCCCTTCACAGACGAAATAGCCTGTACATTACATCTGAAGGGTTGGTAGTGGTGAGTTCAGTAGGCAGAAGGCCTCCCTGGGACAAGGGGGTGGGTGTCCTAGGGAGGTGGGACGGGAAGGTTCCATCTTTCCCAAGATCTTTCCTTTGTCACCCATTTATCTGTGCATCTGTTTCATTGCCTCCCTTTGTGCCTTTTAGACACAAAGGCACCGCTGAACCTTACAAAATGTCTAAAAAATACTCTTTGTTACAGTAGTACAGTTATGAGCTCAGTTTAGTGAAGTTGTCCTTTTAGAAGTACTACTCTTGCTGATTCGGCATTTCTAGGTGTCTGTTCATGAACGATCCATCTTCTTGACCACTCTCTTTTCCCTTCCCCCTGAGTTCAGTGCACAGGGCCTTCCAGGACATCCTACCTTTCCCTCATTCCATGGTGTCACTGTAACCTTTTTTGGAACTATGTACATTATTTTCTTATACAAATGAAGTCTTTGCTTCCCTTTGAGAAACACACTACCATCCTAAGTCCATTATGCACACTTTCAAAGACTTCTAGTATTAGATCCTTTTGCTGCACTGACCACATCTACCGGTGCATCTTGTTTTGGGCACAAATAATTAGTTACTATGTAGAAATTATTATTGATGTAATCCCCCAAGAAATCCCATTCTGTTTCTAAACTCTAAGCACATCATTTAATGAACATTCTTGACCTGTCTTGCACATGAACATTCTTGGTTCTCAGCCAAATTAACTCGAATAGCCTAACTTCTCGTGTGATTTTCTAGCACATTGTCTGCAAACTTCAGTCTTCTGTTGCTGATCCTGCTGCCCTCTTTGGAAAGGTGTGGCTATTATTTTTGACAGTAAATGTTCTCATGAGGGTTTCTTGATGACACCTTTTTTTTTTCTTTTTTTACTTGAGCTTTTAAAAAAAGATTGGTCAGTCTGTATTTTGCACTTGGGAGGACTCTCCTATTTACCTTTTGCTTTATCCCCAGTTCATATTACTGCTTTTTAAATAAAAACCACCAATGTTACGAGCTTAAAAGAGTTGTTTTGTATTAGGCATCATCAGTTTTGTTCACAGGCACAGACTGTACCTTTTGAATTGACCTAGAGGTCACATTTGCTCCTTTTTTTTTTTTTTTCTTACACAGCCTCTTCAGGTCACCCTCAGTATATCTTACCTTATTTGATCTTCCTTCTCACATACCTTTATCCATAGCGTGTTTCACCATTTAGCTTCTCCTCTTTCTTTGGACTCAGAAGAGATCAAAGTCTTAACTTTTGACTTGAGCTCTCAAGTTCCCCCAAGAAATATTGGAGGATGAAGGTCCCTCCAAAAAGAGCCCCATTGTTGTCTCCTAAATTTGTGTCTTTTGTCCGGGTCCTTCCTAGCTGCTATGCCTTCCTTCCTCAGGGTCCCAGTCATTCATGGTCCAACTTATGTCACATTGATGGCAGGAATAAAGCATCTGCTTGGGTGGATTGTGATGCCTAAGGAGTTGGCTACGACATTGACTCCATCTAAGAAAACGTAAACCAAATGTGGAAAGTTTCCCAACTTAGACTGGTGGGAAGTTTTGTTGGCTGTTTCATTTGCCTGGAAATGTGAAAGTCAGGATCCCATCCTAAATTGTACTTCCTGGAATCCTTTATGTGAAGGAAGCCCCGAACATGGGTACTCACACAAATGTGTTTCTTCCATTTTTCCTTCCAGGCACTTCAAGTGGCCAGACAGCTTCTCCTTCAGCAGCAACAACAGCAGCAAGTTAGTGGATTAAAATCTCCCAAGAGGAATGACAAACAACCAGCCCTTCAGGTGATAATTCTTTTTTGAAAAAACTGACATTATACACTATAAGCCATTGAGAAGTGGATTGTGTTGGGAGTTGCAAATCACGTATGAAAATCTTCTGCAGAAGGTGCATTTTTTAGTTTACCAGCAGAGGATGACATTTTGGAAAAAATGTCTATTCAACCAAGAGTGTGTTTGTTAGGAAGAAGGTCTCCTAATGAGTTGATGTAATAGGATGAGTAGTTGCAGGTGTGGGTTGCTTAATAGGCACCATGTAGCACCAAGGAGAAAAAGTTCCTGGTACTCAAGATAGGTCACCTCATTCTCTCATGATGGGGCTGGAAATGCAATACCCACACACATAACTTTAGTGCAGTGGTTTTCAACTGGGGGTGATTTTACCCTCCCCCCCCCCCCCCGCCAAAGGACAAAAGGGCAATGTCTAGAGACAATTTTTGGTTATCCCAGGGGGGGCATGGGTGCTCCTGACAACTAAATAGTAGAGGTCAGGGATACTACTTAACTGGTCCTACCCTGCGCAGGAAGATCCCCCACAGCACAGAACCATTCGTCCCAAAGTGTCAGTTGTATCAAGAACTGTTAGGAGGACTGAGGAAGATACAGTACTTTTACTATACCTAGTCATCAATATAATACATACTTTGTTCTTTAGTGAATGTTTTCAGAATATTTCTGGATCATTAATGAAAAATGGCAGGCAATTTTTATGTAAAGATATCAAAAAAGACTGTTTTAGCAACTTCTGATTTCAACCCTATTGGGGGCAGGGGCTAACAGAGTAGAAAAAGGGGTTCATAAAAATCTAATTTGGATTTTTGACTTGGAGTAGAAAATTGTAATAGAAAATTCAAGGAAACTTGATGGAGGGTGTTCGTGCTCACATCTGAGACAGGGCACTTGCAGGTGCTACGTGATTCAACTGCTTCCATAGCTCAGAGTGGGCATCCTCAAAACAGGAAGTGAAGATGAGTTTCTCACACTGGACATTTGGGGACAGAACTTGTAAATGGTAGCTGTTGGGTAATACTTGGCACCAGTGACTTTGACCATGAGGTCAACCCAAATTCCAGCTTGTGTTGACTTTTCTCAGATCAGAGTGAACCCACATCAGTTCCCAAATTATCCTGCAAAGATCTAACTGATGTTTGGGGAACAAGTCCTAGTTCTTCTACATCTACTTGGGAAGCCGTCACTGTCTAGGGCAGGTTTGGCACTAAAGTAACACTTGATGGGAACAGTTGGATGACCATGTGCATTGTTGACTAATACTTCCAAAACCAGTTAGTTATTTGGTAAACCATCATCACCAATCCATAGGCCTTTTCATGTGTGTAAATGCTGGGGAAATTTTTAATGAGGTACAGTGCCATTGAGGTCCCATGTCAGGTGCTATAAGAAGTGCTTTGTTGTGCAGATGTCTTAAGAACAGCTCTGGAGGATGAAATATGACTGGATTGACCTTTCAGCTGTGAGCTTATTTGTCAGGATTCAAATAAGTTGAAAGGATCAAACTGAACAGTTTCCGTAGTCAGACTGGGAATTGTGTTTCAGAGGTCAGCTGCAGAGGCCGCATTGCAGATTCCAGAACATAGCCAATTGTTGGTACATATTAAAGTGCTGGGGCATCTCCTGCAGACAGAGACACAATTAAAATTCTAATTTATTAATGTATACAGGGAACTAGCCCAGCCTGTCACTCAGTGATTCAAATGACTGTCCATTCTTTTTGCCTCCCTCTTGGAGCTCTAACAGCCTTAAAAATACTGTGAGTCCTCTTGAATTTATCAGACCTCAAGTGCATTGGAAAAATGACAATATATTATTGGGGGGAGGTGGGACTCTTACACGTAGTAGAGCTTTGGTTAGGGATAATTTTAAAAAGTACACACATACACAATCTGTCTGATGCACTGCTCTTCAGTATTGAATATCATATGTAATTTTTTTATACTAGACTTATATTCCCTCATACTTGCTTTTTAAAGACATATGGCATTTTTAGGTAACTTCTTTTCCAAGATGAACGAAGTTGCTTTAGGGCTAAATATATGAAGTAAAGTTTCAGGGGATTTCCTTTGGAGGGCTCTTTTTCTTGCCCGTTATAAGGTTTTTAGCCACCAGAAGAGTATGATACAGAGAGCTTCATTTTTCTTGGCAAACACAGTGTCAAAACCAACCTAACACATTCTGCTGAGCACTTCAGTCTGTATAAAAAGTGCGGGGCGAGGGGGCCATCTTGAATGCTGGTTTTGCTAAATAAGATGTTTTGAGTCCCTTCCTACCCCTCCGTGGGAGAGTTGACAAGCAGAGAATTTAGACCAGCTTTAAGAGCTGATGGGGGGGGCGGGGGATAAAGAATTGGTTGACTGGTTGTATGTGTGCGCGTGCGTCATGTGCATCATAGACTGCGTCTTGTCAGCTGCCTGGTAGGGTCATGCAGATTCACCAGGCTTTATTAGGTTGGCTGGCCTTCCACAAACAGAGAGAAGAAATTACTAGCCTAGGTCACATGGTATACTACCTCCTTCTCAAAATACGTATGGAGACTCGGTGATTCACAGAAGGAATAACCTTCACATTTAAAGAGATCTCACCCATTCCATGTCCTCGCTGGGGCATCTCAGCCAGTGTGGCTCTGAAATGAAAGGGAACTCCTCTATCACAAACCTTAACAGTGTTCATTTCTGTTCTTCGTACCCTTCATAACTACACTGAGAGACCTATTTTAGCAAATTTCAGATATTCCGCATAGAGGAAGGCTTGACAGGGAAGAAGAATATGATCTGCTGATTGCTTGAGGAAAAAAAAAAAAGAAAGAAACCCAAATCCTCAAATATACTGTGACTTATATTTTAGGCATATCTCACACTTCCCTGCTTTATGTTTGGCAGCGTTCTCCAGTTTCACAGGCTGATGATAACAAACAAAAGAGAATGGAAAGTTAGAGGAGGCTCTAAGTGGTTACTCGATAGAGATCACAAAATGTAGTCAAACATCAGCAATTTGGACTAATTTCAGGAAGATGAGAGTAAATAAGAGAGAGGAATGCCCTCTCCAGATACACACGCAGAACTCAATCTGAGCTGGCCCCATTCTTGGGCGACGTGTGGTTTACATAATGCGGGCATTAATCGGGTATAGATACTGCTTTTGAAGTTCTTAAAAAACATTCTACTTAGTAACCTAAATCGCCCCTTATTTAGTCTCTGGAGTTGTCTTGCAAATTTTTTATGAATGATGCAAATGAAAACTGAAAATTGGCCCCATTGTAAATTCAGAAACAGGAGGATCTGAATTTATTAAATGCAACTCGGTGAGCATTTCTGGATCAGCCTCAACGCACAGGGCATCCTGCTGATGTTTATCCACATGAAACTGCCAAAGGGTACAGACCCTGCCTTCAGGAGGCTTATGAGTTGTAGAAGAATTAACAAGGTTTTGCTGCAGAAAAAGAAAATTATATGTGGGTAAAAATAGTAGGCTTGCTTTTATAAATATTTATATGCTTCTGAAGATTGCTTAAACAAGTGAAATAAATGCTTAACGGTGCAGGTGTGCTCATAACCTCGAAAATGTGTAACTTTACTGGCTGAAGATTAATTTGTGAGTAGATGAGCAATTTTATTGATCGAATTTTGGAACTTTGACCACCGTTTCTGGGTAGTAATTCATTTTGGTTCTTTAAGCATTTTAGTTGTTGGCACGAGTACATAAACTGGAAGGAAATCAAATGACACATTTTCTCCTAAGAAAGTAAAAGTACATGTGTATTCTGGCAGCATGAAAGTTAGGAAAGAAAGTAAACCTTGTGTGTTGCTTACAGCGGAAAGCTGACCACAGTTTCAGGCCGTCTATAAAGAATTTGAACTTGAAACCAGTCATCGGAGATTTTCCCCTTCTGCCTATACTCCCCCTTCCAAGGTTACATCATTTGGGCGCCCCTCATCCAGGAGGCCATTTCACTGGAAGGAAGGGTAGTGAAATCCACTGGAAGTACGGCCATGTCGTCCAGTTGGAAGCTCGGGATTATAATAAGGACTCCTGCTTGAAGCGGTGGAGGTTAAAGTACAAGGTCCAGCAGGTGTTTTTTTTAGCATTTTTATTTGCAGTTATATAAAACGTGCTTTAGGCAGCATTTTTGCTTTGCATTAATGCCACATATAATCTTAGTACCTCATATCATTTCCACGTTATTCACTAAGGAATAAATTGGTAAGAGGAAACCTTTAAAGGAAACTACAATTTTATGTTGTAGATAGTGAAATGGGATGGTTTTGAAATACTGACCCTTAAACAATATCCCTGTGCACGGAATTAGTAAAATGGATAATTCAGGAGAAGGAGGCAGATTTTTTTTTTTTCTTTTCTTAAATGTCTGGAGTTAACATTGTCTAGAATTGGCATCCCTGACCTTAAATTGATATGAAGTATCAAAATTTTGGTACCTTTTAAGATGTCATTGTTACCACATGACTTTGGAGAGTCCCAAAACCCTAAAAAATAAATCTTGATAAGAAACAATAAAATAGAAATCATGCTTTAAAAATGGCTATTAAGTCTTACGGATTACACACACCGTTAAAAGTATGATAGAAACAGTGACCCTGGCCCCTCAGAAAAAAACGTATCCACACACAGAATTTTGTATCCAGTTTTAAGGGTTTCCTGAACCTCAAGAAATCCATCCTGTGACCCAGGTCAAATACTCTTGCTTTCAGATTTTTTTTTTTCTAAAATACTATGTTCTGTCCTTGCCTCCAGATTTCTGATCTGAGCTGTAATGTAATGAATTAGCTCATTTTTGCTATTTCAGCTTCAGCCGTATATAGGATGAGCCGGTGTCCCAGTCCTTTCAGGATATCCCTGGTCTGTGGCTGGTGCCGGAGTGTATTTATTGACATTTCTCACTCTTTTAAAGCATCCCAGTTTGGACATTTAATTATATGGTCATGTTACCAACATGCACCTAAGTATTAAAATTCCAGTGTGATGCTCATATTTTAAATGTAAGCATGTCACCATATGCATATGTCACTATAGGCAAAGATAATTAATGTTTAGTTAGTGCTGAATGTGGACCACCCCCATAGCTGCCCTGTGGTATAGGAACTGTCCTTAAACTGTGCTATGGATAAGGAAAAGTAACTCATAGAGGTTACCTGACTTGCTGCAGAGCGCACAGGCAGGTACAGCACCAGGGTGGGAAGCCAGGTGTTTTAGGACCACAGACGACCAGTATTGCCATCAGGAAGTTCACTGCAGCCTCTCCTTCCATGTACATTTCCTCAGTAGCTACGGAGCGCCCTGTTTGCCACGAAGAAGCAAATTATTTTTCCATAGCATAAGCAAAAATAAAACCAAAGCACCAAAAACCAATTCCACTGTAAATATCAGGATTTCAGTTAAGGGGACTAATACCTGTGTCGTTATCCTAATTGTCACCTTGTCTGCGTGTGCATCTCAGAGGCGAGCAACAGCAAAGAAAAGTTATTTGTCATGCTCAAGTCTGAAGTGCTCTTACGAGCTTCCATGTGTTGGAACCTGGAATGGTATGTTATAATCATTGTTGGGGCTAGGAGGTGGGGAGGGACAGGGGGGAAAATCATACTTGACTGGTCAAAAATGTGTAAATTGCTGACAAAATGACACATGTAATTAAGAGTGCTCCTACCATTTTACCTTGTGGTTTACACCTCCAGTGTTGAAAAAGAGAGCGACTCCCACCTCACTAATTACCATTATCACTGAAATGCTAGGGTCGGAGTCATTAGCTCCATGTGCATTTAATTAGAGGAAGGCTGAAATTGGATTTAACTTATTACTTTTTCATGGATCACTTTCTTGTCATCACTTCAAATTGGATTGCAGCCCCAGGTAACTAATTATGAGAGCCACAGGATCAAGAGTGAAAAAAAAAAGGTAATTAGGAATAACACTGTCGGACCCTTGCTGGTCGTCCACTTGTGCTTTGGAAAAAAAGAAGGGGGAAAAACAAAACAAAACCCCAAGCTGTATTTTGTAGTATTACAGATTAGGGAGTGAGAGGTGTGCCTGGTTGTGGGGCATCATGGGAGTCCATCACCACCCAGAGTGGTTTTCTATGATATACAACTGAGTTGAAGATGTCGAATCGACACGGTTCCACAGTCAGCTCCTTAATACCTAGATTAAACTTGTTAAAGCAACAGATTGGTTGTAGGTATGAGGCATCTCAACAACTGTGTAGTCTGGAGGCCTCACATATATGATTACAACAAAGCTGTCAAGATGCCTCTGAGCCAAAGTACAGAATATTTTTAAGTACAGGGAGTTAGAATTTAATGAACGTATTAATGTTCCAGAAACATCATTCATGTCTGACGGGAAGACATATCAGTCAGCACAACAGTAAGGCTTAGGGTTTATACATTGGGAATTTTTGTCAAAGTTTCCAGCAGACCGTAATATTCAGACCATTTACTATGCTTCTAGTTTGTTCCCTACCCCACCCCAGTGTTGTGGATAGGCTTGCTGAGGTTCTGTTTCTCCTTCCGCCCCCATCGAAAATACTTTAAAACAAATTATATTGTTTCCATGTGCAGAGCAGAATTCAGAACTGCAAGCAATCAATTTTATTGACATCATCTGAAAAAATGTTGGTGACAGTTCGAGGATGTGAAAGGGTTGGATTTTTAAAGTCGCCAGTACTAAGTGGCCAAAAAAAGAAAAAAAGTGTTTTGTTTTGTTTTTTTTTTGAAATGTAATCTCATTACTCAAAAGAAGTCCTGTGAGTTAGACTCTCCCAAGAAGGTATTCTTCTTTGATAGACTGTGATAGCATAATGAGAAGACTTGTTATCAAGGCTCTTGGTTTCCTTGAAGGGAGAAAAAGCTTCCCAAAGATGTGAATCACCAAGGAAAGATGGCTGGAGTTTCTTAAGTTGTTTAAAATTGGTTTTAATGTTCTGTTAATGTAAGCAAATAATCACGATTCAGTCTTGGGTGACTTTTCAAACCTGGGTAAGTGGGACTTGCTCGTTATTTTTTCGGGAGTATAGGGAAGTAGAGACCATGATGTGCCTACCTGACAGACGCCACCACATTATTATTCCCCAAGTGATAAAATGCTCTTCCTGGAATTATGAGTCCTTTTCTGTTGTGAATCTTCAGACCAAAATCTCAAGAACCAAAATAGTCATCATCAAGTCTAATGCAGAAAATTAAAGCTTTTTTTTTTTTTTTGAACATCTTAAGTTGATTTAGAATTTTTGTACACAATATTCGTCTGTGGTTGAAAGGGGGCACGCCGAGGTCAAGTGATGTAGTGTTTTCCATTTTTCCATATGAGTCTCACAGTGTGTGATAAAAGCAAACTCCTTTATTTTGTAAGTCTGCAGGAATTTCTGATGAAGTGCAGAGGTCACGTTCCCTGTCAATTTGAGTAGCCAGCATTTTTTAACTACTGTTTTTTTCTTCCCTTTTCTGTGTGTCTTTTCTTCCCTGCCCCCACCCCACCATAAACCGTGGCACTTTTCTGACACATGCACAGTGAAGTCTTCCAATCTGAAACTCATTAGCACACAACATTGGACCCTGTCCAGTGGTTAGAAAATTTCCTGAAGCCTAGAATAACAGCATTTGGTGTAAGCACCACAGACCAGCAGTGACAATGGGGGTAGTCGCGCTCTCCTGGCGCCCTGCCCGGTCGGGAGAGCCAACTGACCGTGCAAGGCAGTGAGACAGAGGTCGTGCATATGGGATGGGCTCAAAAAGTTCGGTCCTTGGAGAACTAGGCTTCCGAAATCACAAGGCAGTATCTTTCCCCCATGCTGATTATTTCAATTGGTTTAGAGGTATTTATCAACACGAACTGTGGGAACGTGAAAGCAGACCGTTAGAGAAATAACGATGAACACCCGTTTCTACAAAATAACATTTTCACTTCTGTAGCTATTGGGTAGTACAGAACCTATGGAGTTAATGAATTCATTCAAACTTTATTCATTGCACCTCACTCTCTCCAGGTAGCATGACCAAGATGAAATCATCCTCACATTAGAAAAATTACCCAGTTCACCGTGGGTTAGGATAATTTGAGCAGAGTTTTCAAGCAGGAAACGGAGTCCCACAAATGCAGTAGTAATAATTTTAAATAGCAATCACATAGGCTGAACTTTCCAGCAGCCGGACAACTATGGGGGCTTGATTCCATTATTATTCCCATTTTACAGATGAGGAATGGAGGGCACAGAGAAGTTAACTTGCCTGGGGCCAAACAGCCACTGAGTGGCCAAGCTGGGCTTGCAGCCCAGATAGTCTGGCTCGAGACTCTCTGCTCTTCTCCGTTCCATTCTACTGATTCTCCCTGAGCTGCTGCCTGGGCCTAGCAAGCAGGGGACAGCGAAAGGAACAGAATCAGAGTTGCTGATGCCTATGGCTTGTCACTAACCACTAGACCACACTGTCTCCTAATTTGGACATATGTTTATGGGCATATTTGAAAAATAGTGCTTGTAATTGAAATATGCACTTTCTAAAGGGAAATGACGCTTGGGAAAGAGAAGAAAGGCGGGTATTACTCAAAGTCTGCAGACAACTCTGCAAGTAATTGTCTAAAGGCAGCCGTTGAAATTGAGAAGCAGTTTGGAAAATGTACAGTTTGGGAAATTTGTGTACCGATGTAATTACGGTAGTTGTGAGTTGATGTCATGCCTAGTAACAGTTTTTGTATTGCTTGGGCCTTTGTTACTGAGCTGTGATATCATGAGCAAACTATTATAAACATAGCATGGATATAGCATGCTTGTGTAACAAAAGATCGGGAACTTTTATTAAGTTTGTTTTCCTTGTCATATTGTAAAAATTTATTATGTGTACTGTGTATATTAGAAACAGATTCGGGTAATTCTGTCTAAATGAAGTCATCCCGGCTATTTCCAGACTGTCTGTTTTTGGTTGTGAATAATTTTCATACATCAGATGGTTGTCATATTTAGTCGCTCTCAAAATTTTAAAGAGAACATATCCCATTTTGAACTTGGGGTGGACTTCAGCTGCCCCTGCTGTTGCGATTGTTTGAGTTTGAAATTACTGCCCAGTGAATTATGGAGACGGAACACTAGTCATTTCTAAAGGGTCTAGGCCTGCTCCCTTCTATTCATAACTTCTCCCCCTTCATGAAAAGAACAGATTTTTAACTACTTAAGTAGTCGAATTTAAAGCTGCCAGTGCACAACTGGGCAAAGACTACCAGCCCTTGCCCTTTTATGTTACATCCCATTGAGGAAATTTGGTAAACATTCAAGCAGACAGAGCCCAGCTTTTATCGGTGTCAAATGGTAGAATGTGGATTTTAAATGGGTCGTTCAAAAACTTCGGATGACTCAATCCTTCCCTGTTACTCTCCCTAGCCCCTTTTGCTTACCAAGCTTTTACAACCTGAATATTCCGCCTGCTGCTTCAACTTTTTTTTTTTTTTTTTTTTTTAACCAGCCATTTTCCTTCCTAACCTCCCCCATCTCTGGCTTTTTTCCTCATCATTTTCTTGAAGTTTATTGTCACTGAATTCAGCGGCCAGGTCTCCGTCCTCCCCTCAACCTGTCTGACTTCCTCGTGGCTAAGTCATCCTCTGGTTAACTCAGCTTTCTGGAACTGGCTTTCTTTCAGAGTTCTTCAAGTCTGGGCCCACCCTACCCCACCGTACCCTACCTCCCAGTCCCCAGGCTGTTCTCCTTCTGTTTCCCAGTCCTTGTCCGGAAGACAAGTTCATTCCTTTCCCAAAGTTCCCTTCCTTTGCTCTTCTCCAATGGTGTGTATCCGTTGGCTTTGCCCATCCTGTTACCTCTGCACCCATGAGGCCACGCCTGTATGTACCCCTTCCTAATTGCCTGTCTGTGGCTCTCCGCTCAGCATGACAGCAATTGCAATTATCTCTAATTCAGCTGATCACTTTTGTCACCAGGCTCTATTAGTCAGAGTCATGAGTCATCATTGACTTATTAATCTCCTTCATCCCCACCAGATTATCCATCATCAGATCTGCCATTTTTCCTTCCACTGGGTATCTTCTGTCCATTCCTTTCTCCGTGTTTCCTGCTGCTACCTTGTTCCAGAGTTCAGACCTCCGGTTGGCACATGCCTACATCTTGGCAAAGAATGCTAGTGTACCCTCCTCTGGCCCCCTCAGAGCATCTCCTGCTGTTCATGCATATCTCCTGTCCTCGTTTTACTGCCTTCAGCTTTCTCTAAATGCTATCCAAAATCCTATTCAAAAACTTCCAGCGGCCCTCTCTTATCTACCATACCAAGTGTAAATTCTGCTTTCTGTCTCGTTTCTTAGTATTCTAGCTTTGGATTAAATCAGATGTCCTGAGAAGGTTGTAGTCTTCTTACTGGGGGAGGGGGAAGAGGGAAATTCAGAACCATGATTCCTTCTGTCAGGAGGGGAATATAAGCATAGTCCGTGTGATAACATTTCAGAGTCTCCAAAATCCAGGTTTGTAAATATTGCTTATTCTATCACCTACCATTTAGACAGAAGACCCTGGTGATTGAATTGTGTGTTGAGTTTAATTCCAAGAGAATTATATCTCTGTTTTCTTCAAAAGGAAACTAAAAGCCATGTGCTATGCTATGCTCTCCCAGATCTAAATTCTCTGCTACGTTGTCCCATGCTTCTTTTTCATTGCTATCTACTGCTGCAGCCTAGCGGGTTTCTTCTCATCTTCTCTGGACATAGGATCCACAGCCAAGACATTCCTTTGTCTGCATGCAGAAGAGCTGCTTAATCAGACCTAATGAAGCCCCTTTTAATAAGACATTGGTGAAATTATGTCTGGGTTGTTCTTTATTTGGTAGCATAAAGGAATTGTTATATATTCTAGAAACAGAATTGAGAGTCTGAGCCACGTAGATGAAGAGGTTTCATTTGATCTAGGTGCCAAATGGTCTTGCCTGGAGTGCTGTTTGCAGGGTTCTGGGATTAGGATGACCTCTGCAATCAGTTGCCGTGATTGATTAGCCATGTCTGCCATGGGCACCGCAGTTGGGCGTGGTGATATGGGTACCTTCTACTCGCCAAGCTTGATGTAGACTTAACTGATACAGTCTCTTGATCACGTACCAGAGTAGAGAGGTACTTGGGAATTTTTTTTTTCCCCCCCTGGGAAGCTTGATAGATTCAGTGGTAACCATGTACTTTGTGGTCTCCCCTATATACTTACCTAAGACTCAGCAAGTCGTATTCTTATCCTGAAACTATACCTAGTCACAGTCAAAAATGAGGTGTGATGTGCCTTTAAAGGCACAGGATCTTGTACAGTGGCTCACCATGCATATCAGCAGGGTGGTTGAGAGTTTCAGAGATTTGTGTTTCAGAACACTGTGCGAGGGGGCACATCGTGATTAATAGCATGATTTCTGATGTGAAGCTGCCTGGCTTAAGTCCCAGCACCACACTTAAACTGCTATGTGACCTTGGAGAAGTAGCTTAACCTCTCTGTTTCCGTTTTCTCATCTGGAGAGTAGAGCTAATTACCTCACCTACCTGAAGGCGATTGTGAGGATGGAGTAATTAATGCATGAGAATTGCTTGCGCAGTGCCTGGCACATAGTAGATTCTCAGAAAAGTGAGCTCTTCTCATAAGTATGTAAACTCTTTTTTAAAGGGAAAATGAATACCTACTAAACTCGACATTAGATTTTAATTGCCTTGATACCAGTCCCTATCCAAGCATATGTTGTAACAGGGACTGTCCTCTTGCTCATAGTCAACTTGCAGTTAACCAGCCTTGATGGGAAGATGTCAAGCCCCTAATCTCTAATATAGGAATAATCAGAGTGTCTATCCTATGAAGTTGTTAAGAAGATTAGCTGAGTTCCTGCACCGAAGTAGCATAAAACAGTGCCTGGCACACAACAGGCGCTTAATAAATGTTAGCCGCTGCCATTATCCCTGCTGCTGCTGTCATCGGCATTATCCGCATGGAGCCTGGTTTTCCTCAGTGTGTCAATTTTGGCATAAATGAGGGTCATGTTCTTCTGAAACTCCTCTCCAGGTCTTTCTTTTGTCTTTGGCTTTCCAGAATCGTGTATGAATGAATGTTAGGTCATCTTAGCAACCGAGGAATTAATTCCTCATCTGAAATGTGGGAGCCGTGCCATTCTGCACCTGCCCGGCACAGGGTCGGCAATCTGTAGGTCTCTCTTTCCTTCGTGAATTAGTGAATGCATGTGTGATGAATGAATGAATGAGATAGTGAAATGTCTAAGCCAAGAAGGACAAAAAATTGATGCTGCTTGAGGGGATGAGGCTGCAGGCCAGTTCCAGGTTCACAGATCTTACAGAACCTTTCAAGACTGGAAACACAGCATTGAAAGAATCCAGTGTCCTTCCTGCCCAAATCTTCCACTGGGTCGGTGACATGAATCCTGCCAAGTATGGAATGAAAATCACAAGACTCCTGCAGTACTGTTTGACCGCCCTGATGTTCTGTGCTTGCCTTTGTACACTCGCTAATCTGTTGAAGCTATAATATTAATGGCATAGAATTTTAATTCATAAGTATAGACAATTAAAGGAGACCAAAGGCAAAGTACAGAAATGTATTTGGTGTCAAGATCAAGTTCAGTGAAGCGTAGCAAAGATGGAACAGATTATTACAAGAACTTGGAGGGGGATAGAAAATCTCCCAAAATCTCTCATTTTGAAAGGAATTGGTTTACTTGATTATTTGCAACACTATCATACTCAGGAAAATCTAAGACAAATGAAAGCAAAACACAATTTAATTGAGCTATTATTTTGCAGACTTTGGCTTGGTTTCACACAGTGTAATCAAATTGCGCTTTGCTCAAACAACTAATGTTAAATGCAGCCTACCAACAGATGTTTAAAAAGAGTCTAATTGGAAAATCTACATCCTGGATTTAGTCTGTCTTGCTGGAAAAAATAGCTGCAAATTTATATTTTCGAGGACGACACGCAGTGACAAGCATTTCCAGAAAAGATAAAGTTTTCTTCAAGGATGCCTGGTGCTTGGGTAAAATTATCTTGAATAGTCAGAGGTGGCACTCTGGAAATTAAATTTCTTGGAAATTCTCCAGCTCTGTGCCATATAGAGCTGTACAGAGAAATCTCCTTTATCATGTTACGTCACCAGAGTCCTGTTACAATCCCTGGATCGTGTCAGGGGCCCGTGTGCTCTAATTTATAATGAGCCCTTGCAAGTCATGCAAGGCACATACTGATTGATGACATTTAAAGGTACTGTCAAGGTGGCTAGGTAATGAAGTTGACCTTCCTCTGTCGTCTCAGTTTCAAGTTTGTACATATAAAGAAACTATTTCACCTGCCATATTTGCTTGGAACTTTTCATTAAATCTACAAAGGGAATTTGGCTTAATAGTTAACTCTTTCTTCCTTTAGACCAAGGGTCAGCACACTTCTCCTGTAAGGCCCAAATAGTGAATATTTGGGGTTCTGTGGGCCATACTGTTTCTTCGGCAATATTTACTCTGCAAAAGCAACCATAGACAATACATAAATAACGGGTACGCTATATTCCTATAAAAAATGTATGTGTGGACACTGAAATTTGAATTTTGTGTAATTTTCACATTCCACGAAACATTCTTCTTTTGATTTTTTTTTTTCCAACTCTTTAGAAATACAAAAACAATTCTTAGCTCAAGGGCTATGCAGACACAGGCAGTGGACCAGATTTGGACTGTAATTTACGGAGCTCTGTTTTAGATGACCAGATAGGATCTTGCAGCTTGTTCATTGAATGCAGTTGCCTGAATGACAGGCCAGCGAGGATTGCCATATAGCAATCATTTACCAAGTTTTGCACCCTGACGTGGGATGGGACCTGCATCTGCGTGGAGGAAGGGGCATCTTTTCCTAACTTGCACAGTGGTGCCCCCCAACACTCAACTTTTCTTCTTCTCTGTCTTCTTAGGCTGACATCTGTCTACACAGTGCTATCAATCGGTGTGAGGGTGAAACTAGTAATTTTTTTGAAATTCAGGGAAACGGACTTAGCTGGCGGGCCTTTGTTAGTCCAGACCACATACTTGTGTGAAATTAAGGAAAGCACGCTTTCAAGACCCCTTACTGCCATCCGTCATGGTATTTTCATGATATATCTGACTTTGTCTGTCAGAAGAACATCTTTTGATCTGGAGATCCTTTCTCAATCATTACATGGATCTGAGATGTCTACAGTGTGAATGGCTCCCCTTGAATCTACGATGTAATGGCACTCCTCCCCCACAGAGCCCTCCTGCCATGCTCAGTCATGTGGCAGTGCGGATTTTCTCCATTGTTTGCCTTCTGAATCCAAGCATGTCTGATTTTGACAAAGTGACTTACCTCTATTAAGTCTCGGTTTCTTATCTACAAAAGATTAGTCAGTGGTTCCCAACCCTGGAGGCGCATCAGAATTAATATAATTTTTATCATCATCAAGATCTAGGGCTCAAAGCTTTTTCATATCCTAGGTAGATTCCTGAACTCTACCAAATAAGAATCTTGGGATAGGGCCCAAGCATGGATATGTTTAAAAGCCTTCCTAAGTACTTTTAATGCACTCCCACGATTGAAGGCTACTTGTCACGGGGACAGCTAAGTTCCTTGCAGACTCAGAATCTCAGTGTCTCGTTCATTCTGTTTTCCCCTCATTTGTTCCTCAGGCTCCTCCTAGGGTAGTAGAAATGAACGCTGACTCCATCTCACCAGTGTGAGCAATTTGCAATCAATGAGAAGATGTTAGCGAATCCTTGGTCAGGAGTCTTGGCTTTTGCCCTTGGGTAATTTGCCCAGGATATAGCAGTGGACCGACTAGAGGCTGAACGGCCTATGGAAGGAACAATTAGGTAGGCTACCCTCCTGATCTTGGAGTCCACTTGAGAGATCCAGGGAACGAAGACAAAGGATAATCTAGTTGGTATCATGTTGAAGGTCTTTCTGGGGATTTAAAATGCACAGCTCGTCTCTTCTCTATACAGTTGTATATTTCTGCTTTGGAATGGATCCGCAGACTACATTTTTACGATATGTGCCCATTTTTATGACATTTCCAGGCCGGCCCAAATTGGGAAATACTGTAAGTCTCACAAGATCACTAACTTGATTTCCTACCAAAGTCATTTGGGTACCTTTCAGGTAAGTGTTGAAATTGGCCTACATGTCAGTGTCAACACCTGTTTTCTAGGAGTTTAGGGCATACCTCATTCAGGAACTTGAATGTTATTTAAAATGTAGAGTCTGTGTTTATCCAGGACCTTTCTTCTTTCACTGTTTTATAAACAAACACCCGCTCTGCTCCTTTTGCAAAATACAGAAAGAAAAACCTAACAACATAGAACCAAAAAGACAAACTGGGCTCCTTGTACTTCTTTACCTGTGTATATTCCCATATTCATCTTTGACTTCACTTTTTACAAATAGACGCCTCTTCAGTCTGCCACTGTTTGGAAATTTGGGGACTGTTCAGTGATGAAGGCAAAATGGTCTGACAGCAGCCTGGTCAATGAGGTCCATAGGGCATTTGGGGCAATTTTTTTTTAAGGCAACACTAGCTGTTTGAGGCCTGAATACCCACCATCTAACAGCAAGTAGCCAATCTGACTTTTTTTAAAAACAATTTACCAATTGGAGTTCCACAAAAGAGAGATTATATTTTTTGACTTATGAACAGCAGGTCAGACATTTCAAAGAAAATTTAGAGAGCAGTAATTTTGAAAATGTACACAGATGAATTTGAAAATAAATATTTCACTGCCTACACAGCTCTATTTAGAATACTGGCTTTGGAAATGTATTCCAGAAGCCTTACCATTTTGCATGACACGGTGTCAGTTCATGCACAATATATTAATGCTTAATTGAAGATAATGTAACTCAGATCAAAGGCATAATTAACAGGCTTGCAGAAACTCTTATGGAGATCAGGATTTTGACTAATAGAAGTCTGGACAAAACTGGTTCATGAAAGAATCTTGAGAACCAGCTGAGCCTTCATCTTTCTGCTCAGCTGATGGTGACAAGACTGGAACTGCGGCTACCAGGCTGGGTGGGCAAGGATTGCCCTCACGTCCACCATGTACTGCCACCCCCTCTGAAACCAACGCTCCCCTGGTTTGGCTCCCAGTTGGCCTCTGGGGCTGTTAGACTGTAAGGCCCTTGACTATCTCATTGTCTACAATGACAGGTTGATTTCTGTCAGTGTCACGATATCTGTGACTCCGGGACCTTTCACTGGAATATGAAGCATGTGAGCTCTGAGCGGTCCTTAGAACAGAAGTTGACAAACATAGTAGGCCTGCGGGCCAAATCCTGCAGGTGTTTTTTCAAGACCTACAAGCCATTTACATTTTTAAATCGTTGAAGAAATCCAAAGAAGACTAATATTTCATGAAACATGAAAATGACCCAAATTCCGATTTCAGTGTCCACAAATAAAGTGTTTTCGTCGAAATAGAACCACACTCCTTAATTTTGCTAACTGTGGCTGCTTCCAGTAGATTTGAGTAGTTACATATCCTACAAAAGCCTGAAATACTTACTACCTGGCCTTTTTCAGAAAACATTTGATTTGATTCTGCAGTTAGAAGTTTGGGTTTGATCTTCGGGATATCTTTGGGAGGAAGAGCTTGGATATCTAGCCGCTTACTTGTTTTACAGAGAAAGATAGATGAAGACAAGAAAACTTTTTTTTTTGTAACCTGATGTTGGAAAAAAGCAAGGCAGGGCTTCAAGGGAAAGGGCTAGAGAACGAAGTTATTGGGAGCCAACACCATAGCATTTTGATGAGAAGATTATTGATTTTTATTATAATCATCACCACCAAGTCTCATTTTGATCTTCATTAATATAATTGTTATCTTCATCAAGATCTAGAACTCATTTGGTATTAAAATTTGGTGGAAACAATATAGCGATTCTGTCTGACAGCAAGGCCTCAGGGGCTAAATGTGAACATAGAGGGTCGAGTCATTCATTTACCCATCTCTTTATTCTTCTGTATTAACATTTCTTACATACTTATCGCGAACTGGACCCTGCTTAGCACTGGAGTACAGAATTGACTATCCCTTAGTCCTTATGTCAGGGTTGAAACTGCACAGAGGGAATTAATACAATATAATAAATGCACTAATAGATGTAAATATAGGGAGCTTTGGGAACATAAGGGAGCAGAGCCCTTGAAATTGTGACTAATGCCCATGAAGAACTGAATTTTAAAATTGTATTTACTTTAAATTTAAATAGCCACATGAGACTAGTGGCTACCATTTTGGACAATGCAAGCAGAGAACATTTCCGTCATTTTAGAAAATTCTGCTGGACCATGCTATTTGAGAATTTTCTTTGGCTTTTGAAACATTTTGGTAAATCTGTTCTCCTGATGAAAGATCAGAAAGTTGTCTCTTTTAATGTGGCTTCTTCATAGATCCCCAGAGTTTATCTCTCTCAGTCCTTGCCACGTATTAGATTTTCTCCACCCTTCTTTCACTGTATGGCTGTCAGGTCAGGACAGTACTGCAGTAATCACTGGGAATATCTCCTGCTTCCATTTTCTCCCTCGGGGCTCAAATTTTTCCTCCATATAGGGGGAAAAAAAAAAAAAATCCAAAGACCTGGAAGCTTCACTGGAGGAAACCAAGCCAAACTCCCTCCCCCACAGTGAACCACGAGACCCTTTGAAAACTGATGATTATTTTTATTTGTGTCGACTTAAGATGGAAATAAGAACTTCAAAAAGGCATTTGAAAAATACCCTTCTCACCAAAAAAGCTTAAATCATTTCCTCTGAAAGTTTCCTTCTATCGAAGGTTGGCTTTGGTCCCACAGACCAGCCTCCTTTCCTCAGTCTGAGGGGGAGGAATGTGCCCCTGAGTTTCCACTGATACTGCTCTTAGGGTCCCACAGGGCTCCTTGTTCTTTCCGTTTCTCTCAGGGGTAAGGACTGGCACACCCTGGTTTCCTGTTGGTTTCTGTAAAAGCCAAATCCTTGAACCTCGTTTCGGGCATCCAGATCCTGTTCGTACATGTGCTTCTCATACCTGCCTCCCAGGTGTGAGCTTTATTGGTCTTTGTTATTGGTCAACAATGAAAAAAAATATTGTATTTCCATTTAGATGAATAACAGTAATAATAAGAGCATTAAGTTCATTGGTTGAATACGTTTACTGGTTAGGGAAAGGCTTGGGGTTGCCCTTCATCTCTAGCTTCAGGTATTGATGAGGTAGACAACAAAGCTTAGCTGTCAAGACTTTGGAAGGAGATAGATCCAAATGTAAAAACTATTATTTATCAGTTGTATGACCTTGTCCAAGTTAGCTTGCTTCTAAACTTTCCCTATAAAGTAGAAATATCTATCCATCTGGTTATATTGGAAGATTGTTAGATACAGTTCGATGTATTAGTTATACGTCTATGTCGGATATATAATCTGACACATCACACTTAGAATGTTGCTTATTCTTGCAGCTGCTCTTCTAATCATCGTCATTATGATGTTGGTTGTAGCTTATCACTTGTGAGATCCTAGGCTGACCTGCCCAAAAAGAATCAGAATTTTCTGTAATATTGAGACTTTTCAGTGGCACTAAAATGGGCAGAGAATGGCAGTTTTCATCTCCTATCTACATTTCAGGGCAAATTGCATTGAGAATGGAGGTCATAGCTCAATTGTCATCTCGCAGTCTTTCATGCACACCAGATGAATTGAAGACTCTACAGCTGATGTGTTGATGTTTGCATCTGCAAATCTCCTGTACAGGGCTCTCCCTCTCTTGTGATGGCAGAGTTAGCTGTGGCTGCTGAGAAGACCAGACAGGGTGTGTGCGAATTACTCTGACCCCCTCCTAGTTCCCCTCTCCAAACTAAGGAGGAAGTTGTACAATTATTTTCTCTTTGAGTTCGTAGTTATATATGGACCACTAGGACCAGGGAATACTCGAATTTCCTTGTAATGGCTACTTTTCTTGGACCTTGATGTGTTGGGAAGGGAAGAATGGATTTTAAAGTCTTCTTTTAATGAGGGCTTCTGGTCAGAGTTGAAATGCCTCTCTTGGGGACTAAGTAATTTGTTACTCTTCATTGCCCTGTGCCTTTTTCCCCCAGGGGTAGTTCTCTTCACACCTGCAGAAGACTTGTTCTTTCACTTCTGTATTATCACATTATTTACTGCATTTATGAAAAAAGGGACAAATGTTTTCTAACAGCCATCATGACAACGTTGGTACAAACAGGGCAGTGATGTTTTGGTAAAAAACATAGAATTGTCCAACAAAAAAAGGGAAAGACATTTAGGGAAATGAAAGGTATTGAAAATAAGAATTTTGAGATTTATGTTATATTGGGAGAAGAACAAGGGAAGCACAAATTGATTCTCCATTAGAGACTGCAAACTAATGGTCCCCAGGCTAGATGCTATTTCATTTGCACACACGATGTTTAACATTTTGGGGCGTTATTTGCAAAGGTGAAACAGTCTGGAATTTTTCCATCAAAATATCATTTTCCATCTCCCCCCCCCAAAAAAAATCAGGAGCTCCAGCAACATTCCTGTATAGCACCAGTTGTGTAGAGTTGAAAAATGCTGCCCCCTTCGACCTTGCCATGGTCTTCCAATAGCCTGCTGGTTATAACTTCTTTCAGTTACCAACCTGTCTGCTGATGATCTCTCTTCTCAGTGGCCAAAAGCTTCACTAACAGATCCAACATAGAGTCTGGGAGGTTTTCACTGCTCTATAACAGGCCTGGGAATTCTGGTTTATTTGTACCTGTGCATTCTCATGATAGACTGGATGTCTTGCTGTAACTGGCTGCCCATGTGAAAATGGGAACTCTGCATTCTTAACGAGGGCTCTGTGCAGTGAGGATTCCCATATGGCAAAGACGATACACATTTTCCCTTGTGAGGTCTGGATACTCTCAGCCCAGAGCTTAGTGACCTAAAACAACAATGTTAACATTTATTATTTCACGTATTTTCTGTGGGCTCGAACTATGGGAGTGACTTCGCAAGGTAGTCTGGCTCCTAGTCTCTCAAGAGATTGTAGTTAAAATGTGAGGCTGGAGGATCCATTTCCAAGATGGTTCACTCATGTGGCTTTTGGCAGGAGGCCTCAGTTCCTCATGATGAACACCTGTCCATAGGGTTGCTTGAGTGTGTCATAACATGGCAGCTGGCTTCCCCAGAGTGATCCAGGTCTTCTGGGATCTAGCTTTGGACATCACATATTATTACTTACGCCATGTTTATTGGTCACACAGACCAGTCCTGACACAGTGTAGGAGGAGACTACGTAAAGCGTAAATACCAGGTGGTGGGCATCTTTGGGGCTGTCTTGGAGGCTGGGTACCACCAATACTAACCTTCCCAGTAGCCCTATTTAGAGCTATTGCTTGAGTGAGCCAGTGTAACAGGTAGTAATGTGACACACCCCTCAGCTGTGTTGGACAGAAAAAAGGTCAAAGGCCAGCATGTGGCCTAAGCACTGGTACACTGTTGGTTCGGAGCCATTGGTGAAATTATTGTTCACCCCATTAAAAGATTTTCTAGTGACTAATAAGAAAGAAAGATTGACAAAAGAAGAGATGAATTGCATCATAGTATTTGTGGAATTAGACTTCTTTCTCACGTTCTACAAATTTTCTCGTCTTTCCCCCGTGAACATTGAGAGGCCGCATACTCTCAAAGCTGTGAGACCTGAGAAGATAATCTGAAAATGATTTGAGGGCAAAATAAGTAGTTCATTATTTCTATCCACCTGCCTCTCCAGTGTCTCGGAGGTCATTGGCATTATTGGGATGATTTTTTTGTGTGCCATGGCCAGTTAAGTAGTTAGGTCATCAGGTGGAAAGAAGAACAAGCCTTTTCAGAGACTTGACTAGATGTTCATGAGATTCCTTGTTCAACATCCAACAAAAGACTGGGGGGCTGTGTTGGCCTAGACACTCTACCAGGAGCCTCAGGTAAACAAGGCAGACAGAGCCCCTGAACTCACAGAGATTATATTCTAATGGGACGTTAAACCAGTAAGCAAAAGAGAAAGTAATCAGCAGGTGTCAAGCGATGATGAAAACTAATAAGGAAGCAAAGCTGGTTAATATGTAGACAGTGGTCATGAGATTCCCATGTTCAGTTGGTCGGCTAGAGAAGACCTCCTTGAGAAAGGAACCAATTAAGTTAGAGACCTCGACTGAGTGAGGCATTGAGTCTTGCAAGTATCTGGAAGAAGAATATTTCAGATGGGGGAAACAGCAAGTGGAAATGCCCCGAGACAGAAACACACTATTGGCTGCGTTTTCCATGATTCATGGAGGCTCCATCCCTCCACCAGGGCACGGTTTCTGGTGGACGGCTTTGCTCTCTTGACCATAGTCTTGTAGTCCTGGCTTAGCCTTCTTCTTTAAAGAAATACTCTTGCATGCTGAACAAGATTCACTTGGGAAGCACGTTATGCTGTGGTGAATCTTTGTGTATTTCCCCTTTTTCTCCCCACAGAGACTTTTACAAAATTTATGTATGCAAACAGGTATTTTTGTTTGTTTCACTTGAGTTGCTTTTGCATAATGTAACAAGCCCATGATTTCACATGTACAGTAATTCATAGAAAGTGATAGTCATCTTGATTAGACACCTTAGTTCTCAAAACTAGCTTGCTAAATATAGTACCTTCTCAGACCCATATAAGGTGCCATAAAAAAAAGAAAAAATAAAGGTCAAAGTTTCCCCACCCACGAATTTGGTTATAAAAACAGCAAAGCAGGGTTTTTCTGAACTTGAATCAGTAAATTTTTAATTTAAATAGTATCCTGTTTTGACAATGTGCTAAACCACAGCAGTCTCAGAGAGATACTGTTAAGCTTTTGTCAATACCTGCTGGCATCTCTCAACAGGCAACTTGGGATGGCTTTTGTTGTCATTTTGTAACACACTGACAAGGAATGCGGGCCCTTATTTGTTGCATCCGGGAAATGGACTGAATCGCTCTGGTGCGGCTGGTGCCTGTTTACATTAACTTCACTATGTTACGTAACCTTTTGCCGTGCAAAACCTGGACCTGTTTCTTTTGTTCACTTAACCAACATTAGATTTCTGCCTTTACGAAGCAGGCTTCCAGAGTGAGACACAAAGTGATGTCACACAAGCTCTCTTCCCCGACCCACCGGACAAAGTCCTGAGCCTGCTGCCCTTTCCTACCTTGGTCTTATGATCTGATCTGTCGTAGAGTTCGGCCAGGGTGGGTTAGGGGCTGCACAGTTCTTGAATGGCCTGGACCCTCCCGGAGAAATCTGAGGTGCTCTAAGAGCTCTCTGTTGGAGTTCATTCCCAGCTCTCTCTTTTCTGTCAGTTTGTTGCATGTTGAATAGTAAGTTGCATTTTACTGTAAAGGTGACTGCATTTTTCTTATGGGGCCTTCAGGGTAAACAGCCATTAGTTTCCATCTGTGAACACACATGTAGCTTGTGTTTGGATGGGGTGCCCACTTCCGAAGTCATTATTTTTCTGTAACGTTTATGCTCCGTGGTTGCGCGTAGACAGGTTCTATGCCCCAGTGCCGGACTGAGAGGTAGCCTGTAATTCCAGCTGAATGTGTCACGGTTGAAAGTAGACCAGAGTGGGAGCAAGTGATGGATCAAGCAAATAGCTTTTAATTCTACATAGATTGGTTTTCTGCTTTGCTCTGGGGCAGAAGTTTGCAGCCCCAGGGTCATGTTATATGTCGCTCCTGCTCTGGAAGAGGGGCCTTCTTGGTGAGTGTCTGGCAAGACAGAACTCAGGATCTCAGTCCCTGCCTCTCAGTGACTGACTTGGGGAAATCGAAGATGGCTTGTTTAGACTGGGATTGCAGCCCTCTCTCTCTCCCAGCCAGAGAAACTGAAGATCAGAAGAGGCAACAACTATTCCAGATTCTCCCAAGGATAAAATTAGCATGACATTTTTTGAATGTGCCTTCCCCACACACACAGGCTTTCTTCTTAATAAATTGCATAATAATGACATTGGTATGTTATGCTGTCACATAAGGGTGAATTAGAAGATTCTCTTTTAGGCAAGGCTCACAAATGTAATATGGAATTAACTACCAGTCCTTGGTGGGGAAGCTAGAACCACTACCGCACAAGCAGAGAGGGGAGAACCTTCTTTCTGCCACTTGCCCAAAGCCAGAGTTCCAGGAGGCCCGTTGCCAACATGAGGCACTACTTTCAGGTTTAAGAAGGCAATCACGAAGGATTTCAATCTGATATTTTTAGTTCAAATTTTATAACTATTGGCTAGCATCATCAAAAGTAGTAGCCCAGACTTTAGAGGCACAGGGAATTATGTCTGAATCCTAACCTGCCACTGTGACCTTGGGTGAGATATTTAACCTTTTCACTTTAGTTCTTATGTCTATGAAATAGCTGTAAATGATACCCATCTCGCAAGTTTAAGGTAAGGGCCAGATGAAGGCTGCAACATAAAGCATCCAGCCGAGACACCCAACGTGGGACACATAACTAACAAAAGATGCTAGTAATATTATCAGAACCATGGAATTGTTTATGATGACTTTAAAACACCAGGTTAATATTCATATATTCATTATTAGTAAAAATCTTAAGCCATAGGACCTCACCAATCTTGGCTAGAATTTCATAGTAACAAGACAATAAATGAAATTTTGGAATGCTGAATATTAATCAGTTGAAGCGAAAAAGCTCAATGGGAGAAAAAGAAAAGACCCGCTCCAAGCCGTTGATGAGCTGGACAGAAAATACAACAACTTAGAAATGAGTGGATTTTGAGAAGATCCTTGAATTAAGTAAGCCACTGTCGGAAAACAACTTATTTTATGCCCAAATCCATATATTTAAACAACAATTACAAATTAAAAAAAAAAACAGTTTTATAAAGGAGAAAGCAAAGCCTTGTAAAAAATTAACAGTATTTAATGGGAGGTTAACCCATTAAAAACCTATCCTTTTAAAATGGCCTGGTCTCAGTGAGTGATTTCAAACATCATGGATACACCGTGGACATTTTGAAATGGGCCACCATGAAGACAGAATGTATCTCCCTAGAATATACGGGTTACAGTACAATGGTTTCTAACATATTTTGTAAATTGTTTATTGCCACACTCCATGAATGAATGATTGTCCTGGTTTGACAAATGGGACCTGCAAAGATAGGGAGACTTTAATGTCAAATTTAGAAAGGAGGAAGAAGCAGACCCGTGAGTGAGGAATCAGTACGGGGGTTGGGTGAAAGGAAGGGAAGACGGTAGGTAAGAGAATTTTGAGTGAAATCCCATTAGACCAGAAAGTCTTTATTTTACTTTCATCATGAGACCGTGGGGCTATTTCCTTGTATTTTTTTCTTTTAAGATGGTGAAAATGTCTTGAAGAAATTCCCAGGGTTTGTGTCTAGAAGACACTTCATTGTAAAGTGGTGTTTCAGGCCTACCCTGATAAGAAACTTGTAAATATGGGTGATTGAAAGAAAGATGCACATGTGTTGAATTGAAACCTAGTGATTGATTCGTGGCTGGGACAGTTTGAGCATAATTAGGGTTGACTTGGGGAATCCCTTCCAGAGTGGCCCACATGAACCCAACACTTGCAGCTGCCATTGTGTGCTTTGTAATATGGTGTTTCTCTCTTGCTGTGCTTTTCAAGGTTGATTGGAAGTATTAATATAACTATTTCCTAATCTCCTTCTGGAGAGCGGTACCTGTATTAGTCAGAACCTTTCCACATGCAAATGTCAAAACCCTACTCAGACCGGCTAATGATGGGTCGTGGGGGTGTCTACGGGCTTGAAAGTTCCATGGTCAGCCTGGCCTCACACACAGCTGGGACCGGGCACTCATATAACGTCACCAGGACTTGGTCTGGCTCCATTTGCTTTCTGTTCTGCTTTCTTTTTCTGTTGGTTTTATTCTTTGTCAGATTCCCCCTTTGCTGAGGCAGGATGGCTTCTGAGAGCCCCAGATTCACGTATGTACAGCTAAGCAACCCCTGCAGGAAAAAGGAATATCGCTTGCTCAGTAATTCTAACAAAAGCCTCTGAGCTGAATGAATGACTTGAGTCATCTACACTTGGTCCAGTCACTGTGGACAGGGGGTTGGGAATAGGCTGATTGGCCGGGACTGAGCCATGTGCCCACCTCCAGATTCCTCTGGATAGAGTTGGCTCCATTAAAGTCACATAGATCCAGAAAAAACAAGGGGCAAATTGTTGTACCGCAGTTTTCCTTTTAGAAGATAGAGAAATGGATGCTTCATAGACATTTTACCCCACGTCATCTCAAAGAGGGTAAGGCATGCCGTGTTGTTAGTGTTCAGCCGGCCAGCAGGTTTAGTGGAAAAATCACTTCCCCAGCAGTTGGACAACTTGACATTCAATCCAAACTCCATGTCTTACTCCTTGTAAAGCTTGGGAGAACAATATAATAAATTTCCTGGGACTTAGTGTCCTCATCAAAAACCAGCAGTTGGCCTAAAATATTTCTGCAAGTCCCTTGTTGCTGGAAAAAGTCCATGCTTCACATTTCTAATTCATCTTTGTAGTGATTTTCATGCTGTACCCATTTCATAGACCGGTATGTTCTAGACATTCAGCACTGTCCGATGGAATTTTCTACAGTGGTGGAACTCTTCTATGGCTACATATGGTAGTTATTGGCCACATTGGCTTTGGGCAGTTCAAATGTGGCTAGTACAATAGGGAAACAATTTTAAATTTTATTTTATTATAACTAATTCAAATACAAATAGCTATGTATGACTAGTGTGTACCCTATTGGACAGCTCATCTCTAGATTAATGGCCAGAGTTACATGGATTTTAGACAAGCGGCAGCAAGAAGATGAGTTAAATCTTGATGTCCTGTGCCCTTGATGAGTAATGATTAAGTGTAGTTTTCATTTGTAGTTTTCAGTTAAAATAAAAGGCACTGCTCATTCCAACAAATACAGAAAGACTATTGTCTCCTTACATATCCCTCTATCAGAAAAAAAAAAAAATGTTAAGTGTTGATGGTTGATTATTTTAGTTTTTGTGGTTCCTCATGTCTCTGCCCTGCCAGGTGGTGTGAAGCAATGGAAAGAATGCTTAGTTAGGAGTCAGAAGTTTTGGGTTCTAGTGTTGGTTCTGCCGGTAACTGCTTAGATGTCTGACCTTTGGCTAGTCATTTTTCCTTCTTGGGTATGAGTTTTCTCATCTGGAAAATGAGGGGGCAGGATTAAAATGATCTCTCAATCTATTCCAGAGAAAAGTTTTCTGTGATTCTAAGTTTTTTTCTCCGTTCTCATGACCAGGACGGTGGCTGAGAATTCTCCTTATGTAGTCACTGTCAGCACAGTGGATTTCAAGAACTGGGAGCTACCTTGGACCATTTCTACATAGGAATTGTAGAGTGTTGTAACACTTTTCAAATTCCTACTGGACCTGAAAGAACCCTGAGAAAAGTCCCTTTTTGCTTCGGTATTGTTGACTGTTCTCATTCAAGATAAATCAAGAAGAAAATGAAGAATGGGTAGCATTAAACAGTGCATACCTCATTTAAAAAGTTCGTTTTGTCTGAGGTGGCCTGGTTGTGCTATTTCCTGAGTTGAACGTGCTTCAGAGAAGGTATTGGAAGATGATGGGCCAAAGTGAAGAAGAGTGAGCGAGGGACAAAGAGTCAGGTGGTTATCCCCAGTGAGCTTGAGAAAATGGTTCGTCATGTAAAATAATAACTATGATTGTTTGGTCAGCCCGAAAAGGGAAATTCAGAGATCATAAGACTTTCTTTGGTACCAGGGAAGTTAGAGTTAAAGAAGGATGTTCGGAGTGACTTCATCTGGGGAAGGTTGGATTTTGAAGGAGGAGATGAATCACAAATGAAGACAAAGAGGAAGGAAAGAACATTGGCCAGATTTGCAAGAGCAGGTAGGAGGATTTGAAGTGTTCCAAAGGACAGTGTGGTAGGATGTGTCAAACCAGTACAGAGGGAGAGAGGCATCAGCTGGGGCTGAAGAGACACAAGATGTTTATTTGGTGATTTAATTTTGATGTTTGGTAATGACATGAGCTAATTGTGTTGTTACCGTGTGATAAGGCGACAGAGTTAAGACATGTACTGATGTGGTCATGCTCCTAAATTCCCATTTGTAAATCAAACCTCCTGTGCCCCGTCTCCGTAGGATCATTCAGACACAGTTGCATCTTGTAGCTTTATTTTTATTTTTTAACTGGCTATCTTTATGTATGGGAACAGTCATCTCCAGAGATTCATTTTCATTTCAAAAAACTTCCAAAGGTGTTAATTGCATTTTTCAAAACTCTTATGTAATTATTTAAAACTATTCTACCGGCACCATAAATCAGAACTTTTCCCATTATATCGCCAAGGAACATTTATGACCTGTTTAGACAGTTTTGATTTATAGGTTTAGGAAACAAGAATACAGAAACCATTGCCAGGTTTTAATTTGGAAATTTCTTTAGCCTTGTCTGTTTCTGTGGAAAGGAGAAAAAAAGAGCTGGTGGGAGACATGCTTGGGGAGGTGTGGCCCCCACTAGTCAGACGAAGAAGAGGCACATGACCGGACGTGGAGTCCTGCTTTGAAATGAGCGATTAGTGTGTGTTTCATGTTGTATAGTTTTTGTAGGCATCATTTTTAAGTGCTGGTTCCATGTAACGCGGTACCTAATTCTGAGTGAGTTATTTAATGTTCTAGACATCAGTTTCCTTACCTATAAAGCATAGACTAATACTAGGATCTCTTCACTGGGTTGTGGTGAAGATTAAGTAAGTTCATTCACTGATGCATCAAAAACATTTATTTACGAAATACCAACTGAGATCCAGGCAGTGTATGAGGTGCCAAGTGAGGGTGGCAGGAAGCACCTGACCTTTCTGAGTGCTTTCACTTCAGAACAGGTGATAAATGTGAATAATCCGTAGTATGTAACTGGTGTTGGTAATTGTCATATAGTAACTGGAACCCTCTACTTTAGATGTCGTGAAACGCAAGAATGTACAAATTTAGCGAACTGATCATAACACATCTCAGATTATGTGATTTGAGGAATTTAGGGTGACAGAAATTGTGTGCGACCAGGAAGGATGAGGAAGAGTTAATATTTTGAAGAATTGCAATTAAAAAGAAAAAGTTTCAGCAGGTTGAAATTCTAGATCAAAATGAGAAAGGATCTTTAATGGGAATGAATGCAAAGCACAGACCACTGTGTGTAAGTGTGGAGTAAGAGCTCCAATTTAGCAGTAGTTCATGTGACAGTTATTTAGGGGATGATTGTAAAGTCAGTAGGAGCCAATTGTGACCTGGTGGGGGCTGGGGACACCAACAACTTGAAGTTGCATTAATACAATAATGAGGAATTGAGTCTCTGTCTTCCTCCGGACTAGACAGATGGCACCTGACCTGCCATGCTCATTTCTGGATGCTACGTTTGAAGGGGGTTGTGGCAGGCCAGAGTGGAGGGCCTTGTCTATCATGCATCAAATGTGGGCCACGTGTTTGAAACAAAATCAGAACCTAGTTAGCTTTCAAGGGAAGGGGTGAGACTAAGGCCATGAGGCTGTGGCAGGAAGGGGGAGAGCGACTGTGGGGCAGAGCCAAGGAGCAGTAGCTGTTGGGATGAACTTAACTCCCAAGTCTGCAATGCCCAGGGCCCAGGTGACAAAAGAGAAGTGGAGGTACTGTCAGCATCAGGTCTTCTGCTTCTGAAGAGGAGGATTAAAGTTGCCGCTGTTTATGACTAGTCAGTGGCTCCTATGAAGTGTGGGCTGTGGCCTTTCTGTAGGTTTCCCCTAATCTTTCTCTTTCATCTTGTCAGGCAAGAGGTGTCAGAAGCGGAGCACAATGGAGCCGGGACACCTTGAGGAATGAAAATCCAGCTTTAGGCTGTTCTGGAGTCCACAGCAGCTAGGGAAAGGCTTATCTCCAGTCTTATCTTCTTTCAGGATTCTTTTCCTGTGACCAAATTAGCAAGACAAATCGAAGACAGATGGCATTTTAAAAATCTGGATATCTATCTACCTTTAGTATAGTAGGTACTGTTGTGTTGTCCTTAGTGACTGGAGTTTACTCACAGCTATAAAATCTAAAGTGATTTGTGTGATCCTTGAATCATACTTTGTATTTATTTTTTTAAGATTTTATTTATTTGAGAGAGAGAGCACAAGCAGGGTGAAGGGCAGAGGGAGAAGCAGACTGCCCACTGGGCAGGAAGCCCGATGTGGGACTTGATCCTGGGACTCCGGGATCATGATCTGAGCTGAAGGCAGACATTTAACCGACTGAGCCACCCAGGTGTCCAGTCATAGTTTGTATTTAGTTTATTTTTTTCCAAAACTTTCAAAGAATCTGATTAATCATTGATTGCTATAGATGGAGTGCATTTTTTGGCACTTGAGTTCACTCAGTCATAAAATTGTCATCAATAAGATTTTAGCCCCTACGTTGGCAATATAGAAGTGCTTCCTTTTGTTGAACGTGCATGTTACACAGAGGTGTGTTAAAGGAAAAACTGAGGCATGTTACAATTTTAAGAGTTTTATTTGACAAAAATCCACTTGAATTGGGCAGCACCTCCAGATATGTAGCAAGTAGAAAGGAGCTCCAAGGACCAGTACAAAAGGAAAGACTTTTACAGGCAGATGGGAGTGGGAACATGGAAAAAATGGATTGGTTATGGCAGGGTACCTTCCTTTAGGGGATAGCGGGAATCTGTTAGATGACCTAACTAGTGCTGATCAGGTGACTCCCGGATTGACTGGCTTAAGACTCCATATCTGGGAGAGCCGAAACTGTAATTAAGTCTCTCTCAGTTTGGTGACATGTAGCTTTAGCAAAAATGAGTCCATTTGAGGCCTGCTTTTTTTTTTAACAGTTCCCCTTTTTGATTAGATTCTCAAGTCTAAGAGATGTGATCAAAATTTAAGGCATTGGTGATATCCCCAGCTCTGGAGTTCTTACAGTTTTTTGTTTTTGCATGTCTCTTTTTTTTCCTCTTTTCTTTCTTTTTCTTTTTTTCCTCTCCTCCTCCCTCTCCCCCTCCCCCTCCCCAACCTCGAATCTCTGTGTGGTATTCACAGGTCTGGATGCCTTTTGGCGGACTCTCTGTAGTATTCACAGGTCGTGACATTAGGTTCACATCCTTTAAGTTAGCCATTCTCTTCTCTCCTTGTCTGATGTTCTGGTCTTAGGGAGATCATTTGCTGGGTAGTCAGTGGCTGTGAACATGCACAGAAAGCTTTTGAGAGAATACAGCATACCAAGGAGACTGCTGTGATGATTATAAGCAGGAAAATTCCCAATGTCTACAGTGTACTCTGGAGTCCACGGCCTTCCAAACCCTAAACCAGTCAGAATCAAGTAAGTAAAATAAAGACCCTATTGAAGGAGTCATTTTGTTAAGCCAACTAGCTTGTTCAGTGATCTCATGTAGCTGAGTCTCAACTTCCCCACAAGCGTTAATTCAAGTGCAGCGTTGGCCACAGCATGAATATCTCCTTGCTCAGCTGAAAGATAATCAAAGGCTATCCTATTATCAAGAACAACTTGGGCCTGGAAGTCTAGGAATTTTTGTTGGGCAGGTATTCCGTTATTGGTAGATTCAGGGATGGTTGCCAGAGGTAAGGAGCATTGTCTTCCGAAGCAGTAACAGGAATTAAAAAAAAAAAAAAAACCAAGTAGCAAAAAAGGCAAAAGGAATAAAGCTTTCATACTGGTGGTGAAGATCTTGATCTCTGACCATGAAAGGACTGTCCATCTCAAGATGCCATCTGCTTCTGAGAAGGAACCTCCTGAGTCAGTACATTTAGACCGCCGGCTGGTATGCCATTTCAAGAGTCTGGAGGAACTCTTTTAATTGGGAGATGAAGACCCAAGTTTCAAGTCCCTGACTGCTATCCAGGTGGTGAGACAGACCTGGTAGAGTCCCTTCCAAGGAGATTTAAGGGCAGTCTTTGTTGTTCATGATTCCGAATCAGGAAGGTGGGAGAAAATTGGAAATATTAGGTTGGAAAATTGGAGCCAGATATTTGAGGACACTAGAAGAATTCAGTATCCAATCCAGTTTGTAGGTATAAAACAAAAATTCAAAGACATTGAACAAGGCTAGAATCTCATATACACAAGGTTGTGTTGTGATTTTCTACCAAAACATAATTTTTTTCTCTACAGTCACCCTCATTTCTACCAAAGCTAATCGCAGTAAAACTAATTTGTTTATAAAATAAGTCTAGTCTCATTAAACTGGGCCTAATCATTTACACAGTGCAGCAAGGATAGTATTGACCATGTAGGCTCTTTTGAAATCTACTTTGTTGGAATTTTTCATAAGGAATCTTAGATGACTTTCTAAGCCTCTCTAGGATAAGAAGCCAAACCAAGGACTCACGATCAAACTTTACCTGGAATACCTATAGATGTGGGTAAATTCCTCTCTTCCTGACATCCTCAAGTTATCCTGAGGTTCTTGGGCCTGCTGTGAGGTGATTTTCCTTCCAAACCAGTTTAGGTTGCCAGGAACCCTGTATGCAAGGGGCTTTATTGGCTTTATAAAGTCAACCTTAGTTCCTTAAAGCTGTCTGGTCATATTTGATTCTATGCATGTTCTCAAATCTGACATTGCAGTCAAAACCTCGGGAATATAACCAGTGTTTCTAGTTGTGTCCAAGGAGCACATATTCTTAATGAACTTATGCAGATAACTATATTGCCATAAAAATAAGAACACTCAGTAAATTTCCAAATTCTGGAGGGACCAAGTAGGGAGAAAAAGTAAATGTTTAAATTCTGTTTACAGAGGTATATTTGACAAAAATCATTGTAAGTCACAGATGGCTTAAGAGAAAAGAGAAGAAGATTTCCTTAAATTGGGGGTAGGTGGGGGGAAGCCTTCAGGAACTAGCAACGCTTAAAGAAAAAGTTGTAAGAAAAATATATATATATAAGATTATCCTTATCACTTTCATTCAATCCCATATTATTAATTCTTGCTCTATTTGAATCCAGTTTTTCATTAGTTCTGGAAATTTTTACCCAGTTCAGTTTTATGATCTTGAAGTTATCAGAAACCTATATCCTAGAGTACTTTTCACAGTCTTTTCTGTGAATCTTTCAGAAGATAAAGCACTTTTGCAAAAGCATTAGAGGAAAACAGTAACTGTCTGGAAATGAAAAAGACTTAAAAATTCCCCTGGTTAAAGACCTGATGAGAGTTCATTATAATAGAATTGACAAAGAAATTTGGTTATTTCTGTGACA
The DNA here is from genome assembly GCF_003265705.2 of Callorhinus ursinus. NCBI lineage: Eukaryota > Metazoa > Chordata > Mammalia > Carnivora > Otariidae > Callorhinus > Callorhinus ursinus. Next base: position 26,171,108 of record NW_027397077.1, on the reverse strand, counting down.
CACAACATTTTAAGATAACTGCAATTACTACTGATAACATTGTACAGGACATATCAGATTTCTAGGAATTTCTCACAATTTCTAGAACACTTAACATTAATAACATGCATCCATACAAATATAAGCTAAGAAGGTTTAATATCCCTTCTTATTTGATAATGTTTCCCATGTAATTTGATATACTAAATAAACCTAATTAGTTTAATCTCTCTCTTTTTATATGGAAAGAGAACAAATCTTTTGAGATGTTCCAGGGACCTGCTGTAAAATACCAAAGTTAGTTTGAGGCCAGAAGACTTCATTTAGAATTTGATTCTGGGGATTCTGTCAGAACATCAAAAGGTTTGACTAAATAGGATCACAGATCATTATGAAATAATACTAAATTATCTATTTAACAAAAGTAACAGTAGAGGGGCACCTGGGTGGCTCATTTGGCTAAGTGTCTGCCTTCAGCTCAGGTCATGATCTCAGGGTCCTGGGATCGAGCCCCATGTTGGGCTCCTTGCTCAGTGGGGAGTCTGTTCTCCCTCTTCCTCTGCCCCTCCCCCCACCAGTGTGTGCTTGTTCTCTCTCAAATAAATAAAATATTTTTTTTAAAAAAAAGTAACAGTAGAAGGGGTTAACATAAATACAGAAGGTCACATACTTGGGAGCAAAACTTAGCTCTCTTGAGAAGACTGAGTTTTCTTAAGTAATCAAAGACCTGATAAAGACGATATGAAGTATACTAAATCGTTTTGTAAAACACAGAAATCTTTACTTTTCAGGTAGATAACTTAAAAGGAAAGAAAAACCTTTCTTAATCTTCTTGTCAAAAGCAGACCAACAGTCCAAGAAAACTTTGTATTTCTAGCAGATGAAAGACAATTAAATTTTGGTTTTACATAAGTGTACTTTTGGTATTATAGTGTGTTTTTAAACCTTTATTAATTTCTAGTTTTAATTACTTATATTAATTAGAATTCTTTTTTTTCCCCTCAAAGATTTATTTATTTATTTGAGAGAGAGAGAGAGCACACGAACAGGGGAAGGGGCAGAAGGAGAGAATATCCAAGCAGACTCCCACTGAGCATGGAGCCTAACACGGGGCTCGATCCCATGACCCATGAGATCAGGAACTGAGCCGAAATCAAGAGTCAGATGCTTAACTGACTGAGCCACCCAGGCACCCCTAGAATTCTTAACGTGTAGAATTCTTAACTGCCAGTGAAAACTGAGAGATGTGGGTTGGCAAATGTATTAATATTTCATAATTTCAAGAAGTATATTCTTCCTAATAGTAAATTTTCCAGTGTGGCAGCAAGCGTGTTTACAAATAGACCCAACTATCTTTATTTCTCTGTAAAAGGAAGCAAAAGCACATAAACCTGTGGTCAGTAATTAATGTTCAGTATTTTATCTTATTTGGAAATGATCCAAGTAGTCAATGAGTATCCATTATTTAACTCAACTCAGGATAACTTTAAAGTTTCAAGTTACCAAGAAGATTTTCGAAACTATTTTTAAGTAGACATACCATAAAGTATAATTGTTGTTAAAAAGTTCCTTTTTAAGTTTTATCTTACTTACATGTATATTTAATTCACTTGTTCTTAACAATTATGTTTAGATTTATCATGAAAATTTCATGAGACATTAAACAGCTAACCATCATCTTAAGTTCTCTTTCTCACTGACAAATTCTCTGAGATAACATGAGCTTATTTGAGTTTTAGTGAACCTAGGTAGAATAAAAGTATTATATTTAATGCTGGTAACTCTAAAGACTTGCCTGTTTTAATTAAACCAATGAAGTTACACTAGCTCTCCCCACCCCCCCAAAGATCATCCTAGATCACATGAACTTGAAAAACATTTGGTTTAGTTTCCATACTTCTGAGAGTATATTTGGCTTATATAAACACTTCCTTGCCTTTAAGCCAATTAAATAGAGCTCTTTACAAATTAATTTGGCATTATGATCTGAGGTAGAAAAAATATCACACGTTTATAACATATGTACCTAGACATATGTAAACAGACGGACACAGAGACCCTGTCGCTTACAGTTTAGTTTAGGGGAGAAGGCCTAATTCAGCCTCTGAATATCAGCTTCCAGTTTGGCCAAATTCTAACCATGAAGTTACTTAAAACAAAAAACCCTCAAATACTTTGTGAGGTTTCAGGTGGGACAGCCTGTATTCCTGGCTGTACCAAACACTCCTTTGGACACAAAAGGTCTCCCAGAGAGGGTCCAGAAGTAACTACCCTCTCACGATCCAGAACCACTCCTGAAGACAACCAAAAGAAAGATTCAGACTATCCCCCTGAGAGCCAGCAACAGTCGGTGGGACCCCATCTGCAAATGGACTGCAGCCCACATTTCTGCAGCTAAATTTTGGGGATCCTCCAACCTGAAGGCTGCCAAGCCAAGTTCTCAGGACACAAAGCAAGACAAACAAGAAGGCAGTAGCTGTCCCCAGGAAAGGATCATAACCCATGGGTACTTCAAAGCAAATTCATAAGTCATAGTTCAAAGATCTAATTCCTACATATGTTTTTTGCCTGCCAATATGGATTTTCAAAGGAAGGGACAATGTGAAATTTTACTTTCCTCTCTCAACCAGGCATCCCAGAGGTATGGGAAAGCTGACCCTGGTAAAAATTCTCACCCTTTGTTGGCTTCTGCACATTTTCCCAGAATCCCATCTGCAGGCTCTGGAGGGAATAGGGTGTTTTATGAGGTCTAGTCCTAGTCACCAGAAACTATAGAGTATGAGAAGTGATTTTTCCTTTACTTCTTATACTGAATCCTTGGCTAAGATGCCTTTTTCTCTAGGACACATAAGGTTCAAAGTTCCCCACTGTGGCCTTTATAATTCGGATTATCTTTGGTAAGGTTAATTTGCTTGTTCAGCCTTAGAACAAAATTTTATTCACCTGAGGTCTCACATTGGACCTAAGTCCAGCTAAAGTCGTACCCAGCCTGTCCCCAGACCCAGTCTGCTTTCCAAATTGGACCCAGTCCAGCCCCAGAACCCGCCCAGTTTCTACGTCAGACCAGATCTGATTCTGGCTAGTTTCTGGACCTAGTCCAGAAAAAGAAATGTTCAAAGAAAGTCTGAAATGCATAACGTAAAAACTGCAGAGCTAGGATCCAGGATGAACTTACCCACCACCTCCAGAGGCAGTGAGAATGTAGCAAGCCCAGGGAGCTCCACAGGTACCTATGTCTAGTTGCTCATTGCTCCCGGGGATCATGGGAGTGGAAGGAGGTCTCCTTCAGGCCCCTCCTCCGATAGCAGAGCTGTCACAAGATAAACTGAGGCATATTAAAAATTGTAAGAGTTTATTTGAGCAAAAATCAATTCGAATTGGGGAACATCCAATCTAGCAGATAGAAAGGAGCTCTGAGGAACTACACAAAATGAAAGACTTTTATAGGCAGAAGGGAACAGGAACAAGGAACCTAGACAAGGCAAAAAGTGAGGTGCTTATTGCCAAGTTTCTTTCCTTTGGGGGATGGCAGGGGTCTATCAGGCAGATTACTTAACTAGTGCCGACCAGGTGACTCCCATTAGACTGGTTTAAAATTCCGTTTCTGAGAGAGCTGAAACTATAGTTAAGTCTCAGTATGGTGATATGGAGCTTAGCATAAGCAACTCCATTTTCGGCCTCTTGTCTTGTTTTGTTTTAACAGATGCTATTATTTAACATGTACCTAGTTACTTTTTCCTTAGCACTATTTAGCTCTTGGAGCTTATAGTTTAGAGATAGTACAATGTATGAAACAAATGAAATGCAAAAGAAGGAGAGAAAAAAGAAACCATTACCTCATTTGTTTATTCATTCGTTTATAAATCAAATATTTGTTAAGGGGCCCTTATGTACAGGGTACTTTTTTTTGATACTTGATGAGCTCATTCACCATTTGATGGAATGCAGAAATTACTGGCATTGACTGTAAATGCTGTATGCAGTTCATCAGAATAGTGGTACTACCCCAAACTGAGTTGCCGTAGTGGTGACATTGCTAAGTTAAGTGGAGTAGCCTGCTCTCGTGTGTGTGTGTGTGTGTGTGTGTGTGTGTGTGTGTGTTTCTGTCGAGGAGGACAATATGCCTGATGGAGGAATGGTTTTTGTGTAGACTTGGCTTCTTTCTTCTCTAACATTCGGTTTCATGGAAATAGACAAGACTTCAGTTGTCCTTCCTGCCCCTCTCTTAGTTGAAAAAGAACAAGTGAATAGGCAGCTAGGCTGCCTTCAGAAAAAGCACACTAAGACTAGGCCTCATGGTCCAGTGATTGGATGGAGCCTTGCTGCAAAGAGGGAGTGATGAGTGAAAGACCAGTGGAGGTCTTGACGGTGCTGGTTTTGTTAGAGTCCCGTTTCTTCTTCTCAGGGATTAGCGTGAGCCCTTAATGCTTTCTATGTTTGTCCCTGTTTGGATGTGAACTCTCTTCATGTTTTGTTCTAACGAATTGCATAATAAGATATCCGTATCTGACACAATGTTACTTAAATGCCTTCATGACCAAAATATCTAATCCTGAGTCCATGCTTAACATTATGCTAGTGGTTCCTATGCCCCGTTTGTATGGCAGACTCACCCTCTGGAAAACTGCAGAGGCGTTTCACAGGTGCACTCAGTCAAAATCTCGGGGTCAGAAACTTCAGAATCACACGGTGAGAGCATGCCAGGATAGGAATAAAGAACCTCAAACTCTGCAAACTTGAGGGTGTGTGTGTGTGTGTGTGTGTTTGGACCAGCTGAGGTCACGGGAGATCATGTTAAATATTGGACATGATAGAGATGCAGAACAGAGACCATGCCCAAAACACGAAGAATGGGAAAGGAAGAATTGAATAAATTTTTGAGATAGGAAGAACAGGTAACATTGGGAAAGAAGGAAAACTCTGGTCTCAAAGGAAAGGAGATATAGCATGAATTATAAGTGCACCGGCCCTTGTAAGGACTTCACAGTTCCCTGGTATGATGGCTCATGTCCCCTCCCTCAGGAATGCTTGCACATACTGTTCCCAGTAGCTGAAAGTACCTTCCCCACACTGCCTGCCCTACTACCCAGGACAGAACTTTATTCTTAAATATTCAGCCTGATCTTTGTCTTAATTTAAAAGTCCTCTTACCCCTGTGCCCAGGAAGGAACTTCTCTTCCCTGCTCCCTGCCCATTCATCTTTTTTCAAATTCAGCGAATGATAAAATGATGGCTGGTGATATGCCTTGTGCTCTGGGAGCACTAACAGGGTTCCGTTCCTTGCTTTGGATAGTGTAAATGTTGGCAACTTTGAAAAGAATCTTAAAATCAGCTTATTGGGTCATTATAATTGAGTGCCAGCTGAGTAATCTCTGGAGCATGGAAGGAGAATCTTTGCATTTAGCAAATAGCAAAGTATTGTAAAATCATAGGGTGAGGGTTCCATGAATTAGGTTTCATGTTGGCCAGTCCCTGTGTTCTCAGCACTCAGGGCAGACCCCTCCGTAGATTATTCCAGTGGATATTTAAGAACTCATTTAACAAACCACCAGACTCCTTCGCATATCCAAGTGATGAACTGGCTGATGGATGTGTCATACCCAGTAACCTGGAGATTGATGCGGTGCTACCATTTTGCCTTCTGGAGAAGATTCTTGGTCTAGGACCTTGGCACCTTGGACTGAAAAAACAGTGACCAGCAAGTATTTTCTTCCATTGTTAAGATTAATTGGATGTAAGAGTTCCTGCTTAAATTCTGGAGTTAGAATCTATGCATCCTCCCAGAAAAATGAGTCTTAGATAGTAAAAATATATTTTGCCTTCAGGTATTTCATTATAGCAGAAGGAGGAAATTGAAGGAAAAGCAGTGTATAGCAACAATAATTATGATTAGGGGAAACAGTAGAGTGCTTACAGTTTGCCAGGCACTGCCCGACATCCTATGTCATTTAGTCCTTTTTTTTGAAAGATTTTATTTATTTATTTGACAGAGACACAGCGAGAGAGGGAACACAAGCAGGGGGAGTGGGAGAGGGAGAAGCAGGCTCCCCGCTGAGCAGGGAGCCCGATGCGGGGCTCGATTCCAGGACCCTGGGATCATGACCTGAGCCGGAGGCAGACGCTTAACGACTGAGCCACCCAGGCGCCCCTCATTTAGTCCTTCTTACAACCCTCTGGGAGAAGAACTACGGGGTGTGTGTGTGTGTGTGTGTGTGTGTGTGTGTGTGTGTGTGTGTGTG